>NC_056737.1:53121465-53453965 GCF_019279795.1 Protopterus annectens | reverse complement strand
CGGCCTTCTACAAAAGCTAGAGGTTTTCCACTAGCACATGGCTAAACCCTACCCCATCATGCACATGGCTAAACCCTACCCCATCATGTACTAGGAGAGATCCCCAATCTCGTTTGCTGGTAAACAAGATCAGGTGCTCTTCCTACAGGCTCTGGCTAAGTAGATTTTTTTCTTCATATTTTAAAAAGATTAGCTATTTCTAACTCCGCTTTAGTTTTTTCTTCTTGAGTTTTCACTGCTGTTGGCCATCATTTCCTTTTAAGGCCTTTCCCCATATCCCAGCTTTAAAATTAGTTATTAAAAGCCCGTTTTAGTTAGAGGGCTTTCCCTATCCTTTCTATTCTCTTCCTCTATTTCCTCAAGGCTGTTCATTTAAATTAGTGAGCTGCCTTAACCCATTTAACTTGGAGGGCTCTTCCCTTTGTTGCACCTTGTCCAAGTGTTTTCTTCTTGTGATCAGTATTGTTCTTAATAATAAATAAATAGTAGTAGTACAGTATATTTACTAGTTGTTAATGGCTTTCTTTTGTTGCTGCTGACTAGTACTATGTCTTCAAAGGATTCTAAGAAAGCTAAACCCTCTGGGTTTAAAAAATGTGTCAAATGTGGCCAAAAAATGTCCATTACTGATGGGCATAACATTTGCTTGTACGGTCTTGGAACCGCTCCAAGAGAGTCATGTGTCATCTGTCACTCTTTTAGCCACACGGTATTATTAGAAAGGAAGAACAAATTGATTGTGATTTATAAGTAAATTGATGTCATTGCATATGAAATTTGTTTAACTATTTGAATAAAGTATGTTTTTAGTATAGTAGATTAATAGATTAATATATTTATAAATTTTATAGATTTTATAATAGTATATTAATTTTCTAATAAACTTTTGTAGGTATTAGTTTTGTATCGACAGTTTAGAAAATGTTTATTAAGCATATTGAGAATACGTATTTACAATATTTTATAGTATTCATATATGTATTTATTTATTAATGTATATTATATATAGAAAATGTATATTTATGTTTGTAATTTGTCTATATATGTATTTATACAATTTGTCACATTTTTTTAAGCTACATGATGAATTAATTCGGTGGTAATATATAAGAAATCAGACTCAATGAATTTTAATTTCATTATTGAAATAAGATCAATATAAACTTTATATATATTAGTATTGATGTATTACACAACAGTGGTACGTGGATGTAAATGAAAAACAGTTAGGTTAGAAATCAAATGTACAGCTTTAAAGCTTAATTAGTTTTGTTGTCACATGGTGGTTAATGAATTTTATATATATAGCCTTATTTTTAGTGACATTTCATCTTGATAAAGCTTGGCAATGGGACCAAGCGAAAGCGCTGGATTCAAACTGTTTCTGTTTCTTATTGATTGTCTGAAGTATTGTGCTGAACAGCGAAAGTTTTTTAAATGGAGTTTTAAGACAAGAGCAATAAAGTTCTTTATATAACGCTCCTCCTATCGACTGGTTCTTCGAGCAGTGGAAGGGTTGCTTTGGTGTTTTGCTGCTCTGTTTTCGTATTATTAGAACAAATTGATACTAAGAGGCCTGTTTAAAAACCTCTTTTCTGAAGCGATTGAAGAAGGTTAGGGTTCTTCAAAGTCGGGCAAATCCCCTTCATCAAAAGTCGCACAAGTCAGGGAAAAGGTCCTCATCTTCAAATGCTCAGTCGGAGCCATCTAAAAATTTACCACAGTTTCAACTCTGGACCCAAAGGCTGTCTGGTCCAAAAAGCCAAATACCCTGGTTCCTTCAATTTCGGTGCAGATGGAATTTCATTTGCAGAGCCGGTCCCTTGAATTGGAAATGGCATCTCCCACTCTAAGGTCTCCATTGCTACAGCCCTCCAAATCTCCTGGCCCCTCGACTCGATTTTCCAGGAGCCTGTCCGACTATGATGTGGATCGTGTGGTGCAGACACTGTTAAGAACCCCGGCGCTTGCCAAACTGTTGTCGGTTCCAACCCAGTGGGCTTTGGAACTGACGAGCCCACACTTTCAGCACTGATTCCTCCTCTGATCCGATCTCAGACCTCAAAGCCAGAATGTCCAGAACTAATTGTAGTGGAATCATCGAAACAGAGACCTTTCATAGGATTTTCAGATCCAAACAGCACTCAGACATCCTCGGTTCCATCTGAACTCGAGGAGTCTAGGAACCAACGCTCTCAAATCGGGTCTGGGGAGGGAGTCAGATCGGACAATCTGTTGTCCGATCCGAACCTGCCTCTCGGGGCATCGGCAGAGTTTATGTAAGAGGAAGCATTTAAACTTCCCAGAGGAGTCCATCACATCAAATGTAGACCTTGATGATTCTGAAGGGTCCTCACCATTGTTTACCGAGGAGGTCTCTTTCACGGACATCCTAGAAATACTAAAACAGAAAGGTGGCCGGAAGTCCATCAACCCTTCAGAGAAGGAGTCTGTATACCTGAAGGCTTTTGGATCTCACCCTTCCTCCACTTAAGTGTTTCCGCCTTTCGACAAACTAATGGAGCTAGTTTCTCGAAAGGAGTGGGAGTCACCAGATTCAGTGGAACCTGTCCCTTGGAGGCCAAATAAGTTCACCACCTCACCAACGGACAAGAATTTTCTAACCAAAGGAGTCCCAGTAGATGCTATGGTGGTGGCAGCAACTACCAAGATGGAACTCAGACATCTGTCCATCCGCCGAACAAGAAGTCTCGTAGGATGGAAATATAAGGAAAATGCACCTTTTCTTCAGCCACTTTTGCACTTAGATCACTGAATTACCTGACTCACTTTACTAGACTTCAGAGAGACCTCCTAAAGGAGCTAGGAGATGCCCTCCAAGGTTCAGTAGCTGAAGGGGTATCAAAGGTTACCTCTCAGCTCTCCACCTTAAATTCAGCAGTCAACTCCTCCACGAGACTAATTTCTTATGTAGCGGATGGAGCAAGCAGAGCAGCGGGTTCAGGAATTTCCCTAAGGAGACATTCCTGAATGCACTTATGTGACTTTGTGGAGCCTTTTAAATCTTCTTTTGTGAATGCCCCTTTCAATGGCTCGTCTTTGTTCAGGCCAAAAGTTAAGGCACACTAACCAGGTGTGAACAAGAAGGAAATACTCTCTTTGCCATAGGAGTCAGTTTTTCCCTACCTACCAGACCTTATCCAAAAGATCAGAAAAGGGGAAAAAATGTGGTTTTGAAAATCCCAGAGAGCTTTCCAGGACACACATGGTTAATCTTCCCCCAGGGGCAGAGGGGGAAGCAGTAATGGAAGACACCGATCATGTGGCAGAGGGAGTCTGCAGAATCAGGGCAACAGGGACTCAATCCTTGGTAAGCCTTTAGAGCACTCCTGAAGGGAGGCCCGTCTACCAATCTCTGGAGGCAGTTGAGGGTCACTTATCTTTGTACCCAGAAGCCTGGTTAACAATAACAAAAGACAAGTAGGTACAAAGCACTGTATCAAGAGATTAATCTATACCCTTTTCCATCCCCGTCCCAAACATAAAAAATATCCTGGATGTTCAACCCAGTCAAAGGGAAGAGGCAACTCTAGAAATAGTTGCTAGACAAAGAGTGTCATCCAAACAGTACCCGCAGACCAGATAGGATCCGGAACTTACTCAAGATTCTTTTTAGTTCCAAAGAAAACAGGGGACTGGAGACCCATCCTGCATCTCAGCAAATTAAGCAAATCAGTAATAAAGTCTAAGTTACGGATACCACTGCAGTCAATACTCCCTTTTCTGGGACAACACAACTGGATATGCTCTACAGACCTCCAGGATGTGTACTACCACATAAAAATGGACATGCGATCCAGGAGTCATCTGTGCTTTTGGCTGGGAGTCAGTCACTACCAGTTTCAAGCTTTGCCCTTTGGCCTCACTACAGCCACCAGAGTGTTCAAGTGTATGGCAGTAGTCACGGCTCACTTGAGACACTTAGGATATCGAGCATCTACTAACCAAAACAAAATATACCATCTTGCATCTCTGCTCTCACCCAAAGATCACAATAAACTACAAAAAATCTGCCTTGTTGCCATCTCAGCATATCGTTTTTTATAGGAACAGATTTAGATACAACAAAAACTATGGCTAAACTTCATAGGTTCATAGATTAGCACTAAGCTAACTGCCCTTGTGAGCCATTTTAAGCCTAGCCAAATTATTCCTTTTGAGACTCAAACCCTGCACCTTGTGTTTGTAAGGCTAACACCTTAACCATTAGGCCACCCTCCCAACCACTTCCTTCGGAAAGAGCTCAAGTTCTACAACATCAGGTCCTAAACCTTATTTCCAAGAAAAGGACAGTTCTGAAAGTCTTGGGAACCATGGCAGCAACTGTAACCCTAATTCCATTAGCACACCTGCACATAAGAATTCTACAGTGGCTACTGTTCACTCAGTGGTCCATACACGAACTACCCATGTCCCACTAAATATCGACAATGGAATCTTGCAAGAAAGACCTTTGTTGGTGGCTTTCCTCCACTCACATGATATTAGGTTGACCCTTTGTACTTCTCCAGCCATTAGCCAGAGTGACCACAGACACCTCTCAGATAGGGTGGGGAGGCATTAACTGGGAAGGACAGTCCAAAGCACTTGGCAGGATTACGAGGCTCATATGCACATCAATGTCCCAGAGATGAGAGCAGTGCTTTTAGCATTGAAACATTCCAGGACACACTTCCACTGGGAATTATTGCAATACAGACAGACATGTCATTGTGTGGTACATAAACAAGGAGGAACCAAGATCTTACCCCCTTTGTCGGGAGCCCATGGGAGTATGGCAGTGGGCGAACTCCTCCCAACGCTTTCTGGTAGCAACGCACATCCTGGGGAAATCCAACGTGACAGCAGACAAACTCAGCAGAGCGATTCTGATGCCTCAGGAGTGTTCCCTAAAACAGGAAGTGGTGGAAAAGATTTTCTGCAAATGGGGCCAGCCTTGCTGCAACCTTTATGCCACATCCATAAAACACCAAATGCAGCACCTTCCTTGCCCTGATCCCCCCTCTGTCGAGTCACCAAAGGATGCACTTGTCCATGATTGGCCCTTGGGTCTCCTCTATGCCTTTCCTCCCTGTTGCTACCCAAAGTTCTTCAGAAAGCCAATTACTTGGGAAGGAACCTGAAACTTATCACCCCATACTGGCCTCTTCAAATCTGGTTCCCCTCCTGTGGCCTCATCTCCAGAGCCTTGGATTCTGGACCCAGTTCCGGACCTCCTGACTCACGCATCAGAGACGCTCGACCCCTCCCTTCAAACCCTCAAATTGACAGCTTCCTCAAGAAAAGAGCCATGCAAGAAGTTATGTCTGACCAGCAAGAATACGGATTTTATTCAAGATTCTTTTCAGTACCAAATAAAAAAAAAATGCAGGGACTACAGTCACTCAGACACAAAAGTGTTTCCAATATATTTATTCCAATAGAATCCTTCTGCATAGCTCTGGCTTCCATCAAATCTTTCTGTATTACCCGAGAGCCTAACTATTCAAGATGGTTACCTGAACATGTACATCAGAAAGCATTCAAATAGACGTTTACAGTTTCAGAGGGAAGACCATTACCACCAGATCAGAAAGAACCCTGTCGTTTTAGCCCTTAATCCATTCCTCACAATGCTTAGAATGTCTATGTTAGCTGCAGCCTGGACCTTAAGGATACAAGGAACAAAAAGTACAGTTTTGTACCTACCATAAATGTAGATGTTCGAGGATTCCATTGCTGCAGTCCTTACTATTGGGTATAGTCCGCATCCAGTCGGCCCGAATACCAGAGTATAAGGCTGACGTCGGTCAGGGCGCATTAGTCTGACGTCAGTACGTCAGGGTACTAATGCGCATGACCGGCGTCATATCCTCAGTCTTTTCTTGCCCCAGATGTCAGAAGACCCTAAAAAGACAAGGCCCAAAATACCTGCACCAAAACATGAACAATACATACAAAAATATAAGCATGTAAACTCACCTACACAACCACCCCTAAACACAGAGGGGAAGGAGGGAGGTATTGGACTGCAGCAATGGAATCCTCGAACATCTACATTTATGGTAGGTACAAAACTGTACTATGTTCTTAGTTTCCATTGCTGCAGTCCTTACTATTGGGTAGAATCCCAAAGCAGAGGTAAGGAGGCTGGCAAATCAGAAAGAAGCAGGAGCTGACAACATGCCTTGCAAAACAGCTGTGGCAAAACCAGCCCTAGACTTAGAGTAGATAGGAAGGTGATAATGCTTAGAGAAAGTATGCACTGAACTCCAAGTAGCTGCTTCCAAAATATCCTTAGTTGCCACCCCCCGTAGAAATGCTGTTGAAGTGGCAGTAGCCCTAGTGGAATGAGGCCTAATCCCAGCTGGAATCTCCTTGCCATGATGGGAATAACAAAATGCAATGCAAAAGCCAATCCACCTAGAAATAGTTTGTTTTGACACAGGCTTGCCCTACGAATTCAAAGCAAAAGAAACAAACAACTGCTGAGACTGCCTAAAATCCTTAGTCCTGCTTAAATAACGCAATTGCCTGTGTACATCCAAAGTATTCAAAATCTTTTCCCTTTTTTTTTGGGGTCTGCATAAAAAGTAGGCAAATTTCTAGTTTGGTTTAAAGCCACACTAGAAACCACCTTAGGCATAAAGGAAGGATTAGTATGTAATGATACTCTATCCTTATGGAAAATTAAAAAGGGCTCACCGCCATAAGGGCCTGCAACACAGACACCCTTCATGCAGAAGTAATAGCCAACAGAAAAGCAGTCTTCCATGACAAGTATTTCAATTCAGCAGTAGCTGCAGGCTCAAAAAGGTTGTAGAGTAAGTTTTCCAACACAAAATTGAGATCCCAAGCAGGAGTAGGAGCTCTCATTGGGGTCTTATATTCTTTGCCCCTCTAAGAAACTGCTTGAACAAAGGATGCGAAAACAAAGGTGGGTCACAATCATAGTGAGCTGAAATTGCTGCAGCATGAATCTTAATGGAAGAGAAGGACAAACCTTTGTCCAATAACTCAGTAAGATATTGAAGAGCCACACTCAAATTAGGCTCAGAAATCTCCAAATTCTTTGCTGTACTCCAAAATAAAAATCTCTTCCATTTTTCTGCGTACACTCTCCTTGTACTAGGTCTTCTAGCTTCCATAATCACATTTAAAACTTGTTGAGGAAGTTGAGACCTGCTGTGTTTCAACACAGAATATGCCAGGCTGTTAGATGAAGAGAGTGAAGCTTGACATTGAGCAGATGACCGTCCTTCTGAGATAACAGATGAGGAATCAGAGGTAAAGGCCATGGAGGCTCCTGTACCAGACTCCGTAGTAGTGGGTACCAGTGTTGCCGAGGCCAATCTGGAGCTATCAAAATCATCCTTGGCCTGTCTTGTCTGACCTTTAATAGTACCTTTGGAAGAAGAGGCAGAGGTGGAAAGGCATACACATGAAGGTTTTTCCAACTGAAAGACAGAGCATCCACTTTCCAAGCTGTGTGATGAAACCCCTTTGTGCAATACTTTGGCAGCTGGTGGTTTAGTGGAGAAGCGAACAGATCTATGTCTGGAGTTCCCCAAGACACTGTCAATTTCTGAAATACATGAAGATCCAGTTTCCACTCGTGGGGATCCATGATTTGTCTGCTTAACACATCTGCTAAGGAGTTCTGTGCTCCTGGCAGAAACCTTGCCTGAAGAGTTAGTTGCAAGCTTAGCGCAGTCTCCCATAAAATCATTGCTTGCCTGCATAGAGGATAAGAATGTGTTCCCCTTGCTTGTTGATGTACCACATGACAGTTGTGTTGTCTGTTAGAATCAACACCTGCCCTGGAAGAAGTAACTCCTTGAAAGCCATTAATGCAAACTGGACTGCTAACATCTCCTTCATGTTGATATGTAGATGCTGTAGTCTGGCAGGCCACTTGTCTTGTATCCACTTTCCATTTAGATGAGCTCCCCAAGCAATGTCTGAGGCATCTGTCGTTAAAATCTGACTCGCCTCTGGCGGGTCACAGAGAGTCCCTTGTTTAGGTGACATTCCTGAGCCCACCACAAAAATTCTCTTTGAAGGCAAGGTATTATTTGAATGACAGTGTCTAAATCCTGGCAGTGCTGTGTCCATACATTTTGAGATACCATTGTAACTTCCTCATATGCAGTTTGGCATTGGGAAGCACCAGAATACAAGATGCCATGAACCCTAATGCTTGAAGGACTGTCTTTGCAGTCAGCACGGACTGATGAGATAGTTGATGGAAGTAAAGTGATAGACTCTTTTGTTTGTCCGGGGTTAAAAGGCCATCTGGGCTGCTGTATTCAGTCTCACACCCAGAAAGCACATGTCTTGAGAGGGTACTAGACTGGACTTTATTTCGTTCACAGAATACCCTAGGCATCTTAGCACTGCTATAACATATTCCAGATGCTGTAGAAGGTCTTCCTCTTCTTGAGCCAGAATCAGGCAGTCGTCTAAATAAGGATAGATTTGAATTCCTTGTAGCCGGAAGTAAGCTATCACTGGAGCCAGAACCTTTGTGAATACTCTGGGCAGTAGATAAGCCAAAGGGCAATGCAGAGAACTGATAATGAGAATCTCCAGCTCGAAACCGCAGATACTTCCTGTAACTTAGCCTGATAGGCACATGAAGGTAAGCTTCCTTGAGATCTAAAGTTACCATCCAGTGATCTTTGCCCAGCAGGGGTAAAAGTTGTTGTAACGTCAACATCTTGAACTTGGGAATGTCCAGATAAGTGTTGAGGAGAGATAAATCCAAAATCGGTCTCCACGTGTTCCCCTTCTTTGGTACTAGGAACAGGCGAGAATAAAATCCTAGGCCCCTTTCTGATACAGGGACTGGCTGAATGGCCCCCATTTGGAGTAACTGAGAAACTTGCTTGTGAGCCTCTTTTCTTTGTGGAGGAGGAACGTCTGGCATGCCTTGGAAAGGGGGCAGTGTATGGAAATAAAATCTGTAACCGTGGTGAATGATGTCCAACACCCATCTGTCTTGAGTAATTAAATCCCAATTTTCTTTGAAAAGAGACAGTCGTCCTCCCAAAGGAGCTGCCAGACGAGAACCTACTGGCAGCTGAAAAGGCAGGTCATTGGGTCTGTTTACGAAAGGACTGACCCCTGCCCTCACCAGAAGTCTGAGCAGGTGAACTCCCTGTTCTAGGCCTAAAGAACCTTGAGCCCTGCCCCTACCACGTCTAGACCTACCCCTAGACTGGGAATCATAAGCAGGATATGTCCACCCTTAGCAGGCCAATTTCTACTAAACTTCGTGGCTGTACCTGCAAAAATCTTTAACAGTTTGCATAGATTTAGCTTTGTCCTCCATTTTCTTTAAAACTGCTTCCACAGGTGAACCAAACAACACATCAGACTGTAAAGGAGCATCCAAAATCCTTGTCTTAACATGCTCAGCCAAATTTTGATCCCTCAACCAGGCATGCCTCGAAGAACAGAACTAGTGGCAGCCACCCTCGAGGAGGCCTGCACAGCATCAAAACCACATTGCAAAGAATGCTTGCCCACTTGTTCAGACACATAAACTAAATCCAGCAATTCTTTACAATCAATACCTTCCGCCAAAGCATCCACCTTAGATTTCAATTGTGAAAGGAGATAATTTTGATATTTCAGCATGTGAAACTGACAATTCAACGCTCTCATGGCTAGAGTGGAAGAAGTATACACTTTCTTACCCCACCTATCCAACGCCCTTGCCTCTTTGTCAGTGGGAACAGGATTTTAACCACAGAGGCCTTAACACCTTTAGGCCCCTGAGAAACAGTTTCTGGGTCCGCCCTAGGACTCTTAAACAAATACTTATGAGCCTCGGGCACCCTATAGTACCTATCAGGTTTAACAGGAGCAGGAGGCAAAGAATCAGGGTTCAAGGAAGCCTCTGCAAAAACATCTTCCACCACATTCAACACAGGAGGTATAGCTAAGGGCCTATGCTGGGGTAAAAACAAGAATTCCTAAGCCTCTTCCTGGAATCAGAGTAATCCTGGCCTTCCCATTTAAAGTGCTCCCACATGGAATGCAGAGTCTCTGAAAAATGAAAAATCCTCAGGAGGAGAAGCTAAGGAGTGGCATCATCCACATCAGAATCAGAATAATGAGGATACTCCTGCAAATCTTCACAGAAGACTCAGAAGCCCCTGAACCCTGTTCAAAACTGTCAAACTCTGGTTCCACCCTAGGCCTCTTATCAGGAGGGCCCATAGAACCTCTAATCATAGTAATCAAATCTTCTGCCATTTTAAGCATATGTTTCTTAGGTACAGAACCCGAAATGCTAGGAGAAGCCCGTACTGAAGCTGAACTTGGCCTACCTCTAAAAGAAGTTTTGGCAACAGAAGGAGAGGCTCTAATTACTTTGGGAAGAGAGGGAAGAATAGTTACCTGAGAAGCCCCCTCAGCCTGGCCTGCCTCCTGAGAGGGTACATCCTGTAACAGTAAAGTTTCTGCCTGAGACTCCATAGAAACTCCTGGCAAAACCTCTGGCTCCACTGAGCCTCCTAAAGAACCGGCGTCCGGACTGCCGGTTCATCAACCCTAGGCTTCGCTGTTTGTCCTTGCGCTTCTTGAAGCGGCGCCGGAGCATCCGGCGGCATTTTATAATTGCAACGCTTCCCAAACACTAATCTGGCACAGTCTAACCTCCTCTTAATAGTGCGTTTGTTAAACCTAGCACAAGAGCGGCAACCAACAACGTCGTGCTCAGGCCCTAAACAAGGTATACACAATGTATGGTAATCCCTATGAGGTATTTGTTTCCCACAAGAAATACAGTTATTCACTTTTCTGACATCCGGTTAAATACTGAGGCAAGAAAAAACCAAAATGTTCCCCAACGGGATACTTAGCCAACTCTGATTCGGTCTGAAACTCCGGTTTCGGAAATATTTCAGAACGCCAACCTGCACTCGCAAAACTGCTTCTGCATCGGACCACGCGGCAAAAAAGACTGAGGATATGACGCCGGTCATGCGCATTAGTACCCTGACGTACTGGCGTCAGACTAATGCGCCCTGACCGACGTCAGCCTTATACTCTGGTATTCGGGCCGACTGGATGCGGACTATACCCAATAGTAAGGACTGCAGCAATGGAAAACGAAGAACATCTGCTCTCCTAGCCAAATGGTCGGTGGCTTTTAATGTAATGTATTCTCTGCTCTAGACTTTTCAGTCGATAGGGATCACTGAACTGTGCAAAACTACACCTTAAATCAGTTCAGTTATTGACTATCACAGGCTGTTTCTAAGTAACACATTTAGGCAATTTTACCTCTACAGAGTAGGTATAGAACATTACCTCTGCAATTCTGCTGCTTCTTTACAATAACTCAGTTCCACCAAATCGACTACTCAGAACACTATATATATGCGCTGTATGGTCACACGTTTGCTCCTCGTTCAGGATGTAGGCCATAAAAGTGACAAACAAACGCAAATAACAAGTAACTAAAGCAGGAACCAGGTGGACTGATGTAAAAATAAAAATGAAAACAGCAACACAATCCACCTAAAAACAGCTAACCAGCTCCAGAATAAAATAAAGTGAAATGTCTAACTGCACAAATCCACCGTGCAGCTGAAGTAAGAAACCCAGTTACCCAGACCTGAAGTGCCCTAGAATAAAACAAACAGTCTCCATAAAACAAAAGGAGGCCCTGCACATCCAGAAGGAAAAAGTGCAGATGGATGTAGACCTTCGGTAAGGGGGGAACTCAAACAAAATACAAAACAAGGGGAGGAAGGACACAGCGAATACTGCAACAGTGAAGAGAAGGACATCTACTGTTAGGGTAAGATTTTATACAACTGCACTATGTCTTTCTATATCACTGCTGCAGTATCCTTCACCTTAAGGAGGGGTACAAAAGCTCAAGAGGAGGATTGGGAGGTGGAAGGCTGGGAAGAGCCCTCAATGAACCCATGCAAAAATGGCTCTAGCAAAACCTGCTCTGGCCCTATAAATCATATTCAATTTACAATGCTTTGTAAAGGTATGAGTGGAAGACCAAGTAGCAGCTTCAAGGATGGAATTGGTGTCCAAACTCTTGAAGAGGGCACCGGAAGAAGCAATAGCCCTAGCAGAGTGAGCTCCGACTGAAGCTGGCAGACACTTGCCATGTAAAGAACAAAAAGAAATGGCCTTAGAAATCCAGATGAGATGGTTTCCTTAGACACAGCCAAACCCAATGCCCTGAGGTGAAATGAAACAAAAAGCTGGTCAGACTTACAAATGGCGTTATTTACCCGAGCTGTCTATGCAAATCCAAGGTATGAAGGACACACTCACTAAAACTGAGAAGGAAAAAAGAAAGGGAATTGTACTGCCCAATTCAGAGAACTCATTAACAACCCTGCGCAAAAAAGAATTACTATGAAGGGACACCCTGTCCCTGTGAAAAACTAAAAAAAAAAAGAAGGAGGAATAGCCATAGTCAAAGCCATAATGGCCTGAAGCTCAGAAACCCTCCAAGCAGAAGTAAGAGTAAGCAATACGACAGACTTCCAGGTACTTGCAGAGAAGCTCAAAAGGCACTGCTGTCAATTTTTCCAAAACAAAATTAAGGTCTCAAGGAAGAAGTATAGGCTTCCATGGGGGCCTAAGATGCAGGACACCTTTAAGAAACTGTTTGACTTCAAAGCAAGAAGCCAAAGAAGGATTCAAGGGCAGTCAGCCAGAAATAGCTGACAGATGAGCATGTACAGAAGAAAAGGCCAAGCCAGAATGGCACAACTCACACAAACAGGACAGAATCAGAGGGACCTCCACTGAAAAAGGGTCCTGGTTATGAGCATGGCACCAGACAGAAACTCTCCTCCATTTAGACTAACAAGACTTTCTGGCTGCTGGTTTTTCTGATTCCTGTAAAATCCTGAGCATATCCTAAGAAAAAAGAGGGGCCTATAAGGGATCAAAACCACAGTGCCAGCTGAAGAGTGGACAAGTGAGGATAGATGAGTGACTTCTTGTACTGTGTTAAAAGGTCCAACTGATGAGGTAACTTCTGGTGACTGCCCCTGGCCAGATGCATTAAGAGGGAGAGCCAGTGCTGTCTTCGTCAAAACAGAGTCACTAGCAAGACTTAGGGGAGTCCAGATTAATCTTCTGCAGGACTCTTGGAAGTGGAGGAAGGGAAGGCACAAAAACATCTCCTTCCAAGAAAAGAAAGGGTGGCAGTCATCCACGCCAACGGTATGGCACTCAAACAGAAAAAAGGGACCTGCCTATTTAGAGGGGAGGCAAAAAGATCTACCAGAGGAATATCCTAACGATGGACTACATCCAGAATCACATCTCTGTGAAACGTAAATTCGGGAGCTTGTGTTTGGACCTGCTCAGAGAGTCTGCAACTAGATTGTGCACTGAGGGATTACACACTGCATGAAGAGTTAACTGATAAAGCCAGATCCTAGGTCTAAAGAGCCAGCCTACAGAGAAGATGAGGCTTTGTGCCCCCCTGTTTGTTAACATACCATATTACTGTGGTATTATCCTTGCAAACCTTCAGAGGGCCTGGAGACATTGGGGTGAAAAGCCTGAAGGGGCAGAATCATAGTTCTCATCTCTGATACTGATATGGTCAGACTTCTGATGGGGAGGACAGAGACCTTCGACTTTCAAGTGACCACTGGAAGCCTCCCTCCCTACATCTGAAGCATTGGTAAATGGGTCTTGAGAAGGAACAGGAGGTTATAAGGGCAGGCCTGGGCAGAAAATAAGTTGCTGAATCCACCACTTAAGTTTCTGCTCTAGACGAGGAAGCTGAAGCACAGTGAAATCCAGAGGGAGATAATGCTGAAGCTAAATTGACTAGAGGCACCACTGAAGCTTCCACACATGCAGTCTGGCAACAGGGAGCATTGGAATAGAAGAGGCCATAAATCCTAGGGCTCTAAGAAATTCTCTGTCTGGAAGAGCAGGCAGAGGAGGAAGAGCCTGAAAGAAAGCAGTCAAGGGCACAACTTTCGGAGGTGAAAGAGAGGCTAACACTGGCACTGTCTGAATCCTGCAACCCAGATACACGTGATCCCGAGAGGGATTCACAACAGTCTTTTGAAAATTGATACTAAACACCAGACTTTGGAGGAGAGATATGATACTCCAGATCCTTTAACAAGCAGCTAGGAGAAGGTGCCTGAAGCAACAGGTCATCTATACATGGAAAAATATGAATGCCTTGGAGCCTACAAAAGGCAAATCACAGGAGTTGGGGATTCTGGGAAAAGCCTTGGGGCAGTACAGAGGACAAAGTGCAAAGCAGAGAACTGAAAATGAAATGTACAAACTTCCTGAAGAGAGGGTGAATATAAATATGAAGGTAAGCACCCTTCAGATCCAATAACACCAGAAAAGCCTGGAGTAGTACCAAATGAAACAGGGTTTGAAGAGTAAGCATCCAAAAAGAAGTATCTTTAATAAATGTGTTGAGCAAAGATATCCATAGTAGGTCTCAAAGTGCCCTCCTTTTGAGGGACCAGGAACATCCTGGAGTAAAATCCCTTTCCTACTTGTGAAGGTGGGGAAGGTTGAATAGTCCCCTGAACCACCAGGGACCAAAGGATCTCTGAGAAATGAGGAAGTTGTCCCAGAGCAGGTTGGGGAATTCTGAAAAAGGAATGAGAGACTTCCACACAAGAAGTAACACCGATGGATGATAGATGATAGATAGAACCCTAAAATCCATGGTGATGAGAAGCCAGTTTAAAGACTGAAAGAGCTGAAGGAGACAAAGGAACGTGGCCAAGGAGAAGTGGGGTCAAGGAGGCTTCTGAGTCACAGGAGCCCAAGAAGGCTTAGCAGGAAGAGCTCTTACCACCCTTCCTGCCTTAATGACCCGACAAGGCTTCCTGCAAACAATAGCAGACCTAGTACGATACTTCCTCTGGAACTTGGGGATACAATACACAAAAATATGTTTTAAGAGCCTGCAAAGCTTTACCTTTTTCCTGAAGAGACAAACATAGCAGCAGCAGTCCTAAAGAGATTTTTATTATCCAAAGGAGCATCCAGCAACTTGGCCTTAATGTATTCAGGTAAAGACTGCAGGCAATGCCAAGAATAATACTTCATGACTCAAAGGCACCATCTTACACTTGATAGACTGATGAACCACCCGAGACCTAGAACCCAAAACAGACAGAGCAGAAGATTCTGTTTCAGAAAACAGGGAGGTTGAAAATAACCAGATGAGCCTTGGGAATCAAGGCCATAGTACATCTAGTTATGTGGGTCTGGTAATTGAAGGCCTGAAAAGCCATAGCAGAAGCAGTATAAACCATTGCCCTATCATCCTTATCTGAAGGCGGAAGCTTGAAAGAGGATAAAAGTTTAGAATGCTTGTCAAAAGTGACTGACACCACAGCAAGGTCAACAGAATTGACAATCCTCATGATCCTTATATTTATTTCCAGTTTGATGACCGGGGAAGTCCACTTGGCCTAAGGAGCCCATTTTCAGTGGAGGCCCGGGGAGAAAAGCTCCAACAGTACAAGATACAGTGGGATACTGAATACAATACAAAATACAGTAAGATACATATATTCTGTGTATTTACTTGAATAAGTACATAGTAAACGCAAAGTAGAAATACAAAAATATATGCTGTTTAAAGAAAACTATTTCTGTTAGAAACTGCCAGGTTTCTTTGGAGCAGGAGGCCGAGCATCAGGAGACTTAGAAGCAGCTGCAAAGTCGTCTAACAAAGCAGCCAAAACAGGAGGTACTGCATAAGGTTTAGGAGTGTCTACCTAAAGCAGCTCATAACAGCTTTTCTGGATAACAGAAACTTGAGAAGAATCGCACTTAAAAGTATTTCATCATTCTAGCTATAATGTCTCCATTTGACAACTCCTGAAAAGGAGACTCAGGACCAATGGACTGGACTCTCATCAGAACCATAAGCCAAAGAAGAAGGCATCTGGGAAGGTTAAGACAAGGACTCGCCATCAGACTCCGAATCCTCATCTGAGGAATTGGACTCCCTAGTCCATTTGGAAGGAGTTGAAGTCCAAGGTGGAGTAGGCACAGAAATCCCTTGGGGAAGCTTCAGTGCCATTAAGGCATTAAAACAGGTGCCTAGTAAACTCCTGTAATTCCTTTTGAGGATTCTTAGGGGGTATAGAAATATACTTGGTCTTCTACTTTTTCTTGGTAGGGACATTAGCCCGAACAAACACTAATGATCTATGCCAGTCTCTGGCAGCGGTAGAGGAATCCGATGTAGACACCAGATGGCCTAGAGAGCCATTACCTGCTTCCAGAGAAACATTCGGTGGATGCTGGACAGCCAAAGTATCTTGGCCTTCTTCCTACTTAAAGGTAACTCAGGGTTAGAAGATTCCATCATGCTACCCTGGACAGTTTAAGCCTCTGGTTCTTGAGACAGATGGCTAGGGAAGACAACTGGCTTCTAAGAATCTTGGGCACAAATGCTACAGAATGTATGGTCATGGGAGGCATCCAGACAAAAAAAAAAAAACACCACTGACAAATCTGAATGGGGCATTTCCCTCCCACACTGATATTTCCCCTCTTGGATTACATGAGGTCTAGGTAAACAAAAAAAAATGATGACCAAAAGAAAAAGGGATCCCAATGGGGCACTTATGACAGCTAGGTATTTAGCACAGCAAAGGGCATTCAGACCAACTCACAACGATGGTGCTTGGACTGGTGGCAAAGTTGTTCTGGGTAACTGCGTTCATACATCACCTTTATGCCCTACATCCAGAACAAGGACATGCATTTGATACATGGCACATACAAGATTTAAATGCTTTGGTATACTGGCTAGAAGTTGGGCTGTCCTCGGCAGAAGATCCCGAAGGTGAAAAACATTGCAGCCTGAAAGACTCAGAGTTCAAATGAGGAGAATGCAAAAAATAAAATCAGTACCTCACCAGAACAGGCACCCCTCCCCCCCACTGGATGTTTACAGAGGAGTTAGTGACCCCCTACCAAGTGTGAAAGCAGACTCTCACAATATTGATAGAACAGCATTTAAGAAATGCCATTTTGAAGATATGCACCTGTTTAACATGCCTCTCTCTCTCTTAGGCATACAACATTTTGCACTTCAGTACAACCCGTATTAAGATTTTGCCACACACAGACACACTCCCAGGAATGGTTCACTTTGTCATTCACTGTTACTGTTCTTTTACGCATGTTTCTCAGACAAACACAACTGTCTGGATTTTCACAGATTGCCTCATTTCAGGACTGTTTTGCATAAAGTTTGTGGTTTTCTGGCAAATCACTTGAAGTCAGGAAATAATGACAGACATTTGTATTTCAGACTTCATAGCTTTCAGAAAATGCAAGTTATCACAAACTTACTAAGTTTAGAAGAGCAATATTTAAAATGCCCCCCCCCCCCCCCATTATTTTAGGTTTTGTCGAAGTTTCTTGTTCTAAGCGGTGGAGAGGTATGACAAACACACAAATAACTTCAAACACATGAATACAGATTTAAAGGAAAAACAAATCAGCATTAGTGAAATAAAAATCTCTTAAGCCACGGTCACATCCATCCATATAATGATCTGAAACAACCTTCCAGCATAATCTGCTGAAAGTTGATGGACAAGCAAGAATGGCTTGAAAATAAGGCTTGAAACTATGAAGTAAAATTCACAAATTTCATGCATGGGCTTAACTTTACAATCTTCATGTCATCAGTCTCTGGCCTAAGCCACACAATAAAAATGGAGACTTCTGTACACTTGTACAACAATGCTAAAGACAGCACTATACCCACAAACAGGCAGGGGGAATGAATGCGTTTCTACAAGATAATCTTATACCACTTCCTTAACGACCATAAATGAGTGAGAAAAGGGAAACCAAAGTAACAGAGGTCTTCGTATCAAAGGACAAAGATCTTCAAATTGTTTGCATTTTATTAACTTCATTTTATAGTTTTGTCTGGTTATTTCCACTGGTTTTATGGTCATTTTCAAAGACAAAGTAGTATTCATACTGACTAGAACTAATTCAGCCAGGACTCTGGAAAAATCACATACTTTGATAAATTTCTCTGGATCGTTTACACCTTCCTGAGCTAACACTAATAGGAGCAGTTGAGACCTTAGCTTAGGCATGTCATTTGAAGGACAGTACTTCACAAGTGCAGCCCCCCCCCCCTTCCCAAACCAAGCAGCACCACAACATTATTACTGGAACACAACTCCAAAAGCTTCTTAAGTGAGTAAACAACCCATGGCCTTCTGATCTTCCAGAGATGACTGTACTGCCTGCTAAGACATTGACATTTACCTGGCAGGCATACCATGCATCTAAACTCCATCAGAATGTTCCGGTTCTGACTTTGACTTCCTCCTCCACTGATTTTACACCTCCATTACATGTGACCTCTTGCTTTTAGGAGAGACTAACTCAGCATCGCAAGTGTTATGTGCCCGACTACAGCTATAAATGTTATGTATCTGACTACAGCTATAAGCTGCACGGACCACCTCTACTGGAATTAACACAAGTATTTCCAGTACAAACAGCTGGATACTAACAACGCAGTGCATGTGGCATAATGAGCGACAACAGTAGTGCTCATGCCCCAACCCTGGACATCTATCTGCAGGGCTATAATCACATACCAACTGGAGAAGAAACAATATCTGGTCATTTTAATGTCATAACTTAAAAAAAAAAAAAGCTTTGGGCAACATCAATTATCTTAGCAGTATCCACAACTGATGATACACACTTTATCTTACTTAACATCTTCCTCATGATTCTCAACTTTATAGCTTCCCAAAACAGGCAGAGTTAGATCCAAATGTCAAGCATTGGTAACTTTTCATACTTGACAATAAAATATTTTACATTAATCAATAACTCCAATAAATTATTTTCTTTCAGCCTTAAGCAGTAATGTTATCTGGCACCTATAAAAGATATCCAAGTCCCCCCAATCTTTTAATACCCTTGACTGTGATACAATACCAGCATCTCCTTTAGATATTTGGGGATCTGACTAGATTAATCACTAAACCTCTAGGAGCACACAGAAAAGCCAAGGGCAAAGATCAAATAGTCTACTCTTCTAGGCCAACAAAATATCTCAGTTCCTCTCACATCTAGAAAGAGCTTCTACAGGAAAAGGTATCTTCCTTGCCCAACTTGAGAATGGTCTCCTCTTGTTTGCATCAGCCTCTGTCAAAAAATGCTACCATCCCGCAGATTCTATCTAATAAAAGGTTGATTCATAGCTAATTCACCATAGAATGAACACCACTGCCTTAGTCTTTCGAAGGCCAAGTGGCTTCCTGTATAGGCCAGATTACATTTTACTATTCCAAATTACTCAAATTTGATACGTCTTCCCATTCTCTTCCAAACTCTGTACTGCCACTCAAATCTAAAAAGTCAGTATAGAACTGGTCCCTCCCTACAAACCAGTTATCTCAAACTGCACTCTACTAGTCACTGCTTCTCTATAAATGACCACAAAACTATGGAAGTCACTTCCTCCTGATAGAACTGATCACAGTCTCCCTGTTCTGGCCACAGTTCAACAATACAGTTTGAATGCAACTATCCAAAACCAATATCTCAACCCAGTAATAACTTTACCTCACAATCTCCTGTTCAATCTAATTCACTCATCCCAAACTGTAATTCATGTTACCACACCAGTGATGCTGTAAACCCATAACACACATAATCTAATCTCCTCTTTCATCTTACTGGTCTCTATTAGCTATCCTAACCTAGTAACTACTACTCATATCACCACCACGTCTCCTACTTTAATTCTATTCTACCTTTTCTATTCCAATTACATAACTATAAGTTTGGTTTGTTAGATACTTGGTGTACATATTGTTTGTCAGATTGTTAACTTACCCAAAAATGTAAACTATGGTTATTTGTAAACTGTACACTGTTTTGTTACAGCAGCTCTCACTCAGGCTAAGCTTGTAATTGGTCATTATGTGATCTGTATTCTACCCTGGTAAACAAATAAATTTAAATAGAAAAAAAAAATGAAAAATGTATAATTCTCTGACAAATCAAAAAGAACTAAAATGACCACAGCTAATAAGGTAATTGAGGTCTATTCATTAACAGGCACTTATATTGGTTCAGACAAACAAAATTTTTCAGATACCTTTTTTTCTTCGAAGGGGTCCCCTAATAGCCCACACAAGATGATTAATTGAATTCCTGTGTAACTAACTTTTCTGTTATAGCCAACTTTGATAAGTTTAGGGATGCAGTTTTTTTTATTTTGTTTACAGTGGTACTGCACTGATCAAAACTGGTCAAATGCAGGCATGGGTTGGGTGAAAATAAAAATTTCACAGATGCAGTCTAGTTCAGTTGAAAATATTACTTTTTCTCACTGCATAATGTTGTAAGTACAGCATACTTCTCAACCTGCAGACCCTGAAAATAGAAACAAAGGCTTGGGAATAGATGGTACACCCAGCTAAAAATCTGGGTGTCTAATTAGCATAAAATTTGAATACCAAATAGTCTTCCTGCTTCCAGTAGAAATAAGTATTTGAAAAAAGACAAAAAAAAGTGATAGAAATATAAAAGTATGTTATCAAAGAGACATGGCTCTCAACCTTCCATCGCCAAAATGAGGAATGCTCACCTTCATAATGTGGAACAAATAGGCAAAATGTGGAACACATACTAATGGCTTACTAACAACTTCAACTAGGAAGGTCATAGGATGGTTAAAATATGCTGGTTTTACTTATAAATAAGATCATTTAATGAATTAATATGATTAATTTCAATTTACCATCGATTTCACTTAAAAAAATTCCTAACACTGAATGTGTGACAGACTCTTTCAATGTGGAATTTTGAGGAACATGAAGTATTTAAGACCCCAAATGAGGTACATTCCTCGTAATGAGGTACACTTGAGAAGTATGCAAAAAGACAGTGTAAAATATGCATACTTTAATGAACCGCATTGAAGACTTCTACCACAAAACGACTGTTTTACTTCAGAAAAAGGAAGATGCAAGAGGTGTGCCCTCTTTCTATAAATTATTGTTGCTACCAGCATGTTGGTCATGTAGTATGGTTTTGTGTGTATTAGACAGCTTTAAAAAAAATCACAAGTGATGAAGGGGATTTAGCAAATTGTGCAAATGATTAAATCAAGCCTGAAAACAGGGACGTCTACTGCAGGGATAACTCTGGCCTGAAAGCAGGAATGTTCGTTGAAAACAGTGACAGCTGGGGGTCTGAAGTAAGGCAATGCTTTTTTTTTTTTTTTTTTTTTTTTTACATTAAAAGACAAAATCATTTAAAAAAAGAGAGCATAACATTTAAATTAAAAAGTATTTACACTATATATAATGAAATAGGACACTGCAGAGCATTACAGTAACTGAAAGGAGAGTAGGAAAAGTGAGCATTAAGTCAGTTGATGTGACCAGTGGGGTGCAGTGGCATTGGGCTTTATTAACTAGATGTGCCTTTAACTCATTACACCTTGGTGACGCCTCCAGGTGCATCTGCATTAACTCCCACTGACGCCTCTAGGCACCAAATACTGCTTGTTCATTATTTGTATCAATACTTCCAAAACCATGCTATGTACAAGGTTTTAAAATATTTCACCTTAAAGTTTACACAATGGCAAATTCAACTGCATTAATATTTGACCTCTGACTAATGGAGGTAGAGAGATATTTAACTGATGTTTTTATGATATTAAATATTTATACAAAAAAAAAATTATATACATCTCAACAACCAGGCAACACAGACAGAACTCCTGAGCCTCATATGAAAGCTCTCAGCTATATGAATAGCATGTGTGTAACTTGAGTGGTTGCCAAGATTTTTAAGTTGTTTACAAAATAATACAAAAGTAAAGTTACTGTGTTTACTGTGACTTATGCCGCGATGGTGCAGCGGTTAGCATTGACAGCAAAAGGTTCTCCCGTTCAATTCTCAGCTGGAACGCCTTCTGTGTGGAGTCTGCATATCCTCCCCATGGCAGTCGAGTGACATTAAAGACATGCAAGTAGGTGCATGCGTGAATGGGTGTGCCTTCTTTGAAGGTTGGGCAGTGGGGCTGGCAACTCAGCACCGCAAAAATCCACTGTCAATCATTAGTGGAACAGAGTTCCGCTGTGGCGACCCCTAACAAGGAAAAAATGAAAAGACTACTTTTTTTTTTACTGCATTTACTGTGACTTATAAAATTCACTTTAAGACCTAGAACCTAATGAATACTACCACTATAAAAACAGTTTGTGCTGAAGGGTTTGCCATTTATATTTCTTTCATAACCCCTGTTGGAAAGATGTGAACATTTGTTTGAAATGTGAATACATAATTTGCTTCTGTCTAAAGCTAAGGCTCCGCCCACTGGAAGAGCTCCACTGGAGTGAATGAGTGTACATTTGGGAAAGCAGATAAAAGTTCTGAAGGTAGAAACTGCCAAAGAGAAATAGCAATGTATGAGAAGGCACATTTTGCAAAACGCAATTTACTGCCTGATAATAGGAGAAGTGTTTGTGAATAGTGCCTCAGATTGCAAGTGACTTTTTTTTTTATAGTGCAGGCGTGGTGGCACAGTATGCGTAGAGCGTATCAATCAACAGCAGTCTGTATAACACACAAATACACTAATACGCTAGCTGCGTACAGATAGAGTTACCAGTTAGTCAGTATCACCGTAAAAAGCAAAAGTATACCAAGTACTGTATCAGGCTTCCGTGGAACAATGGCCTGAAAACTCTTCAGCACCTCAAGCGTTCAACGGGACATATCCAAAGTCGTATAACAAAGAAAGCAAGTAAATACAATGCAGGCTTGTTATTCAACGCCAGTATGCGAGTCAGTGCATACAAAAATAAGCTTTCTGCTTGTAGATGGAGTCAACAGTTAATTCAAATAAAGTACCTGATTCAAGAGCAAAACTTCAGAGGAACAATAGCTTGGAAACCTTCAATGACAAACCAAGCGTTCAACAGAGTATATCCAAGGTAGTTTATTCATATAAAAATCGGCAAGCGCTTTCAACTAGGTCTTCATCAGGCCGTTAAACAATTTAGACTGACAAAGCACTCATATTTATAACAAAACATCACAGTAGCAACAATGTCATTTCCTGTTAAAATTTTAAACTGACAGAGCATCACAGTAATGGAAATGTCATTTCCTGTTACTACTAATTCAAAGTCTAAAAACATTTTAAATAGAAAATATATATAAAAGATATATATAAAAGATATGTGATAGTAGTTGCATGCAAAAGCTAACTGTATGCAGTTCCAAGACAAAAACTGTCATTGTCCAAAAAACATATAATTGCATACACAGTAAAATAAAATTACTGCTAAGAAATGTATCTAATTTATTAAAATTATTGTTAGTGAAAGCACTTATGCATTAGAAATCCATTCAAGATGCCACAATAAATAAAAAACTACTAATATTTGTATCATAGTGTAAACTCTCATGAAGTCAGAAATTTACCATCAAACATTATCACAAATATATATATGAAAAGCATATATATATATTGATTTATACATCTAGTAGGAAATATCTAATATGTTAAAAATATTATTATTAAGAACAATTCAACCCACCACAGTAGATGGAAACGAACTAACATTGATGTCATGATGTAAAAGTCTCAAGAAGTCAGAAATTTACCACCAAAAAGTGTCACTGAATTATATATAAAAAATGTGTAAAATGATCCACATATCTATGAGGTCATTGCCTACACTAAGTACATATATATAAAGATATATATATAAAAGACCTCATAAACACTGACACTATATACACTAATGACACATCCACACAATGTGCAATAATATAGGTTAAAAATACCATAAATTGTTGTGACATGACATCATTATATAGTAATATAATGTTACCATAGATAACCTGCTACATAATAGGATGGCAGTACATAGCAATCCAAATATTCACAAATGGCTGTGTCATTTATAAATTGTGAGTGATGAAAAATACTCACTATTTTTGTATTTATATTTTATTTAAGTTTCCTGGCTTTAAGTATGGGTTTAATAGAAACCCTATCATTAATGCCAGGGCTGCGATCAGCTCTAAACCTAATAATCCATTTGGCTTCCATTTGTTCAGTAAGAACTCACAAATAACATCTTTACCTTTGATGGCATGATATACATACAAAAAGATGGCGTAGCCATGGGCACATCTTGTGCGAACAGCTACGCCAACTTAATTATGGCTGACTGGGAAGATACTTCACTCTTTCGGATGGCTGAATTTCAGAACAAGATGGGATGTTATACCCGGTTTGTAGATGACCTCTTTCTAATATGGAAGGGAAATGAAGAAGAATTGAATGATTTATATAGGAGGATGAATAATGAGACTGACTACTTGAATTTCTCCATGGTGAAATCTAGAGACATTATTCCGTATTTGGATGTATACATAGAGAAATTACCTGATGGTAATTTGAATACTGGAGTATACAGGAAGGAGTGCTACAGAAATAGTTTGCTACATCGTAGTAGTATGCATCCTAAACATATTTTCAAAAATATTTTAAAGAGCCAAGCCATGCGGGCATCGAGGCTTAATTCTGACGATGTTGGGTTCCTTAGAGATGGAAGGACTTAGAACTAAGTTTACCAGTAGATGCTACACGAATGAAGAGATTGAGGAGAATTTCTCTGGAATAGATAGGCTTAGAGAGGGTAGAGCTCAGCCCTATTTTGGTAAACAAAGTGATGAGTCAGCTATCTCAGGAACAGTACAAGCTAGTAATAATATCAGAATCCCTCTACATTATACACAAGACATCAATAATATCAAGGATATTTACAGGAAACATTGGGATGTCCTACTAACAGACCCTATGATTTCTAGTATAATAGATGAGGCCCCCAAGTTTTCTTATAGAAACAAATTGAATCTGCATAGGATGCTCTGTGGTCCGAATAGAGTTGGAAATATAATGTCAGATAGTCTAGATGGGGCTACTAGAAAGTGTCAGAAATGTAACCAATGTAAATATGTGAAAGAATGTAATACTTTTACACATCCTGTCACAGGGCAGCTTTTACATTCACCATGTCAGCAACATGCAACTCTAAACATGTCGTGTACCTGGCTACATGTCAATCTTGCCCAGCATTTTATGTGGGCAAGACTGACCGTAAATTTAAAGAGAGGATTAGAGAACATATATATAAGATTAGGATATCCTGCACATCCAATGCCCTCTCTAAACATGTAAATAACACATCAATAGAACATAAGTTTCTATTCCAAGTTATCTATGTGAACAAACCGGGGATAAGGAGAGGGGACTTGAGTAATTTTACTGAACAAATGGAAGCCAAATGGATTATTAGGTTTAGAGCTGATCGCAGCCCTGGCATTAATGATAGGGTTTCTATTAAACCCATACTTAAAGCCAGGAAACTTAAATAAAATATAAATACAAAAATAGCGAGTATTTTTCATCACTCACAATTTATAAATGACACAGCCATTTGTGAATATTTGGATTGCTATGTACTGCCATCCTATTATGTAGCAGGTTATCTATGGTAACATTATATTACTATATAATGATGTCATGTCACAACAATTTATGGTATTTTTAACCTATATTATTGCACATTGTGTGGATGTATCATTAGTGTATATAGTGTCAGTGTTTATGAGGCCTTTTACATATATATTTTTATATATATATATCTTTATATATATGTACTTAGTGTAGGCAATGACCTCATAGATATGTGGATCATTTTACACATTTTTTATATATAATTCAGTGACTTTTTGGTGGTAAATTTCTGACTTCTTGAGACTTTTACATCATGACATCAATGTTAGTTCGTTTCCATCTACTGTGGTGGGTTGAATTGTTCTTAATAATAATATTTTTAACATATTAGATATTTCCTACTAGATGTATAAATCAATATATATATATACGCTTTTCATATATATATATTTTAGTGATAATGTTTGATGGTAAATTTCTGACTTCATGAGAGTTTACACTATGATACAAATATTAGTAATTTTTTATTTATTGTGGCATCTTGAATGGATTTCTAATGCATAAGTGCTTTCACTAACAATAATTTTAATAAATTAGATACATTTCTTAGCAGTAATTTTATTTTACTGTGTATGCAATTATATGTTTTTTGTACAATGACAGTTTTTGTCTTGGAACTACATACAGTCAGCTTTTGCGTGCAACTATCATTACATATCTTTTTATATATACCTTTTTTATATATATTTTCTATTTAAAATGTTTTTAGACGTGAATTAGTAGTAACAGGAAATGACATTTCCATTACTGTGATGCTCTGTCAGTTTAAAATTTTAACAGGAAATGACATTGTTGCTACTGTGATGTTTTGTTATAAATATGAGTGCTTTGTCAGTCTAAATTGTTTAACGGCCTGATGAAGACCTAGTTGAAAGCGCTTGCCGATTTTTATATGAATAAACTACCTTGGATATACTCTGTTGAACGCTTGGTTTGTCATTGAAGGTTTCCAAGCTATTGTTCCTCTGAAGTTTTGCTCTTGAATCAGGTACTTTATTTGAATTAACTGTTGAATCCATCTACAAGCAGATAGCTTATTTTTGTATGCACTGACTCGCATACTGGCGTTGAATAACAAGCCTGCATTGCATTTACTTGCTTTCTTTGTTATACGACTTTGGATATGTCCCGTTGAACGCTTGAGGTGCTGAAGAGTTTTCAAGCCATTGTTCCACGGAAGCCTGATACAGTACTTGGTATACTTTTGCTTTTTACGGTGATACTGACTAACTGGTAACTCTATCTGTACGCAGCTAGCGTATTAGTGTATTTGTGTGTTATACAGACTGCTGTTGATTGATACGCTCTACGCATACTGTGCCACCACGCCTGCATTTCATATATTTTTTCTTTAACTATTTGGAAGCACAGGAGTGTTGGTGAGTGTAACCTTGCAGTTCTCCTTTTTTTTTTTATAGGACTTAATTGCAAGTGGAGAGAAAGCTTCAAGCTTTTAGTCAGTAGAAATAAGAGCCTAGTAATAGCTCAGCATGTTGCTTTACCAGTAGCCATTTGGCTTTGTCAAGGATGAAGCAGTGGTGCTCATAGGGAGGAGAATTTGTGATAAAACAACAGATGTGATTCGAGATGGTTTGCAGAGTTTTGTTGTTTTTCTATAAGGCAACAGCAATGATGGGAAGTCAGTATTCAAGCTGAGAAAGATCTCCCTTGCAAATATCTATTCTTTGTGGGTTGGAAAGAAATGCAGGAGACTTGCTTAGCCCAGAAGAGGAGGGTGTTCACTTTTTTTTTTTGTCTGGGTGGGTATGGAGTTTTGAGTGACTGATCAAGGCACATCCACAGGTACTTAAGAGGAGGAGTTGTTTAGGTCTGTAAAGAGACTACTGTTAGGGGCATGGGATCACTATCACGTTAGTAAACACCAGTCACTTGAACTGGGATGGTCGAAAGGCTGTTTCTCAGTTCTCGTGATGCCAAACCGAAAAAGGCCAGGCCCATAACAGTGAATGCCAGTGTGCATTTGCTGTTGTGAAGTAGACTTTCTGCTTGGAGATCGCACTACAGTGGGAACTGGGAAATGTGGACATATTGACATTACCGGTTTTGTTGATTTATGTGAACGATGTTCTTATTTTCATTTTTATTTTTTGCAGATGTGCACATTCGATGGAATGGATTTCGCTAACACGATAGTAAACCAGGGGCGTGTGCCAAAACTTTACTTTTTACGGGGTTGAGTAATATAATGTGGTTAATTAGCCATTAGTGGAGTAAGTATAACTCTGACGTGACTGAATTTGTATAAGCGTGTCATCTATGTAAAAATTTACCATTAATTCGGGGAGGACACAAGGGAGTTTGTTGATGAAGATGGAAAAAAATAAGAGGAGGTGAGGCTGGAGGCGATGGGGGAGGGGGGGTGCGTTACAGTGGAAGCTGTTAAACCAGGGTAGGGTATCAAAGTTTGTTTAGGAGATGAGAATAGTCAATTAAGGTCACAGTTTTTATAAAGTCAATTAATACTGTTCCAGTGAGGTTGCCATTGTCCATGTTTAGGAGTTGGTAATCAGTTAAGGTCTGGATAGCTGTTATTTTATTCTGTCTAAGCCAAAATACATGTTGCTTTTGAGAGGAGGTATCATGGTTGAATGCGACAGTTGCGAGAGGAGGTATCATGGTTGAATGTGACCGTTACGAGTATATAATTTTTAAGGAATTTTCCTAAAGTTAGGAAGACAAAGCTAGGGAGGAGGTGTGAGGCATTTTTTGGTTCAGACTGCTTGGGAAGTGGTTTGACTAATGCAGTTTTCCATTCAACTGATATGTTTTGTAAGGGGTTGTGTAAGGTGGACTTTACAATGATATGAACCATGGATTTATGCTGTCACAGTCTGGTAGAGTATTAGAGGAGGACACAGAACAGTTTAGTACAGTCACATAGGAGGACATCTGAGTGGCTGTTGCCTTGTGTTTTTTTTTTTTTTTTTGGTCTGTTAATGAGTTAACCTCCTTCCAAAACATTCTGGTGCATTTAGGAGGTGGAATTGTTGGGATTTATGGTGGTTAGCTTTATGACTGACAATGGATTGCTTGAACAATTTTCATAAGACAAAAGATGCCCTATTACGAGGTGAAGGGACTTGTTTCCACTTTTTATCAAACTTCCATCTCCAGATTTGTGAAGGTGCTTAAATTCTTTTGTGAACTAGTCATTTTTGTGGAGTTTGAGAAATCGTTGAATTAGGTGAAATAATTTTGGCTTGAAGGTGAAGCTGGAATAGGGTTTGAGTCAGGGTAACAGCAGCTTTGTTGGGATTGTTTTTAAAGAATGGGATTCCAGTCAAAGATGCCAATTGTTTTTTTTTTTTTTTTTAACTTGCTAATGTTATTACTTGCTTGGGTTGTACAGGTTTTTATAGCTGGTGGAAGTTTTAGTGATTGGATGTTAATGCCAAATATGCCTGTTTTTAGCACTGGAATATTTCTGAACACGTGGATAGATTTTTGGAATTAGTGGGGATTTGTTTGCTTTTAACATTGATTATTTTTAAGGTGTAAAAAGTAACTACAGCAGAATACTTTGAGTCTAGCATTTAATAATCACACTGCAAGTTTGGTTAGATGTGGTTCTTCTAAACAATTACATACATCATAGTTGACAAAGAATCCGATATTTATGCTAGAAGTTTCAACAATTGCAATACACATGGGTTGATTTCCATACTTTTATTCCATACTCAAGTTTTGAGTCTAATGTAACTAACAATGACTTTATCATTTCTGATATCTTGGCGAGACACTGTGGTGAATCTAACAATTTTAATAAATTAACATTTTAACCTGGAGAAACTTCACAAATCACCAAGGAATGGTGATGAGGAAAATGTTCTCCTTAAAAGGGATTACACTGGCAAATAGATGCCCATGCATTAATGACCGAGTCCGTGTCTCTTTCTAGCATTCTAAAAAGACAGAAGACATAAAATGAATTAACTTTAAAATTTAACATGGGTTTTACTTTGGACTCTAACTTACAAATTACTACTGCCTCTGGACGGTGACATATTGTCATTAATTATTTAAGATACGAGACGTCTCTTTTCTCAGGTCTATTTTTATTGTTGGAAGAAAGCACTTACATTTTGTGAATGGACTAAGTTTTTAGTCCAAACTATAAAAACACAGACATGTAAGAGCAGACCAGTATGGACACCATATAAACATTCTGAAAACACGAAAGTGCAGACCTCTGTAATTACTTTAAAACTGACCATTCTAGTATAGAAATAAAACTGATGTCTCTGTGGTTTACCTAGTGTGCCATCTACTGCTACTGCTGATGCAGACAAGTGATAAGGGAGTTTCTGTTAGCAAAAGAAGAGTTTTGAGAACTACCTGACAGAACAAACCCATTTCAAGCATTACAGGACAAAAGGGTAACTTAAAACTTTACAGAATATTAGCATCATTGTGAAAGGCTGTACAAATGGAAGTACAAAAAATGCTTAAGATGGGGATAACAGTGAAGTCAAAGAGTAAGTGGACTAGCCCATGGGGTTAGTCCCACAGCCTAATGGGAAAAAAAATCAGGTTCTGTACTGGAATTTAGAAAGCTGAACATCATTTCAAAATTTGACTCTATGCCTAGGGTTGAAAGGTTGGGGTGGCAATATTTTAACCACATTTTTGACAAAGGTATACTGGCAAATCCCACTAACTAAAGCCTGGGGAAAGACAGCCCTTTCAACATCTGAAAGCCCTCAGGAGTAGTACAACCAGAAAACTTTGATACATTCCATTATACTGCCCTTTCTTTTGGGCTACATGGTTTCTTTGACATTTTTCAGAGAGTAATGGAGAGTTTCCTAAATCCCAATGTCAGACAACCTGCTGCTTAGCTAAACAAATGTTATAATACACTCTCCTAAAGTCTGGAATTCCAGTCACGCTACAGCACAGGCTGTACTAGACTACCCAAGGCAAACCCAGCTGATTGTCAATGCCAACAGCAAGTTAGGCATCTTGGAGGTGAAGTATTTAAGTTAGGCATCTTGGAGGTGAAGTATTTAAGTTAGGCATCTTGGAGGTGAAGTATTTAGAGTGTATAAGAGAGAACTCTTAGGTCCAGAAGTTAAAACTAGCTGCAGTAAGAAAATGGTCATTTCATGCATTACGAAGTTAGTGAAAGCATTCGTTACTGTTGGCTGGGTACTTTGGAAAACTTGAATCCCATTTCTCATGAAATGCACACCCTCTCACAGACTTAAAATGTGAAGATGCCGGGGGCGGAGCTTAGATGGCACTCTGAAAGCAGCACTTTTTAGAGCTCCTTAAAACTACTTTAAATAACAGGAAATTATTACTTTTTATTTTGGGAAAAACAGTTAATTATTGTTCCTTAGTATTTTTATTACTAGTATTTCAATTTTGGAATATTTTCAAGAATTTCCCGTCAGAAATCTCTGGAGTTTTTAAAGTTGATTTGGGAAGATGAGTGGTTCAAAGAACTCACATGTAGAATCTATTCTGAGGAAAGAAATTCAATTGATATCTTCAACTTTACAAGAACTATGTATTAAAATGGACAGTATTAAAGACAACTTAGAAAACCTGAGAGAAAGTTGTCATACTCGAACTGAAACTTTTAACGAACTTCTCCACCAACAGCAAGTCAAAATATTAAACATTGAAGAGTCTTTATCGGATATAGATGGAATGCTCAAACAGGCGGAAACCCAGGGTGATTTTCTTCAGCAACAAAATAAATGGCTCATTAACAAACAGGACGATATGGAAAATAGAGAAAGGAGGACTAATGTGAGAATCTTTGGTTTACCGGAAAAATCTGAAGGAGATATAATTTCTTTCCTTAATTCATGGTTACCTGACATCCTTGAACTGAAAGAAGGCTTCTCTTATGGTATAGAAAGATCCCATTGAGCCATTGGGAAACCCATTCCTACATCTTCAACATCCTCACCCAGGTCAGTTGTGGTTAAATTTCTCTCTTATCTAGATAAAGAGCTTGTTCTGAAATGTGCTTGGAGAAAGTCCCCTCTGAAGTATACGAAAAATCTAATTAGATTTGACAATGACTTTTCCTCCAGAGTCTTAGAAATGAGAAAGAAAGCCTGGCCACTGGCAAAGTTACTCAAACAAAATAAAATAAAAGCACAACTAGCATATCCTGCAAAAATAAGGATTTTCACTTCAAATGAAACAAGGACATTTAATGACATTGAAGAAGCAATAACTTTCATAAACAATAATAATGTGGTCACTGTTCTGGAAGAAATGGACTGGTCTCTTACTACAACATTAAAAAGATCCCCTGAGAAAAATAATTAGATTGATGTAAAGAAAAAAAAAGCAAAGAACTGACTCAAAGTATTCCTTCTACTGCTTCTCTTAAAGAATCAACTAAAACTAAAAATTCAGGCTAAAGGTAATAAATATGTATTTGTCTATTTATATTTCAAGCAACTCACAAAATATCTGTCAGTAATATGAATACTCCATTCACACACAATGGGCTTAATGATTGCTTTATTGTGTGATGTATAAAAATGAGGGTTGGGGAGGAAATATTTAATATTTATGTAACATACTACAAATACTGACTATACAAAAATGTTTAAATCTAATAGGCAAGGATCGTTATTGGCATGCAAGTTTTTAAATATGTTTGACTCATTTGAATAATTTGCACTGAAACATGGATTAATTCAACCTAGATAATGAATAGATCCTGTTGAATTATTCGTCAAATATTGCTATAGATTTCACTCAAAGGCGCTGCTTCTCACAAAAAAGTGAAGAGAAGCTTTTGTTACATGAGACACGTGGGGAAGCTTCAGTGCTTAGTCCGCGAGCTCCCTTAGTGTACTATGTGCACTATCGTAAAGGCAGAATGCTCGCTTGATAAAGTGCCAAAACACAACACAATATATCAATATTAAGTCATTATACTTTCTAATTTAATATACGTATTAGGAACACAGTTTTAAGTCGTCACAAAGTGTTTATTTGAACATCTACCTTCTATCTTAAAGATATGCGACGAAACCCCTTTAACACAAGTGTTGTATTAGCAAATCCTCTCTTTGTTTAGTTGTCAAATAATTTTATAGCCAGTCAAAAAACAAACAAAGTACTGAAGTCCGGATTACCTTACTACCGGAGATGATGTTAATGCAACCGCATGATTCTAGTGTGTAATCACATTACGCTTCCTTATGGCCTTAAAGCGACAGCACTTCTGTAAATAGGATAACTACTTTACTTTATTTTATTTATATATATATATATATATATATATATATATATATATATATATATATATTGTATGAAAAAAGGGATGGAAAGAAGGTAATACGAGGCATGAATCAGGGGTGTAGCTAGGATTTTCAAATTTGTACTGACAGCTCTCAAACTGCTACCCCCCTCCCCAGCCAAGCTACGGCCTTTCTCGTAATTCACGGTTCGCTCTTTTAGTGTCGATGAAGAGGCATTTGCTGTAATGCCTCTTCAGTAATCTAATATAAATTCACTCAAACTCGGTTCCCTGAATTGAAAATTAATCTGAAATGTCAGTTCTTTGAAAAATGCAGCATGGTAGTTGGGGTAGAGACTTTATGCTTTTGTTTTCTGTAACCAAGGTACAGGTTTTGAGCTTGAGTAAATTACTAACCACCTGCTACCACTAACTAGGATGTTTCATTCACACACACCCCTACCTACCTCTTAGTGCAAGAAATATGGACAAATTCTAAAATAAACAGGGACAGATATTAAATAATGTTCTCGTGAACTTAGAAAGTTGCTAGAATAACAGGATTTGTGCTAGTTTGAATTTTTCTAAAGGACATGAAGTCTGAAGCTCAAATGTCTGTCATTATTTAGCAACTTCAGCCTTCAATGATTTTCTAGAAAATCACAAAATTTATGAGGAGCAGACAAAAAATATGGGGCAAAAATCTGGACATTCTGCAAAATGTGGACAGTTGAGAGGTATGCTACCTACCACACACACACACAAAACCTCTCAACCTCTTACAGCAACAAACTCATAAATAAAACTGAGGCAAAGGCCCAAAAATAAGGACATTTTTTTTAAATATTGCTCTTATAAACTTAGAAAAATAATAGAATAGTAGTAGGTCTTGCATCAGTACGAATTTTCTGAAAGGTATGAAATCTGAAACTGAAATGTCTGCATTATTTTCTAACTTCAGTCTTTAACAATTTGCCATTAATTTGCCAGAAAACTGCAATTTTATGAAAAACGGACCAAAAATGTGATGCAAAAATATAAAATTGCCAGACAATACAGCTGGGAACCTGTCAAAGGAGGGACACCATTTTAATATGAGCACAGTTAACTTAGAACAGCACAAAATTAGAGAATCTACATGCATTTCTGAAATAAAAGTAATGTATAACTCTGATCATTACAGTTATTTATAAAAGTAAAGTAACCCCTCTATGTTTTCTTCCAAAATTGCTATTTTGTGGAGGGATCATTAGGGGAAGAGCAATATTTTGAGCCAAAATCAGGGACAGTTGAGGTTTTGCTACACCTAATTCTATAAAGCAATTTATTTGCATGTACCTCTCAACCTGTTAATGCAATAAATCTGGACAAGGCCAAATATATTGAGGGAACATATAAACAAGTACTAAAAATTGCTCTTGTATAAACTGGGACAGTTGATAGAACAGGTCTTATTTTAGCATGCATTTTTCTGAAGGTTATAAAGTCTGAAACTAGTGTGTCATTACTTAGTGACTTAATTCCTAAATCATTTGCCAGAAAACCACAAATTGAGGAACAAACCAAAAATAAGAAGCAAAAAATCTATTCATTCTTTGAAAATCTGGACAGTTGGGAGGTATAGTTCAGCTGGAGCTGTCTGTTTGCCGACTTCCCCCTCACAAAACCATGGTCGAATGGAGCCTCCCCCTGCAGCCATTCCAATGATCCATTACTTTGCTATTTCACTCCATTTACCATAAACACTAATGTACATACTGATTTACTTCTATGATGATTTGAACTTAATTTGAAAGTTTTGTTTTGCATTTTACAGCACAAACACTAAGACATCTGCTAAACAAACTTGGCATTAAAACTTCTCTGCCCTTGAAACTCACATTCATTGAAACAACATTAAAACCCACATTCAAAGAAAAATACATTTTACCCGTGGCAGATAAAAATTAATTCTGGGCTGCTTTTAAATCATAGGCCCCTTGCATATGAAACATACATGTGCTCTTTGATACACCTTCCTATTGCTTTGAACATTTTTCCAGTAAACAATGAAACAAAACTGCCCAATTCAGAACATTTCCATCATAAAAGTCTAGTCAAACTTTTACAGTCCACCATTATCAGTAAATAATATGCACAATCTCTGAAGTAGTAAAAAAAGTCATCTAAATAATTCCACGTTAAATAAATCTAAGTAATGAAGAGGTTGCTGCTAGCAATCACCTTTATATTTCATGACTTCACCGAAAAATAAAGTGTCTGATGCCCCTGAGGAATAAATTGCCTAAATTACATTAATAATAAGCTAGTAATATTGCAATAGGAAATGGATGGCAAACTGATAACAGGCTCATAGTTAGTGTCTTAACTTTCAGTACAGCAGCATTCACCCCTTATGGGAGTAGAACCAACAACCTTCTGCATTAAAAGCAAGTTCACAACATTTTGTGCTACTAGCAATGTGAGCTGATTTAGCATAATCAGCACTAAACTTCTCTTCCCCTGCAGCTCTCAGCTCCTTGTAAAATCTACGCAATACTCAACTACATCTCAACTTCGAGCACAAGAAGTCTGGAAAAAGCCAAATTTATTGGGGTGGGTCAAAAGGGCAAAAAACAGGAACACATTAAACATTGCTTGTATAATCTTGGAAAGATGCTAGAATAAAATGCTGTTACCATCATACATTTTACTGCCAAGGTCACTGTGCAAAATAGTCAGAACAACATACCACTATGCCAAATCACCTGCTTTGTGAAAGAGAGGAAGACTGAAACTTAAATGGCTATCATTTAATGAATTCAGTTCTCACCATAGCTGTCAACCTCTTAGCACAAAACACCTGGACAAACCCAGTAATGAGGGAATACAGCCCTCAAACATATTCAGTGAATTCAGTTCGTGCCATAGCTGTCAACCTTAGCACAAAAAACCTGGACAAAGCCAATAACAGGGTATTGCAGTCCCAAAAATAAGGACAAATTTCAAATAGTCATAAACTTAAAAATATTGCTATAAAAAAGGTTGTGTTAGTAAAACTATGTCACAAACACAGGGATAAGATGCAGACTCCACACAGAAGGCACCCCAGCCAAGAATCAAACCAGAAAACCTATAGCTGTGAGGCAACAATACTGCCACTGCACCATCAAATATGTAAGGAAGTAAACATTCAGAAACCTGAAGTCTGAAATTTAAATGCCTGTCAATTTGTTAATCAGGACAGTCTGACTTGGAACAAAAAAAAAAAACAATTTTCAGCAGAGGCCCAGGAAAAAATAATGCAGACATGTCTTTGTATAACATGGGAGGACACAAAAGCAAACCCACACAAACACATGGAGAAGATACTGACCCCCCCCCACAAAGAAGGCACCCCAGCCAAGAACCAAACCCAAGAACCTATAGCTGTGAGGCATCAATGCTACATTGCTACCACTGCACCATCAAATTTCAAGCATTGCAATATTTAAAAAACACATATATGATACATATATTGATCAGATCAAATATGAGGCAAAAATCTGCAATTTTTTTTTAAATGGTGGTGGATAGGGAATTCAGGTCTTTAACACCTGCATACAAGGTACAGGGTTCAAGCCTGAGTATTCCCTACCACACCATCATGAGTAATCACCAGTACATCCCACCTGGGGCATTTTCACACACACACACACACACACACACACACACACACACACACACACACACACACTTCATATTACTCACCAACCCTCGGTTCTCCTAACTAATGTCCTTGGCCCGCTCGTACATCCAAATGTAATGCTTGCTTCAATCTCCCACTCGTACATCCAAATGTAATCCAACAGGTGAAGCTGCTTCAATCTCCCGCTCGTGTACATAACGTTTGAAAACAGCCGGAAATACATGCGCAGTGAGCTGCTGACATCATCGTGCAGAAAAGCGTGAAAAAGTGAAGCTTTAAAAAGCTACCCCCTTCTAAATGATTTGTACTGAAATCAGTACAGTGCGTATGCCTCCCGACGTCCCTGGCATGAATATATTATAGCTTATTGTTAAATATTATAAAACAAAAATAAAGGAATACATTTAGACAGATAAAAGTGGAATATTCAGCATTAGACCCATGGTTAGATACTTTGAAGTTCTCCATGAATCTGCATTATTTAGTTAATAAATAAATAAAGAAAGAAAGAAATAAAGAAGAGAAATGACTTAAGAAGTATGCATGTCACCATATTCAACGAAGTATCAATGGAAGTTTTGGTATACTTAGAAACAGTTACCTGACAAGATGAGGAAAGAATATGCAAGACAATCTGATACTGGATCTTTACAAGCTTGCAATAAGACAAATCTCATATTTATTGTATTGAACTATAGCTTATTATAATACACAGAGTGCAAACAGTGAATAGCTTGCAAAATGTTATTTCAGACAAGCACGTCTAACCTATAAGAATACATTATTAATGGAATTTTACTGCTGAAAAATGAATGGTTGTAAGGGCACTCGCACTATGAAACTAGCTAAATGAATATTTCATCTGTTTATCGTTGTCATCATTACAGCTACTATTAATGTTTGGTCATTGAAATGCAATTCTAAATTGGTTTCTTAGAATTGACATTATACGAATGTAAAATAGAAATTTAAGACCGTGCTCAACACATGCAATAGAATTTTTAAGGCCATTAGTAATTTAATAACAAATTAACTTTCTACTGAAATTTAAGGTTACGTAGCAAACATGATATAGAGCTCTGCATATGTAATTGTTGTATAGCATAGCCTTGAGCAGCACTGTCTATGCTTTGGAATTCATATATATGCAGAACTTGTAGTTCACAAATTTAAACTAATCCATAACAGAGATGACAGGTGTTAGAAACTGTTTAATTCTCGGAGTTTTAAATTGTTACTAGTGTAAATAAATTGCACAACACTGACTAAAGTATGCTCGATAAGGCAGTTACGAAATGAACTGGTCATTAAATAGATACTCATATAAGTTGGAAAGGAAATGGATTATCGAACACATTACATGATAATTTGTTATATAAATACTTTATTAAAAAGGAATTATACATGAATCAACGCACATGATGTAATAAATGATAAAACTTAAAATGCTTGAAATCTACACCAGGTTATTCTACAGCAAGCGCATCTATAAATAACTTTGATTGAATTAATCACATATGTTTGACTTGATCAATTGCAACCTCCAGAATAATATGCAAAGGAGCCGCTAATTTTTCATTAATGTTTGGTTCAATTTCGGCAACGAAGGTTAATCTGTCTGAGCTTCTTAGTTCACTCAGATTGGGAATGTTATACATTCCATGTTTGTTAAAAGATTATTTTAAATAAATATAACAAATGTAAAATAAAATAAATTTGTTTATATGCATGTATAAAGTCTACTATTATACATTTGAGTTTTTCTTCTGGCCTCATTCGATTTTTATTTTATATAGCTTAAAAGGAAGTAATAGCCTCACCACTGAATTCAACGCATATGTGGAGATGTGGAGATTATACAACAAATAAGTGACAAAATATACAGTCATCATTTCAATACAAATTAATGAGATGGACACAGTATTACTTTCATTAAATGTAAATGGTTTAAATAATCCTAGGGAAAGATCTAACTTACTTAAATACCTAAAATAAATAAATCACAAGTGTTCTTTCTATAGGAAACTCACTTTAAAGCCAATGATAATTTCACTTGGAACCCAAGTGACTTCCTAAAGCTATCTAATTCATCATATAGTAAAAAAAAACAGGGGATTATTAATACTATGGAAGAAAATATTATTAATCCACAAGTTTTATTTAACTATGAAGACAAACAGGGCGTTTTATCAATAGTAATATTAAGATATAGTAATAGAATCTGGACACTGGTGAACTTGTATTGGTTTCCGGGTATAGGAACTATTAAAAAACACATAGAACTTATTAACAAAACATCTAAAGGTAACTTAATTTTGGGATTTGATTTTAACTGTATCTTAGATAACCAGGAGACTACCAACAAAAGACCTTTTCGTATCACATCTACAGGGAGAACTCTTAAAAAATGGATAGATAACTTGCAGTTATTAGACTCATTTACTCTTAAGAATGAAAGTTCATTACTATTTTCCCTTAGTGACTATAGATTTAACACTCAAACAAGAATTAATAAAATATATGTATCTCATGATTTAAAAATGAAAATATTGCATTCTATAATCCCCTGAATGACCATAACTCGCTTATTCTTAGAATTCAAATTGATTTCAAAAGATTGATAATCACCCAGATAATTTCAGCATATGTTACTAAATTAAAAAAAAGAGTTTAAGCCATGGTTAGATTTGGAAATAAAATATTTCTTGGATACAAACTATACTAGTGACATAAATATAGTTATTTTATGGGATCCTCTAAGGACATATCTTTATGGCAAAATTATTTCTTGGTGTAATAAAGCGGAGGAATGGGAATCAGAGCTAACATAAAAAAACAAATCATAGAAACTGACCTAAAGGTTTTAGAAGACAATGTTGTAAAAAAAAAAAGGAGATTGAAAAATTAAATATAATGATATCTTATTGCAGAAAACCAATTTGGCCTTAGAAAAAATATAATGATATCTTATTGCAGAAAACCAATTTGGCCTTAGAAAAATTAAAATTAAATTCTTATTCAATCTCTCCCAAATATATGCATAATTTAGCTAGGAGATTAAAAAGATCTTCCAATGCAAATAATATTACAAACATAATTCATGAAAGGGATAACAAGAAAAAAGTTTCAGATATAAGTGACATTTTGGAAGCTTTTAAAATTTATTTCATAAAACATTACAACAATAATGACCCACTTCATAACAATACAAACATATGCCGTGATAACTTAAATAAAATACCAGAGGGCATAAACATGAATATTCAAAAACAAATTACAATAGAAGAAATTAATGAGAAAATTAAAAGATGTAAAAATAAAGCCCCAGGCACAGATGGGATCATTATGGAAATTTATAAACGATTCCCATCATCTGTCATAACAATACTACAAAAGACACTAAACGAAACATATTCACAAGGCACAATTCCACCATCATGGAGATACTCATTGATTACACCTATTTTAAAGGAAATTAAAAATCCCACTTCATGTAGCTCATATAGACCTACTTCACTCCTTAATAAATGACTACAAAATCCTTGTCTATTCTGGTCAATAGGATCAAAAAATCTCTAACTAAAGTCATTAATGATGACCAAACAGGGTTTATTTACAACAGACGCACCCATGATAACATACATAGAATCTTAACCACTATAGACAAAGCTGAAGCACTAATAGTCACATTAGATTTCCTACACAATTCATCACTCTATTAAAGAATATATATATATATATATATATATATATATATATATATAAGAGAGAGAGAGACAACCTGGCATATGTAAAATTAGGTCCATTCACATCGGAAGCAATTAAAATTAATAAGGGTACCAAACAAGGGTGCCCCATGTCTCCAATATTATTTGCCCTAACAACTGAACTTTTTTCCTCTGAGATTCGTTCAAATCCCAAAATTAAAGGCATTAACATTTATAATAAATTTAACTCCAAAATAATGTTATTTGCTGATGATATTTTACTTACCTTGTCAAACTCAGATGAGTCTCTATGTGAATTAAACTCTATTGCTGAGAAATTTCATCAGATCTCAGGTCTAAAAATGAATGCATATAAATCGAATCACATACTATTAAATAATAAAAATAAATCAAATACTAACATAAATCAAATACTTAAATCCACCAAACAAAAAAAACTGATAAACAAAAAATAGCACACAGGCAGGTCTTCCCAATTTCCAAAACATACACACTTGATTTTGACTTTAAGCGCTTTTCGTTTGCACCAAAGCAAGCTTCTTCATAAGTCAAAAGCATTAGATCTGACTCAATTTAAAATACAAATGTGGTGACGTATTTGAAACCCCACCTATGTAGCAACAGTGTAACTTAAAGCTGTAAGCAATTTAAATTACTACTCCTATAAAACCTAAAACAGTATCAACCAATAAAAACATTTAAGCCTGATATATCAGTAATATCCAGCTAAATATATAAAAAAATATTACATTTAACATATACAACATCACTACACAGATTAAATGTTACATTAACACTAGAATTGCACTTCCTTAATATAGCAAAATCAACCTACATTTATTCATACACTATCGTCTGGCTAGACTGGTACCCTATTACACTACGAATTGGCTACATAAACTACATTCACAAACATGTTAGCTATCGACACAGATTTTTACTTTTCAAAACACAACTGATAGAGCACATATCATTTAATCCTGGAGCCCCATAGGCATCTAAGTCTTATTTGCCATGCCAATTCCAATTCTTTTAGTTGAATTGGCATTGGACCACCTCTTGTTGGGGGTACAACCTGATCAATTGCCATGTAAGAAAATCCATGGCCATGACAGGCATGAACATGTTTTGCCAGTGCGTTTTCCAGCTTGACTTTGGTAATTGCATATTGATATTCATATACTAAAAAGTTGCGAAAGGGTATACCTTTGTTCCAACCCAGAAACTGGACCTTGTTAAAACAATTATAGACATTAAACTCTATGTAAGGAAGTTAAATATTTTTCTGTTGATGGGTAACCATGACAACAAGTCTTGTAACTTTAACCATCTTTTTGTCTCTAGTACATTTAACTCTCCTTTAAATCCAGTATTGCAAACGTTTGAACAGTTATGTGAACTGGACATCCAACAAATTCCCCACTTTAGAGGGAAGAGTGGTTTTAAACCTAATATAACTAGTGAAGAAAGAGATTTTTTGGATTTCATTAAATCTCAGAAAATACAGGTATGCAAGCCGGATAAAGGAGGTGGGTTAGCAATTTTCGACATTAGTGATTATGATTCACGTATGGAGGCACTTCTTGACACCACAGCGTATCAGATCAGTTCACGATCGGAGGTCAATAGAGCCTACCAGTTAATCAATATGTGTATAAAAGATCTGTTTATTGATGGATATTTAGAAAAGAATGTGTATAACTGTCAGTGTCGTACCCACGATACCCGTATATGTTCAGGATCCTTAAGTTACATAAGGGTTTGGAGCAAACACCCATGCGACCGTTAGTGTATGGTCGCAATTCACCCACCTACCCCATAGCTAAATTCATTGATGGTATGTTAAAAAAGTACTTGTCAACCGAGACACAAGTATGTAGAGATTTGTGGTCCTTTTTGGAAGAATTAAATAAGTTAGACTATAGTGATGAATATAATGTTCTAACTATAGATGTAAAGGACCTGTATACCCTGCATTCCTCATACAACAGGCATCGAATGGAAAGCCACCAGATTAAAGCAGAAAGGTGCTCCAAACAGTGAAATTTGTTTAATTACTGAATTGTTAGATTTAGTTCTTACGAAAAACTTTTTCATGTTTGGGGAAAATTTCTACAAAAATCTGGAGTTGCTATGGGTTCCCCTTGTGGGGGTAGTTTTGCCAATATAGTCATGTGGGAAACTGAATTCATTTTCAACAATACTGGCCTAGCAAATAATATTGTATATTACACAAGGTTTTTGGACGATATCTTTATCTTGTTAAAGGGCTCAGTCCAAGTAAGCATTGACCTAGTTCACTATTTAAACCAGACTACAGACTTTCTCAGGTTTACTTCATCTTTCGACACTGAGGTAATAGCATATTTTGATCTGTTAGTAAAAAACAGGACTCTACGTTGCCTTCAAGCTAGTATATACAGGAAGACAACTTATTCAAATGACTTCTTACATTTTTCTAGCAGCCACCCCTTTTACCAAAAATGCTCAGTTGTTAAGGGCCAACTTGTTAGAGCAGCATGCATTAAAACACAACTGAGTGATTTCCTTGCTGAATGTGAACGGCTCAAAACTATGTTTTTGGGACGTGGCTACCCAGAAGAATTTATAGATATGTTGACAGATGAAGTTAAACTTAAGAGAACAAATTTGGTTTATGCCCCAATATTAAGCATTAAAGTTTATAGTGAAAGAAATACTCAAATACTAAATATACTAGACCAAGAAGTTGATCAGATACACAAAAACAGTAGGCTACATTCTAGAGACTGTGATCCATGTTTGAAATTTATTACAATATTCAGCTGTGACAGTTATCTGGTAATTGATATTTTAAAGAAAAACTGGGATTTATTTAGATAGTTACCAGCTATATTGCATAAATTAGGTGATACCCCGTACTCGTCCTTCAGGAAAGGAAAGAATCTAAAAAACATATTAGAATCAGTGGTCTATCCTGTCCCACGGGTAACCGGAATGTTTAAATGTGAAGTTTGCAGTTAATGTAAATATATGGATACATCTAGTTCATTTTTAAAGAACAATCTACAATACAAAGTGAGATTTAAATTTAACTGCCAATCCAAGTTTATAGTCTATCTCGCTAGATGCAAACAGTGTCCTGCGTTTTATATCGGGAAAACCGAACGCAGGCTTCGAGAGAGTATATGAACATCTAAGTCAAGCTGGAAAACGCACTGGCAAAACATGTTCATGCCTATCATGGCCTTGGATTTTCTTACATGGCAATTGATCAAGTTGTACCCCCAACAAGAGGTGGTCCAATGCCAATTCAACTAGAAGAATTAGAATTGGCATGGCAAATAAGACTAGATGCCTATGGGGTTCCCGGATTAAATGACATGTACTCTATCAATCAGTTGTGTCTTGAAAAGTAAAAATCTGTATCGATAGCTGACATGTTTGTGGATCTAGTTTATGTAGCCCAATTCGTAGTGTAATAGGGTACCAGTCTAGCCGGTCGATAGAGTGTATGAATAAATGTAGGCTGATTTTGCTATTTTAAGGAAGTGCAATTCTAGTATTAATGTAACATTTAATCTGTGTAGTGATACTGTTGTATATGTTAAATTTAATATTTTTTATATATTTAGCTGGATATTATTGATATATCAGGCTTAAATGTTTTATTGGTTGCTACTGTTTTAGGTTTAATAGGAGTAGTAATTTAAATTGCTTACAGCTTTAAGTTACACTGTTGCTGCATAGGTGGGGTATCAAATACATCACCACATTTGTATTTTAAATAGAGTCAGATCGAATGCTTTTGACTTCTGAAGAAGTTTACTTTGGTGCAAACGAAAAGCGCTTAAAGTCAAAATCAAGTGTGTATGTTTTGGAAACAGTAAAATTAATCGGGAAGACCTGCCTGTGTACTGCTTTTTTGTCGTTTATAAATCAAATACTTGGTAAACAAGTTTCCTCTTTAGATTATTTAGGGATTGTTTTATGTGAAAACCTAGAACTAACTTTATCTACAAATTACAACAATATTCTGATTACCCTAAAATTATTAATAGGCAAATGGAATAAGCTGTATTTAACCTCTGAAAATAGATTACAGTTAATAAAAATGGTTATTCTCCCAAAGGTAAACTACATTACACAAGCTATCCCTATAATTCCTAGCAAAAAATCATAAAAGATTTAAATAGAATCATTATAAAAGTTTCCTTTGGTATCCCCCCAAAAAACAGAATAGTTTATCTGAACCATATTAGGCCCTGGGAGATGGGAGGTATTAACTTTCCTGATATAGAAACTTATATCAAAGCATCCATTTTCAAAACGATAGTAAATTGGACAGATCCAAAATTTTCCTCAGCATGGAAAACATTACAAACTGTTATTTTTCAAGAGGAATGTAAATTAGCAAAAAATATACAACTAAATGATCAGAATAATAAGCTCTGGTGCTTTATTTGTGTTAACTTGCAATACAACTGCACCAAACCTACTAATCTAAATTATATAAATTACATTTACAATACTTTTCGGAGTTTTGTAAATAATAACGTTGATATCAAATTATGGTTCCAGTTAACTCCATTTAAAATTACAAAAAACCTTTTTCAACAACATTCCTACAGATATCCTTAACTCATGGAAGAGAAAACTTCATATGTTGGTATCAGTGTATGGACAATCTAATAAGTCTCAGATATGACTCAATTAACACATTTAATTTATAAAGCACTGACTGGCTACTAGCTCTCAATACACTAACAGCTTATGCAAAAGATTTATTTAGAACAATAGATAATTCCTCATTTAATTCCATGCCCAAATTTATATTTCATTTATATGGAATAATATATGGAGACTTTAATTGAACAAATTTAATTTCAAACTTATATAAAATTATCATCAACTATAAAACAAAAGCTAATCAGAAATTTTGGAATTTCATCACTAAAGATCATACATTACTGTTATCAATGAGACCAAAAAAGATATTATATTCTATAAAGTTAACCTCAAATATACAATGTTGGAAAATCTTTTCATGGAAGGTTCATAGGTTGATACTAGGCTATCTGCCCTAGGGCATTTACAAGCCTAGCCAGAGTGTGTTTGGCTTTCGCCACCCTTTTTAGATTAGTTGACTGTGCCTCTGTATAGTAGGTCACAGAAGATAGCCCATTTAAGGTTAGTTTACCGTGCCTCTGTCTAGCAGTGACAAAGAGATCCCAGGGGTAAATTTACGATCTCCCGTCCAAACGTCAAGATTCTTCTTGAAGAGGGTCATTGAGGAGCTCTGTCTAACATGGATTGGGATTTTGTTCCAGAGTGAGGGGAGCCTCTGGGATATGAAATCTGTCTCTCCAGCATGTTCTATTTATTTCTGTGCTGAGGTTTAAGTCACTGGAGCGTGTAGCTCTGATGGATTTGGATTTCTTGAGGTGGAGCATGTCCATTAATTCAGGGTTGGACATGGCTTTATATGTCAGGCACAGGTCGCCTCCGAGTAGGTGGTAAGCAACTGAGTAGAGCTGGAGTTTCTTTAGCCTAACTGCATAGGGCATCTGTTTGATTCCATTGATCCTCTTGGTGAGGTACTTTTGGGGTCTTTCTAGTTGTAGCAAGTGTCGGGTAAGGTACATCCCAAATGGGGCACTGTATTCAATTATGGGCCTGATGAGTGATGCGTAGAGGGGCACAATGACCCCTCTTGAACTAGATGTGAACCCCTTTGTGATAAGGTGGGCTATATAGAATGTCTTTCTAACCACTTTGCAATCTCTCCTTTGACAATCACATTGTCATCTACTTGGGTCCCCAAATCCCTAATTACTTATTCTGTACTTAATGGATTACCACCTATATGGTAATTTGTGGGCACTTTGTTTTTCCCAAAGGGGATGACTATGCACTTTTTCGCATTTAGCTTTAGGCCATGGCTCTGGCACCAGTTATCCATCTCTGAGAGACCTTTTTGGAGGATGCTTGTGTCAGCTGGTGAGTCGATTATGGCCCCCAATTTGCAGTCATCTGCAAACTTTGTCAGCCGTAGTCCTCCTGTGTTAGCCTGTACCTCAGAGAAGCCTGTACCTCAGAGAAATATATACCGAACAAGAGAGGTCCCAGGACTGAGCCTTGTGGGACGCCACTTGTAACTGGTTTAGAGTCTGACATGGCACCTGCAATTCTGACCATGTGGGTTCTATCACTAAGCCAGTTTGCAACCCATCTTGTGACATAGGGGTTGATATTTAAGTTGGTGGGTTTATTTATGATGCCCGAGTGGGGTATTGTGTCGAAGGCTTTTGCAAGATCAAAGTAGGCTGTGTGGACTACCTTCCCTTCGTCTATGGCCTTGGTGACTGTTTCAAAGAAATCGACAGAGTTCAAGAGGCCAGATCTGCCCTTAAAGCCGAATTGGGTAGGATCCAGTGTTTGGAGGTTCCCAATATCTTTGCTTATGAGTTCCATGATGATACGCTCCATAGCTTTGCAGACCAGGCTAGTTAGGCTTATAGGGCGATAGTTTCCGGGGTCTGTTGTGGCACGACCTTTATGGAGTGGGACCACTGTTGCTGTACACCATTCTTTGGGTACATATCCTGTTGTAAGGCTGAGACTGAATAGTGATTTTAAGTCAGGGTTCAGTTCTTCTTGGAGTTCATGTAAAACGCAGCCCGGGACACCGTCCGGTCCCATTGATGCTGTGTTTTTTTGCTTTGGAGAGGGCAGCTCTCACCTGTGCATCTGTGATGTCAGGGAGGCTACACTCTGTTGGGATAGTCATTTGCTCATTGGGGGGGGGGGGGGGGAGTTTGCACTGAACCTGCCAGGATTGTTGGCAATGTCTGTGTGTTCAGTGTATTGTTTGTCATTTTGCACTAACTCGGAGCATATCTGGAAGTTTCCACCCAGGTTTCTGACATAACTAAAGAAGGCCTTGTGATTATCTTTAGTGTCTTGGCAATTTTTCTTTCAAAGCTAGCCTTAGATGATTTTATGAGGGATCGTAGTTTCTTGCTAGTACTGATCAGAGTTGCCTTCCCTTTCAGGGATTTTGCTCTATCATGTGGTAGCTTCCCTCCTTCTGTTGTACAGCTAATTTATGGCTGGGGTCCACCAGACAGGTCTCTTGCCCTTGGAGGAGTGTGTCTTGGTTTTATTTGGGATAGCACAATCCATGAATTCCTGTAGGCATCCATAGAATGTGTTTGTAAAGGATTCTGCAGTTTGGGCCGTATTTTCCACTGGCCCTGGGGCTTTGAAGGATTCCACCTCGGTTTAAGAAGTGGGAAGTTTGCTTTTGAGAAGTTTTTGACCGTGGTTTCCTTTGCTGGGGCTGGGGACGGGATATGGATGTCCACAGTGATTAATTTATGGTCAGATCTTACCAATGAGGGGTATACCTCTGGTATGGAACATAGAGTTCCCATGTTGGTGATGATCAGGTCCAATACGTTTTCCCCTCTTGTGGGAGTGGTGACCAGTGTTCCATAGCATTTGAGTTTATAAATTCTAGGAACCGTTGGGCTACGGTGTTGGGGCTTGAGTAGTGCTCCCAGTCTATGCTTGGGTAGTTAAAGTCACCCAATATAATGGTGTTTGGAGAGACCTTCATATTCTCCAGTGTCTTCAGGAAAGCCGAGTGGGGTTCCCGAGTTTGGGAGGGTGGTCTGTACCAGGCTACAAACTGGAAGACAGTTTTGCCCACTGTTAGTTGCACATGGATGGTCTCAGATGCTTCGTGCAGTGCCACTAGCCTGGAGGTATGGGTATCTTTGATTAATATGGATACTCCCCCTCCTCTTGTGGTTCGGTCCGAGTTTTGGGGCCGAAAAGCATGGTATGAGGTATAGCCTGGTAGTGCTGGGGTGCTCTCGGGAGCCTTGAGCCAGGTTTCTGTTACTGCACAGATATCAATATTCTCCATACTGAGGACAGTCTCGAGTGCGTGCATCTTGAGGTTTAGACTTCTGGCATTGACCAGCATTACCCTTAGTTTCTTTTTCCTTGTGTTGTCTAAGGAGGTGGGTTTGTATTTTGAGCCTTGCCTAAAAAAGGCACTAGGGGGGTGGCAAGAGCCTTGGCCAGTATTCAAAAATCCCAGGGGCGACAGGTGCAAGCCATCCCTAGCGAAGCAACGTGGCTTGTCAAGCATGTCATCCCAGGCTGACAGATACTGGATTCCCTCTGAGTGCCACCAATACTTTAGCCAATTGTTGAAATTGATCATTTTGTCTTTATACTGTGGTACCATTCTTGGTGAGGGTACGATGCCACTCAAGGTCAAGGTCATAACGGCCTGGGAAACATGATCAGAGTGCTCCTCTATGTCTCTTTTGATGTAATCCAGGGAGGTACATCTCAGGTCATTCACACCAGCATGGACAATGACGGAGTCATATTTGTACTTGCTTTGGAGTGACCTGAGTGCTTCTGCTATGTGGTGGATCCTGGCACCAGACAGGCAGCTTACAGTGACCTTCTCCTTGTTCAGCCTGGTGAGAGGGACGTCAGTATGTCTGACGATAGTCACCTATTACAAGTGTATTAGGTGTGTTTAGCCTTAAGGGCTGCGATTGTGTGGCACACTGACTTTGTGAACTATGTGATACGTGGAAGCTCCTTCACAGTGCCTTTTACACTCCAAGTAAAATAGCTAAATTTAATACCATGAATGAAACATTATGTTGGAGGTGTTCATTAAAATGTAATGCAGATTGGTCTCATTATGTATGAATGTATGAATGTTCTTATATAAAGAAATTTTGGGAAGATATTGGTGAATTTTTGCAAACCATTTATACTGATTCTTTTATTTTGTCAAAGTTATTAATGCTCCTGAATATATATGAAGCCACTGCAATGAAAAGGAAAAACCGGTATCTTCTTTGGACTATAATGGCAGTATCAAAAAAATGAAAATCACATGGAAATGGAACTCCACTATCAGTCCAACTTTCAAGGATTTTCTAACTCTATTGAAAGAGGTAGCTTTGTTAGGAAATCAAGGAAATGAGAATCTTTCCTAGGAAATGGACCAACAATCCTTGGGAGAAAAAGTTATCTCCCCAAGACACTCAAGATGGTCACAAATTAACCTACATAAGAAGAGAAGTCGCAAGGAATCCTCATTTATTTGTCCACTGTTTAATAATGTATAGCGTCTGTATATGTAATAATGACTTGTACTTTTATACAACTGACTTGAGGCCTATGTACATTTGTAAAAAGTTACTTAACTTAAATATTTTATTTACAAAATCCATTAACTACTGTTTGTAAAAAATTATTTCAATAAAATTATTTGAACAAAAAAAAATTTGAAGATGCCCTTTAAGGTACACTGGACACCAGAGACAGATATTTTTAAGCAAATGAAGGAAGCACTCTCTTCAGAAATTATTTCAGCATCTCTGGACAGCAGACTTTTTTTATTTTTTTTTTGATGATCAAAAGTAGGTTTAGGTTAGGGTCAGTGATTCCAAACATTTATTAAGCCAGGACACTGAGCTAAAGTAACTGGGACTAAGACTACACTCACTACGGAAATGGAAATGTTTTGCAATCAAGTAGCCCTATCTCATTAAATTAACTTTAGCTGGGGACTTTCACACAACACAACCCATGACCCACTACAGCAGCAACACTACACAAGCAGGGGGAACTACCCACGCCTTTTTTTGATGGGTACTTCCACGCTTTTTTACAGCTAGAGAACTTGGATATGCGGGTCCAGTCTTCCCCATATCAGATGATATAAATGTTTTTTCATTTTCACTATTACTCAGTCGCAATGACTGCCATTTTAGGGTATAAAATTAAAACGTAACAAGAAGCAACTACAGTAATGTAACGCATTGGAATAACAAAAAGATGTGATAAAAATATATACCTTTTTTCAGTTTCAGGGCACAGTTTTCTTTTAAATCTCCTATTTCTGAAGTATGTTATATAAAATCAGGAAACCTACACGCACTATGACGTTTTAAAAAATGCATTTTACAGAGAAGGTTCCTTATAACCAGCATCCATGAGATAGCAGGTGGCTGAGGACTGATAATAGAAAAACGTTCCCATGTACAAAAAAAAAAAAAAACTAAATCAAGATCAGCTACACTGTTTCTATGATTACAGAAGGTGACTAAAGATAGATTACATGAAGGTTTGCCTATATATGATCAAATCACTGTTTTTTTTTTCAAATCATCATTGCTCAAAAAAGTCAAATAATGAAAATTATGATTCAAAAAACCTATAAAAACTATTTTGCCATTACCTTCAGCTTTATTGACGGTATCTACTTAGGGCAGTGCTACCACTATGGGAATGACAGAAGCCATTTTGTGCAGGAAATAGGCCAACAATTGTTTTGTTTTTGAATACATTTTCAAGTATTTTGGCGAGGGAAGATAAGATGGCTATAGGTCTACAATTATTAATGTGTTGAATTTTCTCCTTTGTGCAGAGAGGTAATGCCTGACTTTTTTCCAGAGAGGGAACGTGGGATTCCTGGACTGACCTATTTATAAAGACCGAGACAGGATAGGCAATGTTACTGGCTGCTAGTTTTAGGTACTCGGTTGAGAGGTCATCAGCTGAAGAACAGCACGGTTTAAGTTTAGGAGTAGTTTTATACAGGATGTGGGCACAGATTTGAAGGTGAAAGTGGATGTGGCGATATGTGGCTATTGGGCAGGGTTTGGAATAGATGTTGAGGAATTCTTATTACAGATGCTATACTATCTATAAAAAAAATGTTGAACTGTACTGCAGTTTAGAGTGTCGAGTTATCAGGAGGGGAGGGGTTGGTTGAAATTTTGGCTGGGATGCAAAATTTCTTTAATGGCTACCCAAAATTAGTATAGTTTTTGTCTTCATTTATTTGCATTTTAGTAAGACTGCGAAGCATTCTGAAGTTTAAGACATTGATACGTTTTATATTTTTGCCATATGTCCCATGCTTTTTCTCTATCCTGCATTACCATTCCACTCTTTTTGAATAGCCAAACTGCATTATTTTCAGGCTCTTCCTTCCAAGAGGTGCAAGGCTATTTAGGATATTTAAAATATTTGCACTGAATTAAATTACATCATTGTCTAAGGGGAGGATTTTTAGGAAGTTCCACTTAATAGATAATGAACATTTCCGTGTCACACTTGGAAAAGTTGCATGTTGTTTTATAAATAAGCTCAAAATAATTTAAAACAGGAAGTATGCAGACAGAGAACCACATGTAATGCAGTATAAATATACAGCTGTATTGAGCAAGTTATCAGAAACATGGCACTACACAGATAAGCACAATATAAAACCATCACTTAGAAAAACAACCAGTACGCATACTCTCAACCAACCAGTACGCATACCTCTCAACTGTACAGATTTTTTACTCATTTTTGGTCTGTCACAAAACTGTGGTTTTAAATCACTAGCAAATCATTGAGGGTTGAAGTCAGAAAATAACTACAGACATTTGAGTTTTACACTTCATATCCTTCAGAAAATGCATGCTAATGCAAAGAAAACTGTTATTCTATCAACTCTCTAAGCTTGTAAGAATAGTTTGAAGCTAAATAATGTGGATGACAGAGTTGAATTAAATATGCAAAATTAGGGGCAAGTGCTGAGAATTAATACAAATCAGAACAGGGTAATCAATTATGTAGCATTGTGTGCTACAAAAACAAAAAAGAATTTCCCAAAAGGAGAAGAAACAGATGGATAAGGAAGAGAAAATTACATTGCAATGTGAAATCTAAATACGAATGATATTACAGAATTTGTGTAGTAATGTACAAAGTGTAGAATGTACAAATCTTTCATGTCTCATTACACTTGAATGCCTAGATAAGATTAGAAGAGAGTGGGTGGGAACATTAATGTCTTTTAGAAGTAAGCCAGGAGTTTAAGAGAGAGAGTCGTGAAGCAGGCAGGAGTTTAAGAGAGAGAGTCGTGAAGCAGGTCACTTGTCTACAGGAACAGTAATCACTGCCTGCATATCAAATTAATGGCTACCACAGAGAGACTACATGCAACAGCACTTAGTAAGTATATCAGTAAAACTATCATTGTAATGGCAATGCAAAGCTCATTCAAGAGACTGCTACCTGTAATCAGCAGATTCACCAGTCAGACAGTTTAAGGAGCAGTGCTTCCCATGAAAGCACCCTATCTACTGCCTACTTCAGGCTTTTGTATAATGACAGAAACATGTCAAGCAAGTGTCTACACTCTACATACATGGGTTAAGAATGGCTATCCTGCACAGCAGCTCCACTCTGCCTTGATGGGATAACTTATCATATCCACAGAGTGTATCAAGAAACAAAATAGTGTGAATCAGGAACCACTAAGCATACCTTACAAAGTAGTAGCAATGTGGACACACAAACTTTATCAGCACTTTCTGCTGTTAAGTATAATGGAGCAGGTCGCTCATAAGCAACAGTGGGAATTCTTTGTATGATTTCTAGCTCTGATTTTTAGGGAGTCACAGAGCAATGCTATAAATAAATTGATACAAGTTGATCAAAAACAGTACACTTTCCATCCTCCCTCATCATGACTGACACATTGACCATAGCAATCATGATTCAAAAATCAGTGAAAGCTGAAAAAATGAACGGCACTTTAACAAAAAAAAAAGTATCCTTCATTGTTGTTTAAAATAAATAAATATTACAAAAGAAAGTGCAACACTTTGAATGGAAAATCTCAGACTGCTGACAATTATGTTATTAGCTACCAGTGGCAGCCACTCACTTTCTTGTAAAGTCTATGCACTCCTCAGGACAGTCACTGGATATTCAATAGCTTAAAAGCATGCCTTGTCATCTATGACACCAGTGAACAGCAAAATAAGCATTTTGGAATAAATACAAAGTCCAGGGAACAGGTAAAACCACAAAACTATCAGAGTATAACTAATCATACATAAAAACACGTGATCTGTGGTGTGTAAAAAGTAAACACTAACAAGAACGGCTTCTGTTACTAAGGTGGTAGCTGAAATAGTCCAGAACTTCAGCAAAGAGAAGTATCACATAATAGTAAATGAATGTCTACTTTTATTAGAGATCACATTGGTTTTCACCACGGAAAAGAAAGTGATTACTGCAGCAACTGACCACATATCTGGCCTACTGTTATAGTGCTGGCTGTCTATCTACATTTTGCTTGCATTTACGAAACAGTACTCTGCATTTAATGAAAATGCACATATTATTCACTCCGTATATCACTGTCATTGATGTAGCTTGATTTTGTCTAGATCCTTACTGCATATGCTGTGTCAAAGATCTAAGTAAAACTAATAAGGTCTATTGTTACTTTAAAAATGATCTTTTAACAGTTCCCTTCTGCTGACAAGTCCCTATCCATGACTGTGGCAGTACTCAAGCATACATTCATTTCTGAGCTTGTTGGAATTGTGTTTGTTTTGTTGAATTCACCTTACAAAGTAGTTAATATCTATAGGTTCAATTACCAAACTTCCACTGTAAACTGTCCAGCTGAATATCTCAATCAACAAAATAAATAAGTGCTGCCAAAGATTTACAAAACTCACATTCTCTCGTACTAAAAAAACAACTACCTAGCAGTAGGATCGGGAATACAGGTTTAATTTACCAACGACTGCAAGCAGAAACGTCACTGCAACATTTTACAGTCCACACAGCATGATAATGTAAACCGTATTGGCAGTAAAACCATATGTCAGACAAGTGGCAAAAATGGGTTAATCAAGCCGTAGCCAAATTATATATAATAATCAGAAACAAAAGGCACCTGCTTGTTCCCATTACTTTTAAATATAAATAGCAGTGAATGTACTACACGTCTGTTTTTTTTTTTTTTTTCCAACCGCCTACAATGACTTTACTTACTTCCTTTTTTACTTCAGCCATGTCATCTTCGGTAAGTTGCGGGACATCCATTGCCGAGCAGCAAACTTCCGGGTTTATTTGCCGGTTCAAATTAAAATCAAGTAAGCTTGATGGGATTCGGAGGTAATTAAGAAAACAGTCTGTTTGTATTGTCCTCGTAATGCATCCCAAACGTAAACTCACTGATATCCGTGTGTAATTAACTACATGTTGCCTTAGCAAGGAAACACTGCGTTACAAAACTGTGCTAAAACTAAACTCTAAAAACTTCTTTCTTTTTTGCTTCTTCCCCGCAACACAAACAGCGAGATGAAAACTCACGTGATCTCCACATCTGCCTTCCACGGCTAGCACCAGCCAATAGCGCGCAACCGCTGAGAGAAAGGTGTGCTCCCGTAGATTGCTTTGACGCCGCGCTCGACAACTTTAGGAAAGGTAAAGAGAATTTTTATTGTTGGCGTATAGTGCAGTATCCTTCAATCCACAACCCCTTTTCCATTTTCAGACATAGAGTCGGAGTGTCACTTTCAACAGTGACAATCATCTAGTGCTAAACCCTAGGCTACACTCCGGGTGGCTTAGCGCTACCACAGCTGTTCTTCCATACCACATACTCGCACAAATACAGTGCCCACTCCACTACTGCAAGTCTGTGGAAAGTGCGAAGAAACTGAGGCACCCAGTGGAAGGTAACAGTGTAATCCAGTACCCCCGGCAAGGTTCGCTCAGGTGTGGGCGTTCCTTTCGTGAATGACAGCGTGCGCAGGCGGAACGTCTAATTACAATACAGTCTACTACGGAAAATGAAAACACCAAACAATAGTTTTACATAGATACAAATACAAAACAGTTGCATATCTATTACAAACATGGAAAATAATCACTGGACCATGTGCTCGTTCTGATTTTTTAATTTAATCCTTATAAAAAAAGAAAAATGTATATTGCAAATCAGAAGAGAAAGCATGGCGTGCTGAAAATATCACTTCACGTCTGGTTTTCTCGATCAGTCATTACTTTGTTGATACCCACGGATAATAAAATGTTTTGAAAGCAATTTATTTATTAATTTAAACATCATTTATTAATTGTACTTAGTTCTGTAATATATATATATATATATATATATATATATATATATATAAAACTGGCGTGGGTGTATTCAGTTTATTCATTTTCCGTAATACTGTAGAGTTCTAATATTTACAGTAATTAAGTAAAATATATATTCATTTCATTATTCGTAGTTCTGTAGTATTTAATAAGTAAATAATGTATATTCTTCTTCTTCTTTTGGCTGTTCCCGTTAGGGGTTGCCACAGCCGATCATCTGTTTCCATTTCTTCCTGTTCTTTGCATCCTGCTCTGTCACACCAACCACCTGCATGTCCTCTCTCACCACATCTATAAATCTTATCTTAGGCCTTCCTCTTACCTGGCAGCTCCAGCCTTAGCATCCTTTTCCCAATATACCCAGCATTCCTCCTCAGCATGTGTCCAAACCAGCTCAATCTCACCCCTCTGGCTTTGTCTCCAAACCATCCAACCTGAGCTGCCCCTCTAATATACTGATTCCTCATCCTGTCCATCCTCGTCACACCCAATGCAAATTTTAACATCTTTAACTCTGCCAACTCCATCTGTGACGCCTGCCTTTTTGTCAATGCCACCGTCTCCAACCCATATAACATAGCGGGTTTCACTACCCTCTTGTAGACCTTCCCTTTCACTCTTACTGGTACCCATCTGTCACAAATCACTCTTGACACTGTTCTCCACCTTGCCTTTACTCTCTTCTTCACCTCTTTTCCATGCCCACCATTACTCTGAACTGTTGATCCCAAATATTTAAACTCCTCCACCTCCGCCAACTCTACTCCTTGCATCCTCACCATTCCTCTATCCTCCCTGTCATTCACACACGTGTTCTGTTTTATTCCTGCTGACCTTCATTCATATTCTCTAGAGCATATCTCCACCTCTCCAGAGTCTCCTCAACATGTTCCCTATTCTCACTACAGATCACAATGTCATCCGCAAACATCATTGTCCACGGAGACTCCTGTCTGATCTCATCTGTCAACCTGTCCATCACCATTGCAAATAAGAAGGGGCTCAGAGCTGAGCCTCGATGTAATCCCACTTTCACCATAAACGCATCCGTCACTCCTACCGTATACCTCATCACTGTCACACTACCCTTGTACATATCTTGTACCACACTTACATACTTCTCTGCCACTCCTGACTTTCTCATACAATACCACAACTCCTCTCTAGGCACCCTGTCATATATTCAAAGACACAATGCAACTCCTGACTTTCTCTCTATTTCTCCATCAACACTCTCAGAGCAACATCACATCTGTAGTGCTCTTTCCCAGCATGAAGCCATACTCCTGCTCACTAATCATCACCTCCCTTCTTAACCTAGCTTCCACTACTCTTTCCCATAACTTCATGCTGTGACTGATCAATTTTATCCCTCTGTGTTACTACAGCTCTGCACATCACACTTATTCTTAAAATTGGCACCAAAGCACTTCTACACTCCTCAGGCATCCTCTCACCTTCCAAGATTTCATTAAACAATCTGGTTACAAACTCCACTTCATCTCTCCTAAACACCTCCATGCTTCCACAGGTATGTCATCTGGACCAACAGCCTTTCCATTCTTCATCCTCTTCATAGCTGTCCTTACTTCCTCCTTGCTAATCTGTTGCACTTCCTGATTCACTATCCCCACATCATCCAACGTTCTCTCTCTTTCTCTCTCATTCTCTTGATTCATCAGCCCCTCAAAGTACTCTTTCCATTTGCTCAACACACTCTCCTCGCTTGTGAGTACATTTCCTGCATTATCCTTTATCACTCTTACCTGCTGCACATCTTTCCCAGCTCAGTTCCTCTGTCTGGCTAATCGGTACAGGTCCTTTTCTCCCTCCTTAGTGTCCAGCCTTTCATACAACTCCATATGCCTTATCCTTAACATTCGCTACCTTTCTGTTTGCCATATGCCTCATCCCCTTATACTCCTGTCTACCTTTCATACAACTCTCCATCCTTAGTGTCCAACCTTTCATACAATTTTCCATATGCCTTATCCTTAGCCTTTGCCACCTCTCTCTTCACCATATGCCTCATCTCCTTATATTCCTGTCTACTTTTTTCATCTCTCTGACAATCCCACTTTTTCTTTGCCAACTTCTTCCTCTGTATACTCTCCTGCAATTCCTTGTTCCACTACCAGGTCTCCTTGTCCTCCTTCCTCTTTCCAGATATCATGCCAAGCACCTTTCTATCTGTGTCCCTTACCATCTCTGCTGTAGTTACCCAGCTATTCTGTAACTTTACACTGCCACTCAGTGCCTGCCTTAACTCTTCCCTGAACTCCACCTCACAATCGCTCTTTTTCAGCTGCCACCATTTGATCCTTGGCACTGCTGTCACACTCCTCCTCCTCTTCTTTATCACCAATGTCATTGTAAATAATGTATATTGATATATTTATTTTATGTAATTCTGTTGGGTTAATTACATACAGTGTAACATCACCGTGTAGGTGCAGTTTCATTTGCCACGTAGATGGGCTGTGGGTAGACTTTGCTACTGCACATCTCTGGAGTACTCAATTACACTATAACCCAGAGAAAACCCACCCAGACACAGGGAGGAGATGCAGACCCCACACGGAAGGCACCCTGGCCGAGAATCGAACCAGAGAACCTCTTGTTGTGAGGCAACAATGCTATCCAATATGCCTTTGTGCTGCAGTAGTGTCATATTGTGTACTTCAGAAAGAGTATTGAAAAATTTGTAATGCAGCATGCAGGATACACTGCACAACAGAAAGACTATATTGTCAGAGTCATGGTTGCCTTGGAAAGTACAGTTGTGTGACTTAAACTTACCCTAACAGCAGATGTTCAAATGATCATTTAGGGTTGCTACTTTTTCAAATACCCAAAGTGGGACATTTTTTGTAGAAACATCAGATTTTGCAGGACAAACCACACCCAATGCAAAGGGCAGAAGTTCACTTTTTTGCCAAAATAAAATTTATTATTGCAGCATTTGAGTTGTTTATGTTGTTTCATATAACATTTAGGTGTTTCATATACAAAATAATTGTTTTATACAACTATGAAAGAAAACTTAGGAAATATTTTTTGTCCTAAAATTTCCAGTCATTTGCCATTTTGTTTTTTGTTTTTTCCAGGACACAACTGTCCAAACAGGGACTGTCCTGTGAAGAGGAACAGGTGGCAACCTGCAGTAGTCTTAGCTATATGGGTTATATCCTGCCAAGGATATAACAGCCAGCCAGCTTCCAAAGCTCCAGAGTACCTTCTATGTACCCAAAGTGTCAGGCAACTCAATATTAGCTGACTAAAAGACAAGTATGGCTATGAAGCTCTTCAGAGCTTTCCTGCCAGCAAAGCGAGGGAGGCTGATCCCTGAAAGGACAAAGCTAGGAATAATAAAATAAAAAAATGACCATACCCTAGCATAAACACACACACACACACACACACACACACACACACACACACACACACGCACACATACACACACACCAAAAAACAAGGGCTATGGAGGGAGTGGCTACTGCAGTAGTGATCATTCAAACATCTACGGTTATGATAAGTTCAGCTTAGACACCTGTACTATGTTCTTCATCTTGCTCACTGCTGCACTAGCCTTAGTTATATGGGGAGTGTGAAGATAGGTAAAGGCTGCCAGTCTAGCCAGATAGAATTCTGTAGATAATTCTGTCATTTGTAAATATTAATATAAGCCACAGACTTGTTCTCTTAAATCATAAAAAAATACTGTTAGATGTGGAACTGCACAAATGTAACGACAGTGCACTCTGCTGTAACAAAGCTAATAAGTCAATTATTTGATGTCAGGGCTTGGAGCCAATATGTCTGGTGAAGGAATTCTGGCTTTTGTCTTGAGACCAGAGTTAATTGCTAGAATTTGCATGTATAAATTATTTTATTGTTCTGGCTTCCTGACCAGCTGCAAGATCAAGGGCTATTAACCTCTGAGAGTCTGTTAGCCTGGGAACCAGAAAGAAATGATGTAACCTGAAATGAATCAGTGTTACTGTGTTATCAATTTAAGGACAGAAAGAATGAGAGCATCAGAGCATTTTTCTTGAGAACATTCAACTCACCAGATCTCTGCCTGTGTCTGTATGTTAGTAGGATTTTAGTACTGTGTTTTCTCTTAGAAATAGCTAAGAATTAGGAAGATTAGACTAAGTGTTTTTCTGTGTTGATGTCAGAACTTTTCTACGGTATTATTTTAAGTATTTTTCTATGATCTCTGAACTCTTGAATAGCACTGTGTAGTAAGAAGTATTGTCTTGTGTTTTTATTATTTATTATTAGATATTTTTCAACTTTTCAAATGTGACTGTTTTGTGTAGAGATAATTTAAGCTCTAAGAGTACATTGCATGTATATAGCGATACTGTACAAGTCACTCCAAATAAGTCTTGACTGTTAGGTTGCACTTACCATTTGGATAATAATATTGCACAGGTAATAATTAGACACCCTTTTAAGGGCCTTTGAATAGCTGATAAATATTAGCTGGGTGGTGGCAGTGATTTCTACCATATAGTCTCGGTAAAAGGGGCATAGCTGGAGAACTTGTGCCAGCCTTCCCCAGCAGTGTCTGTGCGGTTGTATAAACTCTTATCTCAAAGTGTGTGCATGTGTGTCAGCTACTTGGGCAGGGACACGAAGCACTGGTTGGACAGAGATGGTGCTGGAGGTTTTAGCTTGCCCACTAGGCTGAGATATGTACCCTATAGATGTGCCAGTGTGGAGTCTTATTGGAGACCTGGCGAGAAAGGGAGAATCCAGCCCCAGACTGACTGTGATCTCTGTGCACTCTTAAGGGAAATTTTAATTTACTGTGTGTGTATTTATTATCCTTTCCCTATATGGATGCCCCTCACTGGTGTTAGTGGTGAGGATTGAGGCTCCTTGATTGCTGGGCCAGTGCATGGGTGTCACAGGGAGATTACCATAGCTAACTATATTTGGGTGGTGGAAAGATAAGGCTCTAGGAGCCCCTGGAGAATGGTTCTAGCAAAGCTTGATCTAGACCTAGAGAAGGATTCCAGCTTATACTGCTTTGTAAAAGTATGTAAAGAGGACAAAGTAGCATCTTCTAGAATATTTTTAGAATGCAACCCTTTCCAAAAGGCTATTGAAGAAGCCGAGATCCTTGTAGAGTGGGCCTTGACCCTGCCTGAATAGATTTGTCATGGTGAGTATAACAAAAGGTAATAGCCTTAGACAACCATTTCTAAATAATCTGTTTTGACACTGGTTGTCCCTTCTTCTTACCTTCTCAAGAAATGAAAAATTGATCTGAAGATCTGAAAGATTTAGTTCTGTCAAGATAGTACCCACGTTGTCTGTGGATGTCCAAGGTATGGAATATCCTTTTTCCCCTCATTTTTAGTTTCAGGAAAGAAAATAGAGAGATGGATAGTTTGACTTAAAGTAAACCCGGATACCACTTTAGGCATAAAAGAAGGATTTTTCTCAAAGAAACCCTGTCCTTGTGTAAAATGAGGTAGGGTTGACTCACTGTAAGACCTGGCAATTCAAATTCCCTTTTTGCAGAGGTCAGAGCAAGCAGTAAAACTATTTTCAATGTTAAGAATCACAGGTCACCGGATTAGCTGGTTCAAATGGAGCAAGTGTTCATTGCTATAACACAAAATTAAAATCCCAAGGAAGAGCCACTGGTTTACATGAAGGCCTCTTTTCAAAACCCCTTTCAAGAAACTTTTAACATGCAACTGCCTTGAAAGAGGAGGATCCATGGGCAGACTTGCTGAAATGGTTGATAAATGAGTCTTGACAGAGGAATAAGAAAGACATAGGATAGTAACTCACACAAATATTGTAAAACCAGAAAGAAAAATAGTCCTGAATGGGTGCTGGTGATGTTGTTGGCACCAACTGGAAAAGCTTTTCCATTTGCTAATATACGATTTTCTAGTATCAGGCTTTCATTCTTCAGAACACAGATGCCTAAATGGAATTAAGACCCTATCATCCATTCAGTTGAAGATGGTTGATGTTTTGGTGTATGAAACATCCCTGTTCTTGTGCAAGTAGATCCATTCAGTGAGGAAGCATTTGGGTAATTGTTCCTGGACATTTCCAAAAGAAGGGAGAACCACGGTTGCCTGGACCAGAAGATAGTCACCACAATGATTTTGGGGGATTCCTTCTGAATATTCAGAAGTGCTCTGGATATTAATGGAAAGGGGGGGGGGCATACAGGAACATTCCTGTCTAAAGAAGAAAAAAAAGGCACCTGTCTTCCAGGCCTTCTTGCATGAAGTCCTGGAACAGAATTTTGCCAGTTGATTGGTCAGAGAGGAGGCAAAGAGCTGTACTTGAGGAACTCCCAAAGATGGATCAAATCTTGGAAGACTCCCAGATCTACTTTTCATTCATGAAGATCTGCCCTGGTCCTGCTCAGTTTGTCTGCCACACAATTGCTCTGACAGAATATAGGATGGCTGTAGAATGAGATTGTGTTATGAAGCTGTATCCCAAGCTAACATGGCTAGTCTGCAAAGGGGTACAACCTTGTCCCTCAATGCTTGTTGAATTACCATATCACTGTGGCATTGTCCATAACCAGTTGAAGTCCCAGGGACCAAAGATGGTTCAGAGAATTGACTGCCTTGAACAGGGCAAGCATCTCCTTTGTGTCCCATAATGCTTACATTTTTATCTCTTCTGAAACTGCTCCCCAAGCAAAGTCTGTAACATCTGTGGTGACTGACTGCTTTGGAGCAGGGAACGAGAAGGAGAGACCTTAATTTAAGGATATCTGTTTATAGGTTCATAGGTGTGCACTAGGTTTATGGCCCTGGAGCCTTTACAAGCCTAGCCCATAGGATTACCCTGCCATCATGCCACCAGACCTTAGTTTCCAGTGCCTCTGTTGAGTAGAGCCACTGGAGTGATCCCCAGGGTGAATTTTCTATTTCCCATCCACTCATCAAGATTTCTCTTGAAGAGGGCCAGTGAGGTGCCCTGTTTGACATGTATGGGAAGTCTATTTCATAGCATAGGCAGTCTCTGGGTTATAAACCTGTCCCTCCAGCACATTCTGTTAACTGTGGTAAAGAGATTGAGATCTCTGGTGCATGTGGCGCAGAGGGATTGGGATTTCTGTAGATGTAGCATTTCTAACAGAGCTAGGTCAGACATGGCTTTGTAAGTCAAGCAGAGATCGCTTCTTAGTAGGCGATATGAGATAGAGAATAGTTGGAGTTTTTTGAATCTGTCCATATAGGACAAGTGTTTAAGGTTTAGGATCCTCTTTGTGAGGTAGTTTTGCGGCTTCTCCAGTCGTTGCAGGTGTCTAGTGAGGTACATGCCAAATGGGGCATTGTACTTGATGACTGGCCTTAATGAGGGAAGAGTAGAGGGAGACAATGACCTCTTTCCTCCTGGATGCAAAACCCTTAGTAATGAGATGTGCCACATACAAGGACTTTCTGACCACAGTGGTAGTTTGGTGGTCAAAAGAGAGGTTGCTATCAACCTGTGTTCCCAGATCTCTTGTAACGCCTTCTGTGTTTAGTGAACTAGCATCGATGTGGTAGTTCATGGGACCTGGGTTTTTCTCAAAGGGGATGAAGACACATTTTTTGGTATTGAGCTTAAGGCCATGGTTCTGACACCAGTCGTTGGTCCCAGTGAGGCCTTTCTGTAGGATGTCAACTTCACTTTGGGAGTTAATAATGGCTCCCAACTTGCAATCATCTGTGAACTTTGTTAGCCAGAGTCCCTTTGTGTTGGATGGGACTTCTGAGAAGTCGATATCAAACAGGAGAGGACCTAGGACCAATCCCTGTTGGAGTCCACTCATGACTGTTCGGCAGTCTGACTTGGAGTCAGCTACTTTCACACTGTGGGTTCTATCTGTGAGACAGTTTGCAACCTACCTAGTGATACAGGGGTTGATGCCTAGCTTAGTGAGTAGGGAATGGTATCAAAGGCCTTGGCCAGATCAAGGTAGGCTGTATGAACCACATTGCCTTCATCCACAGGTCTGGTGACTGACTCAAAGAAGTCAACCAAGTTGAGCAGGCATGATCTACACTTCACAAAATCAAACTGTGTGGGATCCAGAGTTTGAAGATTCCCTGTATCCTTGTTTATTAGGTCCATGATGATGCATTCCGTAGCTTTGCATATCAGACTTGTCAGGCTAATGGGGCGATAGTTCTCAGGGTTTGTAGTCACTCCTCCTTTGTGGAGAGGGATGACTATAGCAGTGTGCCATTTGGTAGGGCAAATCCTGAGGTAAGGCTGTGATTGAACAGAGCACACAGGTGAGGTGCCAGTTCACTATGTAGTTCATGTAGAACACAGCCAAGGATATTGTCAGGTCCCATAGAAGCTGTATTCTTGGCCATGGACAGTGCTGTTTTAACGTGTGCAGCAGTAATACTGGGTGCCTGGCAATCTACTGATATTGTAATTGATCCTTTGGGGGGGCAAAGTTGGCACTGAATCTGTCGGTCAGTATATTGACAATATCTGTTGGCTCGATATAGGAGGTACCATTGTGCAATAGCTCAGAGCAAATCTGGGTATTGCCGTGGAGGTTCTTTACATAACTATAGAAGGCCTTTTGGTTGTCTTTACTATCTGCTGCAATTCTGTTTCCGTAGCCAGCTTTAGAGGATTTAATGAGTTTGCCTCTGAGTCTGAATTAGAAATCTGAGGACAAAACCCTGAATCTGTCCCTGCATCCTGCTCTTTTCAGGAAAGAAGGCATCCCTCTTTCTTTTACTGGAAACTAATCTACAAGAAGGATCAAAAGCCTTTGTCAAACCCTGAACTAGTCCAAGTAAGCTGCTACTCCTATCCAAAGAAATTTGAGAAGGAGTAGATGCATACTTGATTTTCTGTTTTTTTTTTTGACAGGAAAAATATTGCCAGCTGTGGTGCTAATGACAGCCACTGCTTCAACAGGAATGGGCACAGCATTCTGACATAATAGGGAAACCTTCCCTGTTTCCTCTTCCAGGGCTGATGAGTTGTTCTCCATTGTCCACTAAAGAGACCCCAACAGCTGCAGAGGTGGCTAACCCCTGATCCATAGTGGCTGCTTTGCTACACCAGAGGGATCCAGCTAAGAGGAATGGTCTGAGGTACAACAAATGGCCATAGCAGAGTCACCCAACTGTGGGTGATGGAAATTGCTAGCTTCCTGTGATGGCAGCTGTTTCCTTAACTTTTCTTTTTGTGGCTGGAAGAAGGACCAGCCAGGGGACTGACAATCTGTTTCATGGTCAAGCCAGAAGTGGTGCTTCTTTCCTAGGGAAAATAAGTGACAATGCTAGTAAAACTACCAGTCCACAAAAGCTAATTTTCTGACTGAACAAATGTAGTAAAAAGTACTGAAAAATACTATAGCAACCCCAATAAACTTAAAATAAACACAATTTATCCATAGAAAACAGTTTATCAGTTCAATAACACTATGTTTAAACTGACAGAAATGAAGAATACTCCATTTAAAAGTACATTACAGTCTCAAGACAGTCCATTAAAATGCAACACTCCTAGCTTTAAAATAACTTTTCTGAAGAAAAAAGTAATAAAATATCAGTAAAAATTAAGAAAAATGGAAGTTTTTATCTGCCCAGCTAAGGAAAACACAAGCCAACCGGTGATCCTCAGAAGCCTCAGAGGAGCATACTCTTCAGCAGCAGTAAAGCTCTGAAGGGCTTCGCACCCAGACTTGTCTTTTAGTCAGTGCAGCTCAAGCTGCTTGACAGTTGGGCACATAGAAGGTGCCCTGAAGCTTTGGAAGCTGGCTGATTGTTATATCCTTGGCAGAATATAACTAATATAGCTAAGGCTACTGCAGCAGTGATTGGTATGAAGAACATTAACATGAAACTTTTCTATTTTTCTGATTCCTTACCATCTGTGGACGTAAACTAGGGGAGACATTATTTCAGTCACCTTCTAGGTCCATAGTACTGACTATATGCTTTAATTGAGCAAGTTTATTGCTTTGCAGCACACCTCTTAACTCTCCCTCATTTTGGTTCAAAGTTTTTCACTGTCAAGAGGTTGAGGATCAAAATGGATAAGATGATCCTTCCAAGAGAATATTGTGTTCAAGAATTACCTGATTTGAAGGGATATTTTAGAGCTACACAGTTAAGGCTTATAAGCATAACACAAGCAGAAAGCAATCAAAGTGAAAAGGGGTGATGATGATTAAATGGGGTTAATTCAGGAAATAAGGAGAAAGTGGGATTTTAGATGCATATCCTTAAGGAGATTAACAGCCATATAGAATATTATGTTCATAAAGTAGCAGAAAGCATTTTAAGAACTAAGATAACATAAGAATGTAGAAAGAAGATTTTGGCAATGGGGATGACTGCAAGTAGGGGTACAGAGAACAGGCAAGAGGGGGTTGGAACTGATTGGAGAAAATTGGCAAAGGAACCAAGGTATTGAGAGCAAACCGGACAGTGCAGTGGTGCAGCGGTAGCATTGTCACCTCACAGCAAGAGGCTGTCTCATTCAATTCCCGGCTGGGGTGCCTTCTCTGCAGAGTCTGCATGTCCTCCCTGCATTTGTGTGGGTTTCACCCCATGCTCCAGTTTCCTCCCATGTTTCAAAGACATGCATCTGGAGCATTTCTCCCCGGGTACTCCACTGAAAATTGGCTTTGTTCCAAGTTGGACTTTCCCTGTAAATAAATGTTAAATAAATAAAAATTAACCAGAGAGGGAAAGGTAATAGAATGGGAAGAGGTCAAGAAGATATTTGGACTGTAAGCTAGAGGCTGCCTTCCTTAGCAGGACTGATATCAGTGTATAGGCAAAGAGAAGAGGATATGGGACTCCTTCAAGTGAAAGACCTGCTGATGTAGCATTTTTAGTTGCATCTAGAACAGAAGCCACTGTTAAAAAAAAAACATAATTAGCAGGGCATATAAAATATTGCACAGTAATTATAAGAATAAATCAGAGGAGGTTAGAAAAGATTGGGAGGAGAGATTGGATTAGCAATTCACAAGGAAACAATGAGAGGACATGTGTAGCTCCCATATATGCAGCAAAGTCTAGAATATGTATTTAAATCACACAAGAAAGTGCAGGGAAAGGAACCACACTGGTCTAGTTTTCTAACTTTAATTGTCCACTTCCGTCCATACAGACTTCATCAGAAACCATTTACAATAAATAAACTCCAGTATAAATAAATTTATTAATATGTCTCATATTAATGTTTTAGAATTGGGTTTACATTTTGTTCCTACATATAGAGCTGATGTGACAAAATGTTATTAGAAATGTAGTTCTTTACCAGAACACTGAACTTAAAATATTTATTAAAGGATGTGCTTTGTTTACTGGTGTGAAATCCTTCCTCTGGGTTAGTAAAGGAGCCTCAATTCTCACCACTGACAACGGTGGGTAATGTTCACTTAGAACAAAAATAGATACACACAGTATTTTCAGATGCAGCTCTCTGCACCAAGCACAATTTGCCTTAACAGTACACTGGGAGCACACTCCAGTCCTGGGGCTGGACTTACTCTCCAGGGCCCAAACAGGACTCCACCTTTCTCTCTGCAGAAATCAGTGCTCTGTGTCCCTGTTCCAAGTAGCTGACACACTCACTGTTTGAGATTTGATTTTCACACACACACACACACACACCTGGGAAAGGCTGGTACAGATTTAGCCACAATGCTAGCTCCACCCAGACTATAAGGTAGAGTCATTACCACCAGCCAGCTGCTTTAAGGCTCTTACCAGGGTAACCAATTACTCTTAGTAAAATTAATACTTATACAAATGGTTGTGTTAACCAGTCAGCAAGACTTTCAGGAGAATGATGCTACAGTGCCACTAAATAAATGCAAGTAGTACCAAGGGTTAAAATATTTTCTAAAAGACCAGCCACAATGAAAGGTTTACATATATTTAATAATAAATAATAAAAAATGAGAATACTGAGTATATATTTACAATAAACACCAGAGTTTCATTTCACAAGAAATAAAAAAAACACAGATGGAATGACTCAGATATAGAAAAACAATACTTTTAGCTGATCTCACTATATTTTCCTAACTGACTGAAGAATTACTGTTCCCTAGTTAAGTTATTTACTAAATCAAGGCAAGATGAAGTGGGTGAGTGGTCTTGTTAATTCCAAAACAGAGTGCTGAGTGTGATCTGTCACATTTCTCACTACTATCTAAATACAGTTTCAGTGCTGGCTACAGAATGACATCACATCTGGCCACCTGATTCTGTGGTTTTCCACACTACTCTGTGACTGGAAGCTGAGTCAGGATCTGGCACAGATGTGTCACAATACACACCTACCACTTTGCTAAGGCTTATTCCAGCATCTGGAGACTGTAGAACAATTCCAGGCCTTTCATCCTTTCTGCAGAGACTAACCAGCCATTCTGTGGCACCTGAGGGTAGCAGTTAGTTAACCACTAAGCAGGATCCCAGCCCAGACATTGCGTATCTAGCTGCATTCAGGCCTGTAAGATAAAATTGGTATGGCCTAAACTAAGTCATTTAATTTCAGACTGTTTTTCTAACCCCTTCCCTTCCAGCATCCTCTGTTAACATATATTTATTTTATCAGTTACAATACAGTCTGATATTCATGTATATTTCTTTTCTGTCTAGCAAGACCCACTGTTGATGCATTTTTTAACACAAGCAACTTTACAAATCACAAACATCTGTACAATCAGTTTGATATTTAAATGACATAAAATTCTTTACAAAACTCCAGCTAGTTATGCTGGCATATGTTACACATGCAATGTGCTACTTTGTCAGATATAGCTGGCACTATCTCACATCATCTCAACTGGTTTTAATAAACCTTCTTCATTTAATCCTGCCTTGCAAAATACGTTGAAAATATTTGAGTGTTTTTGTGAAAGAGAAGTTAGAGAAGTTTTAGAAAAAGAAGCAGTAATTGCTTTTTTTTAAACTTAAATAATGTTGAAAGGGCTGCAGTGAATGAATTGAAAAACAATAAGAATCTTAGGTTTATGAAGGCTGATAAATGTGGGGGAGCATGTTATGAATAGGGATATGTATAATGTTGCTATTGAGAATATGTTAAGTAATGTTCAAGCATACTGAACATACTGTTTGATGTCCTTGAATGAAGTACACAGAAGTTAAACTATATTTACTGTTGTTTGTATGATTTTTTATGAATAATGTCAATTTTGATGTGTATAATTTTTTGAAAATTGAAAATCCCAAAACTGGTGCTTTGTTTGGTATCCCTAAGATTCATAAAAATTCAACTCAACCCCCATTTAGGCCTATTGTATCACCACCCAATAGTATCACTGATGGTATTTTGTTATTTTTGGATGCCATACTCAATCCATTGGTACAACAATTGCCCTTTTACATCAGGAGTTCCTGGGATTTCTTGGATAAATTATGTGAATTTAATGCTACGTATGCTTATCATGATTTAGATATCTGCGTGGTTGCTGTATTTATTTGTTCCCTATTTTCTAGCATTCCACAGGATTTAGGTGTTGAATTTGTCAGACTCTATATGGGTAAATATACTGACATATCCAGTGATTTGATTACTTTCTCTTGTTCATTACTAGAGATATTATTAGATAGCAACTTATTTTTGTTTGACAAAAAATATTATAAACAAATAAAAGGTATTGCAATGGGGTCAGCAGCAGCCCCTGCTTTTTCAAACCTAGTTTTAGGGTAATGGGAAACAGAAATTATACCTTTAGATATTTATTACAACAGGATTATTTATTATAAAAGATTTGTCGACAATTTATTCTTTATTTTTAATGGAAACAAAGATAAAGTTAAGGTATTTATAGAACAATTGAACATAAGTACTGATTTTTTTAAAGTTTACATTTGGAGAAGAGGGGATGAAGGTTCATTTCTTAGATATCAACATTGAGTGGGATACAATTGGTAAAATATTTAATAATACCATCTACCATAAATAAACCTTTTCTGATGGATACTTACATTACAGAAGTAACCATCCACACTTCATTAAAAACACATCCATACAGGGCAATTCATCACAGCTTCTAGGATGACTACTAGGGAGTGTGGCTATGCTAAAGACATTGAATTTATTATTTCTTTATTTGTTGAAAGAAAATATCATAAAGAATTTTTGTTAAAAGTAGCTAATGATGTTAGTTCTAAAAGAAACATATATTATGCACCTATTTTAAATAAGGCTTATAAGTATTTGAACAACAATACACAAGTTTGTTTTTTGGATATGTCAGTTGACAGTTCAGCTATTAGAAATATTATTAGCAACAGCTGGACAGTTATAGATGGGAATAACAAACTGTTCAATGCAGTAGATAAATGTCACTTTTGTGAGCTAGGATACAAGATCTGAATTGTCTAGACATAGTTAAACCTTGCTAAATTTAATTATGGAGACTGCCAAAAAACATTTACTTGAAATTGGAAATCAGATTCTAAACCAACTGTATTTAAAGTATTGAGTATTGTAACAGAGATAATAAAAAATAAAAGAAAAACTGGAAGTGGGATCTTTGGAAAAGGGCAGGAAAAATGGGAATTGTGGGAATAATACACACAGAATAATGTTTTGGAGAAAGAAAGAAATGTAAGAGAATGCAGGAACTGAGCAATTTATGTAATGTTGGATTGAAGATAGTTATACAAAAAAACATAATGTATAATGTTTGTAACCAGTAACATGTTAATATTTTTTCTTTTATATAAATATATGCTTGCCTATGTCTTAAGTGGTAATTTGGTAAAGGTGTTAAAGTTGCACTGATGTCTTTAGGACAAAAGACATTGGATTACACATGGTGACTAATGCTAGTATTAAGTTACAGATGTATTTTACTTCAGAAAATGCACATTGTTTCACATAATCTTATTCGGCCAACTTCTCAAGTTAATAGTACAAATATTTTAAGAAGTATTCATAATTCCCTGATTCTGAAGGTAAGAGTTTGAGACCATTCAAGTTATTTCCCCCCTCCTTCACATTTTATGTATGTAATTCTCCATTTACTTTGTTATGTACATTACTGGTGTAAGGAGTCCCAAATTATGTTGATCCTTTGCATGCATAATCTGTGTTTCTTTTCCATTTTATCTGTTTGTTGAAATGAACTAGGATAAAATGCCTGGGATAGCATACCCCTTTTCAGCTACTACCTGTTACATGGCAGAAACTAATAATAATAATAATAATAATAATAATAATAATTGATGTATGTGGAAGGTTGGATATGCCTGAGGTTGTATGAGTGGAAATACTGATTTTCCTGATCTGGATCTATATGATGAAATGTTGTTGGAATTCTGTGTTAATCAGGGATTGTCAGTCACAAACATGTTCAAATACAAGGCTGTTCCTAAGTGCACTTAGACCACCAAAGCCAAAAGGCAGTAATCTGAACATTTTATGTTCCAAACACTTGCTTTGGAGAGGTGTTGAGCTGTTAGTTGATCTCCATTTTTTGGTGCAGCGGTTTGCATTGTTGCCTCACAGCAAGAGGTTCTATGGTTCGATTCTCAGCTGGGGTGCCTTCTGTGTTGAGTCTGCATGGCCTCCCTGCATTCATGTGGGTTTCCTCTGGGGACTCCAGTTTCCTCCTACATTATAAAGACATGCATCTGGAGCATTTCTCCCCATGCCTCCGCTGAAAACTGTCTCATTCCAAGTCAGAATTTCCAAGTAAACCAATGTTAAATAAAAAATAATAATTAGTTCAATCTGCCAACATGGAGGCTAGGCAGACTATACAAACAAAATGTGTAGTAAGGTTCATAGGTTCATACTAGGCTATCTGCCCTAGGGCATTTATAAGCCTAGCCAGAGTGTGTTTGGCTTTCGCCACCCATTTTAAATTAATTTTGCTATGCCCTTTTTCGAAGTTAGTATACTGTGCCTCTGTCTAACAGTGACACAGAAGTGATACCCGGGGTAATCCTACGATCTCCCATCCACTCATCAAGATTCCTCTTGAAGAGAGTCAGTGAGAGACTCTGCCTAACCTGGACTGGGATTTTATTCCAGAGTGAAGGGAGCCTCTGGGTTATGAATCTGTCCCTCCAGCATGTCTTATTTATTTCAGTGCTGAGGTTCAAGTCTCTCGAGCGCATAGCTCGATGGGATATGGATTTTCTGAGGTGCAGCATGTCCATTAATTCCGGGTTGGACATGGCTTTATACGTCAGGCACAGATTGCCTCTGAGCAGGCAGTATGCCACTGAGTAGAGCTGGAGTTTCTTTAACCGGGCAGCATATGGCATCTGTTTGAGCCCTTTGATCCTCTTGGTGAGGTACTTTTGGGGTCTTTCCAGTTGCTGCAGGTGTCTGGTAAGGTACATCCCAAAAGGGGCATTGTACTCAATTATGGGCCTGATGAAGGATGAGTAAAGAGGCACGATGACCTCCCCTGATCTAGATGTGAATCCCTTCATGATTAGGTGGGCTATATAAAATGTTTTTCTAACCACTTTGGCCACCTGGTTGTCAAATGAGAGATTGCTATCAACTTGGGTCCCCAGGTCCCTAATTACTTCTTCTGTACTTAATGGATTACCACCTATGTGGTAATTTGTGGGCACTTTGTTTTTGCCAAAGGGGATGACTATACACTTTTTGGCATTTAGCTTGAGGCCATGGCTCTGGCACCAGTTGTCTGTTTCTATGAGGCCCTTTTGGAGGATGCTTGTGTCGGCTGGAGTGTCGATTATGGTGCCCAGTTTGCAGTCATCTGCAAACTTGGTCAGCCACAGTCCTTCCGTGTTGGCCTGTACCTCTGAGAAATATATACCGAACAAGAGAGGTCCCAGGACTGAGCCTTGTGGGATGCCACTTGTAACTGGTTTGGAGTCTGACATGGCTCCAGCAATTCTAACCATGTGGGTTCTGTCCTTGAGCCAGTTTGCAATCCATCTAGTGACATAGGGGTTTATATTTAAGTTGGTGAGCTTATCTATAATGCCCGAGTGGGGTATTGTATCGAAGGCTTTTGTGAGGTCCAGGTAGGCTGTGTGGACCACCTTCCCCTCGTCAATGGCCTTGGTGACTGTTTCAAAGAAATCAACCAGGTTTAAGAGGCAGGATATGCCCTTAACAAAGCTGAACTGGGTAGGATCCAGTGTCTGTAGGTCCCCAATATCTTTATTTATGAGGTCCATGATGATCCTTTCCATATCTTTGCAGACCAAGCTAGTCAGGCTTATGGGGTGATAGTTTCCAGGATCCGTTGAGGCACCACCTTTGTGGAGAGGGACCACTGTTGCTGTACACCACTCTTTGGGTACATATCCTGTAGTAAGGCTGAGACTGAACAGTAGTTTTATGTTTGGATTTAGCTCTTCTTGGAGTTCATGTAGGACGCAGCCCGGGACACCGTCTGGTTTCATTGATGCTGTGTTTTTTGCTTTGGAGAGGGCAGCTCTTACCTGAGCATCTGAGATGTCAGGGGGGCAGAACTCTGCAAGGATAGATATTTGCCCTTTTGGTGAGGTGGGGGGTGGGGGGAAGTTTGCGCTGAACCTGTCAGCTAGGATGTTGGCAATGTCTGTGGGTTCGGTGTATTTTTTGTCATTTTGGACTAATTCTGAGCATATCTGGGAATTCCCACCCAGGTTCCTAACATAACTAATGAAAGCCTTGTGATTATCCTTAGTGTCCTGTGCAATTTTTAAGCTGGCCTTAGACGATTTTATGAGTGCCCGTAGTTTTTTGCTAATACTGATCAGATATGCCTTCCCTTTTTGGGATTTTGCTCTATCATGTAGTAGCTTCCTCCTTCTATTGTATAGTTTGTTTATGGCTAGGGTCCACCAGACAGGACTTCTGCCTTTGGAGGATTGGGACTTGGTTTTATATGGGATTGCATGATCCATGCATTCCTGAAGGTGTTCATAGAATGCATTTATAAAGGATTTTTGCAGTCTGGGCCGCATTTTCCACAGGCCCGGGGGCTTGGAAGGATTCCGCCTCCGTTTTGAGGAGTGTGAAATTTGCATTAGAGAAGTTTTTCACTGTGGTTTTCAGGGCAGGGGGTGGAGTCGGGATGTGAATATCCAGTGAGATTAGTTTATGGTCTGATCTTACCAATGAGGGATACACTTCTGGTCTGGAGCATAGAGCCCCCATGTTGGTGATGATCAGGTCCAGTATGTTTTCCCCTCTTGTGGGAGTGGTAACGAGTTGTTCCATAGCATTTGAGTTTATAAATTCTAGGAACCTTTGGGCTAGGGTGTTGGAGCTAGAGTAATGCTCCCAGTCTATGTTTGGGTAGTTGAAGTCATCCAATATAATGGTGTTTGGAGAGACCTTCATATTTTTCAGTGTTCTCAGGAAGGCCGAGTGGGGTTCCTGGGTTTGGGAGGGTGGTCTGTAGCAGGCTATAAACTGGAAGGCAGTTTTACCCACTGTTAGTTGCACATAGATAGTCTCTGATGCTTCGTGCTGTGCCACCAACCTGGAGGTGTGGGTATCTTTGACGAATATTGATACTCCCCCTCCTTTTGTGGTTCGGTCCAAGTTTTGGGGCCAAAAAGCATGGTATGAGGTATAACCTGGTAGTGCTAGGGTGCTCTCAGGAGCCTTGAACCAGGTTTCTGTTACTGCACAGATATTGATGTTCTCCATGCTAAGGAGAGTTTTGAGTGCGTGCATCTTGAGGTTTAGAATTCTGGCGTTGAGTAGCATTACTCTTAGTTTCTTATCCCTTGTGATACCTATGGAGGTGGGTTTGTCTTTTGAGCCTTGCCTAAAAAGGCACTATGGGGGTAGCAAGAGCCTTTGCCAATATCCGAAAGCCCAGGGGTGACAGGTGCAAGCCGTCCCTAGCGAAGCATCGTGGCTTGTCGAGCATGTCATACCAAGCTGACAGGCATTGGATCCCCTTGGAATGACACCAATACTTAAGCCAATTGTTGAAATTGATCATCTTGTCTTCATATTGTGTCATCATTCTTGGTGAGGGTAAGATGCTACTCAACGTCAGGGTCATACCGGCGTGGGCTACATGCTCAGAGAGCTCCTCTATGTCTCTTTTCATGTAGTCCAGGGAGGTACGGCTCAGGTCATTCACACCAGCATGGACAATGATTGAGTCATATTTGTACTTGCCTTGGAGTGACCTGAGTGCTTGTGTTATGTGCCGGATCCTAGCGCCAACAGGCAGCTCACCGTGACCTTCTCCTTGTTCAGCCTGGTGAGCGGGATGTCAGTGTGCCTGACGATAGAGTCACCTATTACAAGTGTATCAGGTGTGTTGTTTAGCCTTAAGGGCTGTGACTGTTCGGCACACTGGCTTTGTGAGCTATGTGTTGCACGTGTTTTGTTGTTCTGGGAATGCCTAACAAGACATGTCAGTGTAGGATTACTATACTTCCTGACTCTGGAAGAGATTCTCATGTATACTGGAGGGAGTAAGGATCACAGAATTTGAATACATCCTGTCAAAAAGCTAAAAGATGCCTGGTGCATGGCTCCGTGGCACAAAGAGATAGAGTCCTGATTATGACCAAGACAACTGTGGTTCAGTTAGCAGCTCTGGCACTGGAGGAGACAAGCAGGGAAGAGTGATGAGGCCTGGCCACCTCATTTCTTTCTGGTTTAAGGAGAATTGAACTTGATCTGGGTCATGGTGGAGCCCATGGAGCCACCACCTGTGCTTTGGAGGAGACTCAGGGTGAAGAGAATACCCCATATGGAAGTTAGAGGAATGTCCTTTGCATCTACTCCCCAGTGCTAATGTATTTATTTATTTTATTTGACATTTGTTAACCAGGTTGGTCCAACTGAGCCAAAGGCCCATTTTCAGTGGAGACCCTAGGAAAAAAGCTCCAGTACAAATGCAATAGACATAATGATACATAGTACTATTCCCAAAATCCAAGGAGACGAGTTCCGGTGGCACAAATCCTTAAATGTTACATGGAAAATGCCCATTACCACAGTATACAATGTATGAAAAGGTAATATAACTTATTTAACAAGAGTATCACCAGAAAAGGACATAACAGTGGTATAACAGTTACAATTTTAAAGTTAAAGGCTTCATCTGTAAGACATTAGAAGTGTAAAAAATAAAGGAAACACTATTACATGTTAGATGGAAAAGGAGAGACATGAGGAGTGAGAGTAAGAGAAATGGAAGTAAGTGCTTCAATTGATATTGGAGGAGTGATACAAATAGAGGGGAGGTAGAGAATACAGAGATGACAGGTAGGGGCTTGGCATGGGCAGGACCACGTATTTTAGGAGGTAGTGTTTTAATTCTCTTTTAAACTGGTGTTGTTGAGAGATATTTCTTATGTTAGGGGGAAGAGTGTTCCAAACATGTGCTCTACTGTACTTGTAAAGGGACTTTCCAATGTTCTTTTTGGGTTTTTAGATGTCAAGAAGATGTCTGTCAGTTTAGTGGAGATGTCGGAGGGGGGTGTAGTAAGACACAAGGTTGGAGAGGGAAGGGTAGGAAGAGGGACTATAAAGAACAGAATGTGTGATCTGTAGTTGAGGAATTAGTAGTTGATGAGAGAATTCAGGTCATTGAAGCTTCTTAAGTGCGAGACAGTGGTGAGAGTTATAAGGAAGATTTACAGAAAATCTGGCTATTTTGTTGTATGTTTGGTCAAGTTAGGTCAAAACAGTAGATTGAATGTTAGTAAGAATAGGGGCAGCATAGAGTAAACAAGGAAGAGGAGTGACTGAGCCAGAAAAAATTGGAGGTAGGTGTGAGGAATTTCCAGTTTCTATAAAGTATGCCAAATTTCTTGTGTTTTTTTTTTTATGCATTGTTGAATGTGTAGGTCAAATTTGAATTCATCATCAATTATGGTACCAAGTAGTTTGGTATGACGTTCAGCTTTAATGATAGTATTATTGAGGGAGGTGATGACAAAAGAGGATTTGTGCTGTGCCAGTGTTTTAGGAAAGAAAACAAGGATTTTTATTTTTTTAGGATTTAGTACTAACTGATTATTGGCTAGTCAAATTTCTGCAGCTGAGAAGGTGTCCTGCATGAGTGTTAAAAGATCTTGAATACTGTAGGTGGTGGTGATGAGAGAGGAATCCTCAGCATATTGTAATAGAGTAGACAATTTGCAAGCAGAATGTAGTTTGCTTGTGAAGATATTGAATAGGAGGGGGCCCTGGATTGATCCTTCTGTAACTCCTGTGTTGACTGAGTGAAAGGAGGAGAGGACAGTTTGCCAACTAACAGATTGTTGCCTATTGGAGAGATAGGTGGAGAACCAGCTAAGTGAGGAGCTGGACAGGTTGAGGTCTGAGAGTTTATTAAGAAGTTTTGAGTGAGAAACAGTATCAAAAGCCTTTGAGAGATCAAGAAATAGGCAGGAAATGAGCAGGCTGTTGTCACGGGCTTCAGCTACTGTATGAGTGAAAGAGAGTAATGCAGTGGAAGTACTGTGGTGAGGCCTGAAACTGTGTTGGGTTGGGGAAAGCAAGTTGCTGCCAAGTAGATGTTTAAGTAACTGGGTATGTACGCATTTCTCCAGAATTTTGGAGATAAGGGACAAAATGGCAATGGGTCTGAAGTTAGCAGGGTCAGTGGAGTTACCTTCCTTATGTAGAGGGATTGCATAGAAGGATTTTCATATATCAGGGACACAAGCTTCATTAATGGATCAATTTATGAGTATAGATACAGGATAGGCAATAGATTTTGCAGCAATTTTGAGAAAGTAAGAAGGTATTTTATCAGCGAGGGAGCAAGGTTTGAGTTTAAGCAAGATAGATTTGATGTAAGTGGTGAGAACAGATTTAAATGAGAAGCTATTGGAAGATGCTTTGTTGGAAGAGGAAGGAGGGGAAGAGGAAGTGTTGTTATTTTGAGTTACCTTGTGGACAGTATCTATGAAGTAGTTGTTTAGAAGGGTGGCAGTTTCAATAGTGGTGTTGTGGAGGAAGGGGTTAGGTGTGGTAGGGTTGCCAGGATAAAGAAGTTTTTTAATGGATGTCCAGAATTGTTTTGGATTATTCTGCAAGTTTGATTGGGTGGAGCAGAATAAATGTTTCTTAACATTATTAATTAGTTTATAGAAAGGTTTCTGAGCTCTTTGTACTTTGAAGTAGAGAAGGGAATTTGTTTTTGACCCAGGCTTTCCAGACGCTATCTCCTTTGTGCATAATGGTGCAGGTATATTTGGTGAGCCAAGGGACAAAGTTAGATTTTATTCTGATTTTTATGGTAGATGCTAGTGAATTTAGTATGTCTAGGAAGATCTGGTTTAAAGAAGTGACAGCTTCATTGAGATGGTGTTGAAGATGGAAGGATCGGTTTATGCTGGACACTTTAGAGTTAAAATAATCTGGACTGAAACTGACAAGTTTACGACAGTCTCTATATAGGTGGTCTTTGGGTGGTTGCAGGGAGTATCTTTCGATATAGGTAGGACGATGATCACTTAAAGAGTTTGGAAGAGTCCCAAGGTTGTGATAAAGTTTGGGATCTGATGTGAGGATCCAGTCTAGAGAAGGGTCAGTAGTGGAGTTTTTGTTGAAGCAAGTATGGGAGGTGATGAGTTGGTGGAATCCATGAAGGTTGATATAAGGTTAGGAGCTATAGTTGTAAGTTTAGTCCAGTCAATCTTAATGTCACCAAGGATGATGGTTTCATAGGTTATGTTTTGAGAGATCCATGAGAGTATGCTCTCAAGGATGGGAATATTGTTACCTGGGGGGATATAGATAGAAGCTATAGCAATTTTTTTTGTGTGAGTTTAGGTGATAGTTTAAGAAATAAAGTTGAGCAGGGTCAAAGCTGGGTATAGAAATGGAAAGTGGGGAGAGATTGAGTTGGCTTGAGTGAAGAATGGCTACACTTCCACCCCTTTTCTTAATTCTGTCCAAGAAAAAAATGTTGTTGTAACTGGGGAGTAATATTTCAGTGTTTGTGATATGTGTTTTTAACCAGGTTTCTGACAAAGGTAGGATATGGGGGAGGTGTTAGCTATCTAGGAGTGTAGATTTGTGATCTTATTTGCAAGGCTTTGAATATTTAAGGAGTGGATACTTAATGTTTTAGTGGAAGGAAAGGGGGTGGGGGTTAAGAAGTAGGGGGGGTGAGTTGTGAGGTAAGTGTTTGTGAGGGGTAGTGACATGTGAGCCTGGGTTAGGATGGATATCCCCATATTGGAGAAGTGTATCTTTGATAGTAATAAGCTGTGTGAAGAAGTCTGTAATAGAAGATGCTTTGAACTTCAGAGTAAAGCGAGGTATTAGGAAAAGTATAGATCTTGAAAAGGTGTATGGGTGAAAAATTATAGAGAGAGATGGAGAGATAAATTGTGAGTGGAAGGTGGTGCTATTATTGTGTGTGTTAGAGGGAGTGGGTGATGGTTTTTGATAAGAAAGTGCTGTGTGGTAAGAAGATGACAAAGAGAGGAGGAAGAGAAGAGAGGTGATGAAAAATATGTGGAGTGTGATGAAAAAAATATATATATTTGTGAGTTAGAGATAAGGAGTGAAAGTTTAAAGTGGGGAAGAAGAAGTATGAATTAGGATAGGGTGGATCAGGGGAGGTGCCTAGGTGTAGTAGGATTATTTTAAGATAGAAGTGGAGTAGGATGAGTGCAGTGAGAGGAGAGAGTGTATGGAGTGAGAGTAGGAGGGAGGAGTTTAAGATAAGAGTGGGAAAGCTGTAGGCTATATTATTGATGGAAAAAGCTGATTGGTGTGATGTAATGGGAAGAGGTGTGGTATAGAGAGTATAAATGTAAGGAAAGTGGGGGTGGGTGGGAATGTCACATGAGTGCAGGGATCTTAGGGCTGCATAAAAAGATGTCATAAACTACTAAACCACCCCTGATGGTTATCTAAAATTATGGTCCCTCCTGGTCAACTGTTATCCTATAATCAAGAATGAATAGGCCAGATGGTTGGGAGGGTGCTAATGGTGAACAAACAGCAGGGGCAAATTGATCCAGAAAAAGGTGCTTAATGCTTGTCATGAAGTAAAAGTAAGGGATAGTAATCCTAGGACTTGCTGGTGGTCAGCAGTGGTATAGAAAGCCATCAAGTTAAAGAAAGAGGTCTTCCTTGCAATTCATACATTTATATAAAAGAAAAAAATATTAACACGTTCCTAGAAAGTGGAAATCAAATTCTAAACCAAATGTATTTGAAGTATTGAGTATTGTAACAGAGATTAAAAAAATGGAAGTGGGATCTTTAGAAAAGGGTAGAATCAAATTACATAGGAAAAAAATGGAAATTGTAGAAACGATGCACACAGAATAATGTTTTGGCTGTTTAATGGGCTCACTAGATAAAACCAGTCATTGCAGAAGTTAAGGTTCACTTGCAAAAGGAGGTCAGTGAGGCCAGAATATCATCAGGAAGTGGAAGGAACATTTTCAGGAACTTCTGAACCTGCCGGACTTGTCCTTTCTGGAGGCAGTGCCAGAAACAGCTGTTAGCATTTGGTCCTTTCTGTAGATGAAGTCACTGCAGTAGTTAACATTTTACTAAGTGATAACACTACAGGAGTGGATGGGATCTGGCCAGCACTAAGTGATAACACTACAGGAGTGGATGGGATCTGGTCAGCACTTAGTGATAGCACTACAGGAGTGGATGGGATCTGGCCAGCACTAAGTGATAACACTACAGGAGTGGATGGGATCTGGTCAGCACTTGGTGATAACACTACAGGAGTGGATGGGATCTGGCCAGCACTAAGTGATAACACTACAGGAGTGGATGGGATCTGGTCAGTACTTAGTGATAACACTACAGGAGTGGATGGGATCTGGCCAGCACCAAGTGATAACACTATAGGAGTGAATGGGATCTGGCCAGCACTAAGTGATAACACTATAGGAGTGGATGGGATATGGCCAGCAGTACTGAAGTAGCTGGATAACATTGTGGTTGATGGTTAATGTGCCTTTTCATTCTTATATGGAAGAAACTGAATTTTACTTTTGGAATGGCAAAACAGGGTGTTCATCCTCATTTTCAAAAACAAGAAAATGATAATATGCTTCATTATAGAAGGATCACACTTCTCAGCCTCCATGGAAAAGCATAGCAAGGTTACTGGAAAGAGGGATTCATCCTGTATCTGACTTTCTGATTCAAGAAGAGCTATATATATTCTTTCCTGGCATTGGACAATGGGTCAACTCTTTCTCCTTACAGAGAAATTAGAGATGGGTATAATCTATACTTCATTAGTGGATCTGAAGAAGGCATGTGTCTCGTGGAGGTGCTACAGCAGTAAAGGGTCTTAGAGGTGGCTGATGCTGCTTGATATTCAGTCCCTTGATTTGATGAGCGACAGTAGGGTTTGCATTCTGAAAGTTAAGCCAGATGCATTAAATGTGGATACAGAAGTGTGCTGAGTACGTGTATTGTCTTACCTACTTTTCATGACGTTCAAAGAAAGCATATGACATCTCGTATGAAGTTTAGAAAGTATCTCATTTGTGGGATATGAAAACTGCATTGTTGCTGTTTAGAGATAATGCTGTCTTCACCTCAAGTGACTGTGATCTCTGGCATGCATTAGAGTGACTTGAATGCTGAAAGTGAAGCAGCTGGGATAAAAAACAGCACCTCCAAATAAGAGGTATGGTTCTGCTCTGGAAAATAGTGAATTGCTGTATATAGGAGTGAGAGGACCAGTTACCCCAGCATGGCTAAAATGCAAGTACCTTGTGGTCTTAATAAAACAAAAAGCAGCTAGTACATATTAAAACTCTTTTACTACATGGATAAAAATCACATTCTATCAGAAGTAAGTGCTTTCATATTCTCTAATAAATTAGACAAACAAAAGGAATCTTTTTGCATAATTCTCTTACCAAACCAATTGGCATATCAGTAGTGTAGAATAACTAAAAATTAATAATGGCTTTATACTTACAAGCTTATTAAGACTATGGAAAACCCAAATTCTAGTGTTTGCCAATGGTATTCCTTAAGCTCAATCATGGTATTGAAATCTGCTCTTACAGGCACTGGAGAAACTATATCTAAAGCATGAATTATAAAATACCCAAAATTAAAGCCTTAAAGCTAGTTATGAAAACAAAATCACCACTGATTCTAAAGACAACCACAAAGCATTCTATAGCTATGTCAAGAATCTCAATGGCAACACTCAGATCTGTTCTGAGTTACAGCACAATGGCACTAAATATACAGAACCAACTGATATTGCCAACATCCTGGCAGATAGGTTGTGCTAACTTTACCCCTCTCATCCCCTTAAGGGCCCATTTCTATACTGGAAGAATGCAAAGTACCTGTAATCATGGCTGCATAGGTAAAAAACACACTCTCCAAAGCCAAGAACACAGCATCCATTGACCTGACAACATCCCAGGCTGCATTCTACATGAACTACAGAATGAACTGGCACCCCACCTAAGTACCATAGGTTCATAGGTTCATAGGTTTATACTAGGATATCTTCCCTAAGGCATTTATAAGCCTAGCCCAAAGTTATGTGGCTTACGCCACCCCTTATGTTAGAAATAATGTGCCCATTAGTTTGTTGTGCCTCTGTCCAACAGTGACAAAGAGATGATTCCCGGGGTAAACCTACGATCTCCCATCCACCGGTCAAGATTTCTCTTGAACAGAGCCAACGAAGTGCTCTGCCTCACATGGAACGGGATTTTATTCCACAGCATGGGGAGTCTCTGGGTGATAAATCTATCCCTCCAGCACATCCTATTTATATCCGTGCTAAGGTTTAAGTCACTTGCTCTAGTGGTTCTGGTGGATTTGGATTTTTTTGAAGTGGAGCATGTCCACTAATTCCGGGTTGGTCATGGCCTTGTATGTCAGGCACAGGTCACCTCTGAGCAGACAGTATGCAACTGAATAGAGTTGGAGTTTCTTCAGTCTGGCAGTATATGACAGGTTTTGGAGTCCCTTTATCCTTTTGGTGAGGAACTTTTGGGGTCTCTCCAATTGCTGTAGGTGTCGGGTGAGATACATCCCGAATGGGGCATTGTACTCGATCATTGGTCTGATAAGTGAAGAGTACAGGGGAACAATGACCTCACTTAATCTGGATGTGAATCCCTTCATGATCAGATGGGCAATGTAGAAGGTCTTTCGAACCACTTTAGCAACGTGAGTGTCAAACGAGAGGCCACTGTCAACCTGGGTACCCAGGTCCCTGATAACCTCTTCTGTGCTTAGTGGGTTGCCACCAATATGGTAGCTTGGGGTTACCTTGTTTTTCCCGAAGGGTATGACTATACACTTTTTTGCATTTAACTTCAGGCCATGGCTCTGGCACCAGCTATCAGTTTCCGTGAGACCCGTCTGAAGGATGTCTGTGTCCGATGTACTATCCACTATGGCACCCAGTTTGCAGTCATCCGCAAACTTTGTCAGCCATAGTCCTCCTATGTTTGCCTGTACTTCTGAGAAGTAGATGCCGAACAATAGGGGCCAAGGACTGAGCCCTGTGGGACACCACTTGTAACCGCTTGGAGTCTGACATGGCTCCAGCAACTCTAACCCTGTGGGTTCTGTCCTTTAGCCAGTTTGCAACCCATCTTGTGACATATGGGTTTACATTTAAGCTGGTAAGTTTCTCTATGATACCCGAGTGGGGTATTGTGTCGAAAGCTTTTGCAAGGTCAAGGTAGGCTGTATGGACTGCCTTTCCCTCATCAATGGCCTTGGTAACTGTTTCGAAGAAGTCGACCAAGTTCAAAAGGCAAGATCTGCCCTTGACAAAGCCAAACTGGGTTGGGTCCAAGGTCTGCAAGTCCCCTATGTCCTTGTTTATGAGTTCCATTATGATCCTCTCCATAGCTTTGCAGACCAGGCTTGTTAAGCTTATGGGGCGGTAATTACCAGGGTCCGTAGAGGCACCGCCTTTGTGGAGTGGGACCACAGTTGCCGTACGCCACTCCTTGGGCACATATCCTGTGGTAAGGCTAAGATTAAACAGTTGCCTTATGTGCGGGTTTAGTTCTTCATTGAGTTCATGTAGCACACAGCCGGGGACACCATCCGGTCCCATTGATGCTGTGTTTTTAGCTTTAGAGAGAGCAGCTTTTACCTGCGCATTTGAGATGTCTGGGAGGCTACACTCTGTTGGGATAGTTATCTCTCCTTTTGGGGGGGAGAGGGGGGTGAAGTTTGCGCTGAACCTGTCTGCCAGTATGTTGGCAATGTCTGTGGGTTCAGTGATTTTTGTATCATTTTGGACTAATTCTGAGCATATCTGGGAGTTTCCACCCAGGTTTCTGACATAGCTGAAGAAGGCCTTATGATTGTCTTTGAATCTATGGCAATTTTTTTCTCAAAGTTGGCCTTGGATGATTTTATGAGGGATCGTAGTTTCTTGCTAGTACTGATCAAAGATGCCTTCCCTTTTTGGGATTTTGCTCTATCATGTAATAGCTTTCTCCTCTTATTGTAAAGTTCATTTATGGCTGGGGTCCACCAGACTGGACGTTTGCCCTTGGTGGAAAGAGTCTTGGTTTTATTTGGGAATGCCTGATCCATGCAGTCCTGAAGGTGTTCATAGAAGGCATTTGTAAGGGCTTCCGCAGCTTGGGTTGTGGTTTCCATTGGCTCGGGGGCCTTGAAGGATACCACACCTGTCTTGAGTAGTGTGAAGTTTGCTTTAGAGAAGTTCTTCACTGTGGTCTTTTTTGTTTGGGGTGGGGGCGGGATGCGGATTTCTAGTGAGATTAGTTTATGATCTGATCTCACCAAAGAGGGATATACTTCCGGTGTGGAGCATTTTGTCATGTTCAGTCATAGCCTCACCCCAGGCTTTGTGCCCACTGAATGACCCACAGCAATGGTTATCCCACTCCACAAAGGGGGAGCCACCACAAACTCTGGGAACTACCGCCCTATTAGCCTGATGAGCCTGGTCTGCAAGGCTATGGAGCGTATCATCACGGAACTTATAAACTATGACATTGGTAATCTCCAAACTCTGGACCCTACCCAGTTCATGTTTGTAAAAGGCAGATCATGTCTCCTAAACCTGATAGACTTCTTAGAAGCAGTCACCAAAGCCGTAGATGAGGGTAAGGTGGTACACGCAGCCTATCTAGATCTCGCCAAGGCTTTCAACACCATCCCCCACTCTGGAATTATAGACAGACTCACTAAACTAGGTATAAATCCCTATGTCACAAGATGGGATGCCGACTGGCTCACTGACAGAACCCACACTGTGAAAGTAGGAGACTCTAAATCCAGCTTCAGACCAGTGACAAGTGGAGTACCACAGGGTTCAGTCCTAGGTTCTCTCCTGTTTGGTATCTACTTCTCTGAAGTACAGGCTAACACAGAAGGTCTTTGGCTAACAAAGTTCGCAGATGACTGCAAACTAGGAGCCATAACCAAAACTCCTAATGATGTGGACATCCTACAAAAGGGCCTCACTGAGACAGATGCCTGGTGTCAAAGCCATGGCCTCATGTTCAATGCCAAAAAGTGCATTGTCATCCCTTTTGGTAAAAACTCTGTACCCATGAACCACCACATAGGCGGTAGTCTACTTAACACAGAAAGTGTGATAAGAGACCTTAGGACACAGGTGGGCAGTAGTCTCTCCTTTGATAATCACATCGCCACAGTAGTCAGGAAATCCTTCTATGTGGCACACCTCATCACAAAAGGTTTCTCATCCAGGAAAAAAGAGGTCATTGTTCCCCTCTACTCATCACTCATTAGACCCATTATAGAGTACAATGCCCCTTTTGGTATGTACCTCACAAGACATCTACAACAACTGGAAAGGCCACAGAAATACCTACCAAAGAGGATTACCGGCCTCGAACGCATGCCCTATGCAGACCATCTCAAAAACTCCAGCTTTATTTTGTCGCATATCGCCTACTTAGAGGCGATCTCTGCCTAACATACAAAGCTATGTCAAACCCAGAGCTGTTGGACATGCTCCACGTAAAGAAATCTCATTCCCTCTGAGCTACACACTCTAGGGACCTAAACCTTGTCACCACAAGAAACAGAACATGCTGGAGGGATAGATTCCTGTCTCAGAGACTTCTCATACTCTGGAACAAACTACCTATCTATATCAAACAAAGCTCCTCATTAGCACTCTTCAAGAAAAATCTTGATTGGATGGGAGATAGGAAATTCACCCCGGGGATCACTTCTGTGGCTCTGCTTGACAGGGGCACAGGGAAATAATTTTCTTGGGTGGCAACAGCCAGGGTACCGTTTGGCTAGGCTTATATAGGCCCTAGGGCCAATAGCCTAGTACCTACCTATGAACCTATGACAAAGTTTTCAATAATGCATTAACAGAATTATATTTTCTTATGGCTACAAATACACATATATTTTCATATATATTTTTCATAGTCTTGCATTTTTTAAAATGCTTTGCATATCATGTCCATTAACTTGCTAAAGAAACGTTTTTGAATTACAATCAACATAACTTTTGAAATATAAAACTTATTGATATATAACTGACTGAATGTAGAGTATTTGTAAACAAACTTACATGCTGCATACTCACAATATGGAAATAAGGTTTTAGTATCAATATTCTGATAATATGCTGTGTATCATAAATTTAGTATTTGGTTCCTATTTGTGAAACAGTCTGGCGTAATTAATAATAATTATAAGACTATTGCATAATAAAATAGATCAATCATTGGAAATAAGGTAATATATTTCTCTCTCTCTCTCTCTATATATATATATATATATATATAATCTATATCTATATTTATATCTCTCTATTTATTTATTTATATATATATCTATATTTATATCTCATTATTTATTTATATATATATATATATATATATATATATATATATATATATATAGGTTCATAGCTAGGTACTAGGCTATTGGCCCTGGGGCCTATACTAGCCCAGCCAAAAAGGTACCCTGGCTTTTGCCACCCAAGAAAATTATTTTCCTGTACCACTGTCGAGTAGAGCCACTGAGGTGTTCCCCGGGGTGAATTTCCTATTTCCCATCCAGTCATCAAGATTTTTCTTGAAGAGTGCTGATGAGGAGCTTTGTTTGATATATATAGGTAGTTTATTCCAGAGTATGGAAAGTCTCTGGGACAGGGATCTATCCCTCTGGCATGTTCTCTTTATTGTGGTGACAAGGTTTAGGTCCCTAGAGCGTGTAGCTCGGAGGGATTGGGATTTCTTTAAGTGGAGCATGTCCAACAGCTCTGGGTTTGACATAGCTTTGTATGTTAGGTAGAGATTACCTCTGAGTAGGCGATATGCGATGGAGTAAAGCTGGAGTTTTTTGAGACGGTCTGCATACGGCATCTGTTTGAGGCCGATAATCCTCTTTGTGAGGTATTTCTGCGGCCTTTCCAGTTGTTGTAGATGTCTGGTGAGGTACATACCAAAAGAGGCGTTGTACTCTATAATGGGTCTAATGAGTGATGAGTAGAGGGGAACAATGACCTCTTTTTTTCTGGATGAAAAACCTTTTGTAATGAGGTGTGCCACGTAGAAGGATTTCCTGACTACTGTGGCAATGTGATTATCAAAGCAGAGACTACTGTCCACCTGTGTCCCAAGGTCTCTTATCACGCTTTCAGTGTTAAGTATACTACCACCTATGTTGTAGTTCATGAGTACAGAGTTTTTACCAAAGGGGATGACAATGCACTTTTTGGCATTGAGCTTGAGGCCATGGCTTTGACACCAGGCATCTGTCTCAGTGAGGCCCTTTTGTAGGATGTCCACATCTTTAGGAATTTCGATTGTGGCTCCTAGTTTGCAGTCATCTGTGAACATCATTAGCCAAAGACCTTCTGTGTTAGCCTGTACTTCAGAGAAGTAGATACCAAACAGGAGAGGACCCAGGACTGAACCCTACGGTACTCCACTTGTCACTGGTCTGAAGTCAGATTTGGAGTCTGCTACTTTCACAGTGTGGGTTCTGTCAGTGAGCCAGCTGGCAACCCATCTTGTGACATAGGGATTTATACCTAGTTTAGTGAGTTTATCTATAATTCCAGAGTGGGGGATGGTGTTGAAAGCCTTGGCAAGATCTAGATAGGCTGTGTGAACCACCTTACCCTTGTGTACGGCTTTGGTGACTGCTTCAAAGAAGTCTATCAGGTTTAGGAGACATGATCTGCCTTTTACAAACCCGAACTGGGTGGGGTCCAGAGTTTGGAGATTACCAATGTCTTTGTTTATAAGTTCCATGATGATACGTTCAATGGCCTTGCAGACCAGGCTCGTCAGACTAATGGGGCAGTAGTTCCCGGAGTCCGTGGTGGCTCCCCCCTTGTGGAGTGGGATAACCGTCACTGTGTGCCATTCTGCAGGCACAAAGCCTGAGGTGAGGCTATGATTGAACATGGCACTTAGGTGGGGTGCCAGTTCGTTCTGTAGTTCATGTAGAATGCAGCCTGGGATATTGTCTGGTCCCATGGTTGCTGTGTTCTTGGCTTTGGAGAGTGTGGTTTTTACCTGTGCGGCCATGATTACAGGAACTTTGCATTCTTCTGGTATAAAGATGAGCTCTTTAGGGGGGTGAGAGGGGGTTAAAGTTAGGACTGAACCTATCTGCCAGGATGTTGGCAATATCAGTTGGGTCTGTATATTTAGTGCCATTGTGCTGTAACTCAGAGCAGATCTGAGTGTTGCCATTGAGATTCTTGACATAGCTATAGAATGCTTTGTGGTTGTCTTTAGAATCTGTGGCGATTTTGTTTTTGCAACTAGCTTTGGAGGATTTTATCAGGGATCGCAGCTTCTTACTGAAGCTGACCAGGGAGCACCTCCATTCATGGGATTTTACTCTCTTTTGCAACAGTTTCTTCCTTCTGTTGTACAGTTTGTTTATGGCAGGGGGCCACCAGATTGGCTTCCTTTTTTTGGAGGATAGCATCTTGGTTCTGTTTGGGATAGCACAATCCATGCACTCATGTAAATGCTTATAAAGTGCAATTGTGTAGGATTCAGTATTCCTAACTGTATTGTCCCTCTGCATGGGTGTCATGAAGTTCACTACTTCTGTCTTAAGAAGCATGAAGTTGGCTTTGGAGAAATATTTTACCATGGTTTCCTTAATGGGGGGTGGGGGCAGGATGTGGATATCTAGGGTAATTAGCTTATGGTCAGATTGGACCAATGAGGCGTTGACTTCAGGTGTGGAACACTGGTCACTCATGTTGGTAATGACTAGATCTAGGATATTGTTGCCCCTGGTGGGGGTGTGGATAAGTTGATCCAGGGCATTGGAGTTTATGAATTCCAGAAAGCGTTGAGCGAAGGAGTTGGTACATGAGTACTTTTCCCAGTTAATGGTGGGGTAGTTGAAATCACCCATTATTAGGGTGTTTGGTTGAACCTTAATATTTTCCAGTGCATCAAGAAAAGAGGAGTGGGAATCCTGGGGCATGGTGGGTGATCTGTAGCAAGCTACAATTTGGATTGCAGTTTTGCCCAGAGTTACTTGCACTTGGATAACCTCGGCTGCATTATGCTGAGCAACTAGCCTGGAGGTGTGGATATCCTTAATGAATATGGGCACACCTCCCATTTGGTGTTCTGGTCCAGGTTACATGGCAGAAAAGTCTGGTATGAGTTATAGCCTGGTAGTGCAGGGGTGCTCCTTGGAGCCCTGAATCAGGTCTCAGTCACTGCACAAATATCGATGTTCTCCATTTTAAGGAGTGCCTTGAGTGAGTGTATTTTGAGATTTAGACTTCTAGCATTGAGTAGCATCACCCTCAGTTTTTGCTTGCCTGTTCCTGTTACGGTGGTGAATTTGTCATTTGAACCTTGCCTAAAAAAGGCACTATAGGGGCGGCAAGAACCTTAGCCAGTATCTGGAATCTCAGGGGTGACAGGTGCAGGCTATCTCTGGCAAAGCATTGTGGTCTATCGATCATGTCATCCCAGGCAGACAGATACTGGATCCATTTAGAATGGCACCAGAAGCTTAGCCAATTGCTGAAGTCAGTCATTTTGTCCTTGTACTGTGGCATCATTCTGGGTGATGGCAGAATGCTACTCAGAGCTAGGGTCATACCTGCCTGGGCTACAAGATTGGAGAGCTCTTCCATGTCTCTTTTCATGTAGTCCAGGGAGGTACGTCTCAGGTCATTCACACCAACATGGACAATGACAGAGTCATATTTGTACTTGTGGAGTGACCTGAGTGCGTGGGTTACGTGGCGGATCCTGGCACCCGACAGGCAGCTGACAGTGACCTTCTCCTTGTTTAGCCTGGTGAGTGGGACATCAGTGTGCCTGACTATAGAGTCACCTATGACTAGTGTGTTGGGTACGTTGTTTTGCTTTATTGGCTGTGGTTGAGTGGCACACTGAGTCTGCGGACTATGTGTCATTTGGGTTGTGTTGGGGGGTGGAGGTTGCTTGCATCTCTGCTTTGGAGGTCTTTGTTGCTTGAGCAGATTATTATTGAGAGCCTCCGCGAATGTTTTTGTTTCTTTGTGTGGATTTTGGTGGTGTAGATTTAGTGAGACTATGTGATGAGTGTGGTGTGGTGCAAGTGTTTGCCTTCTCCTCTTGACTGTCAAGTTCAGTCTTATATATATATATATATATATATATATATATATATATATATATATATAATATATGGATCTACCTGACTACATCGACAGTTCACAACAGCGACAACGAGACAGAAGATCGACAAGTCAGAAGACCGACGGAGGAAAACACCGACGCTGAGAACACTGAGATGGGGAAAGGATGTGTAAGTATGCGGTAGTGACGGCTGTTAGGGTGCGAGTAAGGTAAGTGTGCGATGTTGACGGTCTGTAGGGATAGGGGTGGGATAAGTGAGTTAGGGTTAGGGCACGGGTTAGGTAAGGGTGCGAGTAAGGTAAGTGTGCGATGTTGGCGGTCTGTAGGGATAGGGGTGGGATAAGTGAGTTAGGGTTAGGGCGCGGGTTAGGTAAGGGTGCAGTAGTGATATTTTTGGGTTAGGGCGGTTAAGTGAGTTAGTGTTAGGCGGGTTAGGTGAGTGTGCGATAGTGACAGACCTTAGGGTTAGGGTTTCGGTTAGGGTTGTAGATAGTTGTGTATGTAAGGGTTATTGTTGGTTTGTAAGTATTTTGGTGTGCTTGTGTTGTGTGTGTGGGTTTGGACAGGGGATTTGTTTTGTTTGTTGTTATGATGTGTCGAGTGTATGAGGTGTCGTGTTTGTGAACTGTCGATTATTTGGTGTCGGTGAAGTTGTTGTCGGTGTTGTGAAGTGTCGATGTAGTCAGGTAGATCCATAATATACATATATATATATATATATATATATATATATATATATATATATATATAAGTGGATATAAAAAGTGAACACACCCCTGTTAAAATACCAAGTTTTTGTGATGTAAAAAAATGAGACCACAATAAATCATTTCAAAATTTTTCCCATTTTAATGTGACCTATAACTTGTACAATTCAATTGAAAAACAATCAAATCTGTTAGGGGAAAAATATAAAAAATAAAAAATGTACATTAAGCTGGTTGCGTAAGTGTTCATACCCTTAAACTGATACTTTGTTGAAGCATCTTTTCATTTAATTACAACATTCAGCCTTCTTGTCAGATTGCGAGGGCATCTCTTTTGCACAGTCCTCTTCAGGTCACCCCACAGATTTTCTATTGGATTTAGGTCTGGGCTCTGGCTGGGCCATTTCAAAACTTTAATTTTCTTCAGGTGAAGCCATGCTTTTGTTGATTTGGATGTACACTTGGGGTCATTGTCATGCTGAAAGGTGATATTCCTCTTCATCTACAGCTTTCTAACAGATGCCTGAAGGTTTTGTGCCAAAAATGACTGGCATTTGAAACTGTTCATAATTCCTTCCACCTTAACTAATGCCCCAGTTCCAGCTGAATAAAAGCAACCCCAAAGCATGATACTGCCACCACCATGCTTCACCGTGGGGATGGTGTTTTTTGGTGATGCAAATTGTTATTTTTGCACCAAACGTACCTTTTGGAATTGTGGCCAGAAAGTTCAACCTTGATCTCATCAGACCATAACACATTTTCCCACATGCTTCTGGGAGACTTCATGTATTGTTTTGCGAATTTTAGCTGGGCCTGGATATTTTTCTGTGTAAGAAAAGGCTTCCATCTTGCTACCCTACCCCATAGCCCGGACATATGGAGAATACTAGAGATTGTCACATGTAGTACACAACCAGTACTTGCCAGAAATTCCTGCAGCTCCTTCAGTGTTTCTGTAGGTCTTTTGGCAGCCTACCTGATCAGTTTTTATCTTGTTTTGTCATCAATTTTGGAGGGACGTCCAGTTCTTTGCAACGTTACTATTGTTCCATATTTTCTCCACTTTTTGATGACTGCCTTCACTGTGTTCCATGGTATATCTAATACTGTGGACATTTTTTTGTACCCTTCTTTGGACTGATACCTTTCAACAATGAGATCCCTTTGATGCTTTGTAAGCTGTCTGTGAACCATGGCTTTTGCTGTAGCAGGCAACTGACTAAATGTAAAGAAAATTCTGCTAGGACAGCTGAACTTTATTTATTTTTATTTTATTTTACATTTGTTTACCGGGAAAGTCTGACTGGACACAGATCCATTTTTAGCGGAGACCCGGGGAGAAAAGCTCCAAATAACAATACATTACATAAGAGAAAATATGGGCAACATATAAGAAAACATATCATCATACATATTAAGAATACAAATAGCACATATAAGGAGAGAATAACAGTTTCTAATTTTTTTTTTTTTGCTCTAGAAGATGGTTATTAGTTCTTTTGAGAGCATAACATTGGTTGAACAGTCAAACAGTACTGTAAGGACTTATCCTTGAATACACAAGTATACATTGGGAAACAGAGAGCAAGCAGTTGATTCGTAGCTGAATCCTAGCACAATGTGGTGGAATGGATTAACCCTAGGAGCAACATGAGCAAAGCCGGGTGTTTAAATAGTGGGTTTTGAGGAGTTTTTTTAAATTGGAAAGTAGAGGTTGTAGAAGTTATGGTTTGGGAGTGAATTCCGGGTTCTGGCAATAGTACAGGCAAAGAGAGATTTACCAGCTTCATTTTTGTGTTTGATGACATTTATGTGGTTTTGATTACTAGATCTTAAGTCTCAAGTGGTAGTGTATGGCTGAATTAGATGCTGCAGTGCTGGGATTTTGTCAGGAAAGTAGTAGAGTTTGTGTGCTATTGAGCTGGTTGAGTAGGAATATTTGAGGTAACTCAAGCCAGTCAAGTTGATTGAGGGCTAGACAGTAATGGGGTCTATGAGAGGTGTCAGAAAAATATGTATTAGTGTATGTATTAGTAATATGCTTAGTGCATTTAAGGCTTGAAAAGGGTTAACACATTTATTCTATTTCACACTGCATAAAATCTGTACAAATTGCAGAAGCTTTCTAACCTTGTATTGTCATGAAATATGCGCAGCTATAATCTTTGCTTATGCTTTGGAAATTTAAAGGGAAGCAGATAATTTCTGCTTGTCAGGAAAATAATGAATAGATGTATCACTTGTATTAATGTTATGAGACTTAGACAAGGAATTCCGCTTGTGCTGTGAGAAAATACACAGCTGCAGAAACTATAGATAATCAGAACAAAGACTGCTTGAAAATATGAACCGCAATCAGCATTTGCTTGTGCCTAAGCTAGAAAAGTACCTTGAAATGTAGCACATGTATTAGAATTAGTATTAGAACTACACAATAGAAGCTTGTAACGGGCTAGAGCCCACCAAGGCCAGGTTGTTTTTCTCAAAATGTTTTTCATAAATCCAGTCATGTCAGCAGAAAATCTGAGTGACATCTGCTGTAGAACAATACTGAAAGTTGTGTTGATTACGTCAACCATAGAAGGCAATGTCTTGTAGAACAGTATAAGAATAGCGTACTTCCTGTTAGTAGTTAGGCAAAATCCTGTATTTGCATGTTTTTGTCTCCTTGCAGCAAGTTATTAAATGTGCCTTATCTGAACCTTACGTGTATTGGTCTTTGAAGCAATAGCGTCCTCATTAGTTTTAGGATTACCAAACTATCATAAAAGTTTTTTCTAAACTGTAGATTGTAAGCAAGGTTATATGACATCAGTGTTAACACAGCAGCATGGGGACAAGCAATGCCCTATTGCTTATTATTCATCACAACTAGACCCAGTGGCACGGTCTTTACCCCACTGTGTACAAGCAGTAGTTGCAGCTGCAATGGCAATACAGGCTTCGGCCTCAGTAGTTATGTTCCACCCTCTCACATTGAGAGTGCCTCATGCAGTCGCGATTATTTTACTGCAAGAGAAGGTAGCTTATCTTTCCCCTGCTAGGCATCTTTCCTGTATGACTATATTGTTGAGCTAACCTCATATGACAATTGAATGATGCACGACTTTGAACCCTTCTACCTTGCTCCCAACCCCTGCAGATGGCACACCACACAGCTGCCTGCAGGTGATTGAGCAAAAGACACTGCCTAGAAAAGATCTCACAGATGTCCCCTTGGATGATGCCAAGGTGACATACTACGTGGATGGCTCGTGCAAAAGGGGTCCTGCAGGACAGAACCTAGTAGGATATGCAGTAGTTTCTAATACTGAGATTATAGAAGCGAAACCGTTACCACACAATTTATCTGCACAGGCAGCAGAAGTGATTGCCCTGACACGGGCATGTACCTTAGCAAAGGGTAAATATGTGAACATTTTTACTGACAGCCAGTACGCTTTTTCTACTGTACATGTGTTTGCGCAACAGTGGAAAAATCGAGGAATGATAACATCTACTGGCAAACCAATCATGCACAGTTTATTTTAGATCTTTTAGAATCTATTCAGTTACCTCAGAAAGTAGCTATTTGTAAATGCACAGCTCATACCAAACAACAGGATAGGATTTCAAAAGGTAATACGAGAGCTGATACAGCTGCAAAACAGGCAGCTTCAGAAGTATTTCTTTTGAATGAGGAATTACAACCCTCTGAGATTTTAGACTTAGAAATGTTAAAGACAATGCAGACACTTACTACACAGGCTGAAAAACAAAAATGGGTAAGACGAGGAGCAATTCTCAAAAAGGGGCTGTACATCTCTAAAGAAGGGAAACCGATATTACCATCTAATTTGTTTAGATATGCAGCTATGTTGAGCCATGGGCAATGCCATGTCTCAACAGGGGGGATGGTACAGCTGGTGAACCGAGTGTCACGACATATGGATTCTTAAACTACTCTAACAAATTTTGTTTAATGTGCCACGTTTGTAACAAACATCATGCAAAAAAGCCCAAGCAAGGGAGTTTCCCTACACCCCCATATCCATTTCATACTATCTGTATGGATTTCATAGAATTGAACAAATGTGAAAATAAGAAGTATTGTCTTGTCATTATAGATATGTTTTCCAGATGGGTGGAAGCCTTTCCAACTAAAAATCCAGATGCGGCTACCGTAGCAAAAATCCTTGTTAAAGAAATGATCCCTAGATTCGGCATTCCGGAAAGGATCTACAGTGACAACGGTACACACTTTGTAAACCAAACCATACAGCAGTTAAGTAAACATTTTGGTATTTCTTTAAAAAATCATTGTGCATATCATCCGCAATCTGCAGGGTTAGTTGAGAGGCATAATGGGATTTTAAAGAGCAAGCTAAGAAAGTTAATAGCAGAAACAAAGAGAAATTGGGTGTACTGTCTGCCCCTGGCACTGTTGAGCATGAGAACTGTTCTGAATGCAAGAGGATTGACTCCTTTTGAAAAACTATTTGGAAGGGCTTATTATATACCTCAGTGGAAACCTCTCATGCCCACAGACCAGGAAGCTGACTGTACACTAGCAGAGTATATGAGACATTTGTTGAATTCTAAACATCTGTTGCAGTCAAATTCTGTTTCAGATATAGAACAAACCAGACCATCAGAAGTGGCAGTGGCTCCAGGAACCTGGATCTGGGTGAAGACAATAAAAAAGAAGAATTGGACGTCACCAAAGTGGAAAGGTCCATATCAAGTGCTTCTGTTGACACCCACTGCAGTCAAGATCGCAGAGCATGCCTCGTGGATCCACTTGACGCACTGCAAACTAGTTAAGAACTTTGAACTGGACAAAAATCTTGTCACATGTCAAGAGCAAAAATGATAGAATCCAGAAAAAACAGGAATGCAGAACAACCATTTCCTCAGAAGTATTGCATAATCATCCTGTTAACTGTACTAGTGACAATAATCTTTTTGTTGTGGCCATTCCTTTTTCCAGCCACACAAACTGAACTGAATAAACATGAAGCGTTACTCATAGACTGGCACCCAAACTTCAACACTTACCAGGCAATTAAATATGTGTATGCTGAGACTTTCAATGTTTCGAATTGCTGGATTTGCACAGCTTTGCTGACAGCATACAGGGGGGGGGGTTATTAATGACTACAGTCCCCCTAGGAGTCAATGAGACCTGGGAAAACTTGATTTATGATACCTCAACCATTACATCACAAGATAAAATAGCATTGCACTTGTCTATTCCACAAAAGGGAACTGTGTGTTTTTATAAGAATGATACTGTTCAGGTGGGTTGGAGCAATTGCAATGTGACCATTCCTTATAAATGTTACACTAAAGCTAACAATGCAAGTTCTTATTGTAATACAAACTATGATTCATTTCTTGAATTGATGCACAAAACAATTGATGAAGTAAAACATAATTCTGTTCTCTATAAACAACTGTCTATAATTGATAGAAAAATGTTTCATGCAGGGCGAGTGCATATTCATAGCAAAGTTACTACTAAAGTAGAGGACTGTTATTTTGTACATGGCAGAAAGGCATACAAGTGGCTACCTGAGAATTGGTCCGGCAGTTGTTTTTTGGGCTACCTGGTCCTGGCCATACGACACACTGCAGTTTTGCCTTGAGGAAAAATTCAGAATGTCCGAGAAGTCATCAAGAAACCTGTAAATCCAGTGGGGCAAATCAATGCGCTGGAAAAAACATCATTCTATAGGTGATGGACTGACACACATGGACTTGAGTGATAGTGTTATATCGTGGGCAGGCATATTACCAGCATATGGAGCAGTGAAATCGATCTGGGAGCTGAGAAAACTGTCTAAACTTCTCAAAGTAATGAGTAATGCAACTTTTTCCGCTCTCGGATTGGTGACTGATGAACTGAATGTCATGAGAACTGTAGTGCTTCAAAACCGCATGGCTCTCGACTTCACCCTAGCGGCAAGAGGCGGTACTTGTGCTTTAATCCAGGAGAAGTGCTGTTCCTATATTTCTGACCATAAACACCTTGAGGTAATTCAGCAAGAGTCGGCCATGACCAAACCAGGACCAAACCCACTGACGGACTTTTTCCAGAAATGGTTTGGGGGGGGTGGGGTGCTATCCTAATGAACATCCTGATTGCCATTTGTGTAGGAATGATCCTACTGGGAGTATGTGTTTGCTGTGGCATCCCCTGCATGAAAAGACTGATTAAAGACTTTATAGACATGTCAGTTTCTGAAACCTTATATCAAAGTACTGAGTTTGAAGAACTGTTAAAAGATTGAATATGCTTTCATAAGTTTAAATTGAACGACTCTCTTAACTGCAAATCCTAAGTGGGAAGAGGTTAGGAGAAGAAAAAAACTGTTTATACTTATTTTGAAAGTAGAATAAAAGTATTAAAAGGGGGCAATGTCAGAAAAATATGTATTAGTGTATGTATTAGTAATATGCTTAGTGCATTTAAGGCTTGAAAAGGGTTAACACATTTATTCTATTTCACACTGCATAAAATCTGTACAAATTGCAGAAGCTTTCTAACCTTGTATTGTCATGAAATATGTGCAGCTATAATCTTTGCTTATGCTTTGGAAATTTACAGGGAAGCAGATAATTTCTGCTTGTGTCAGGAAAATAATGAATAGATGTATCACTTGTATTAATATTATGAGACTTAGACAAGGAGTTCCGCTTGTGCTGTGAGAAAATACACAGCTGCAGAAGCTATAGATAATCAGAACAAAGACTGCTTGAAAATATGAACCACAATCAGCATTTGCTTGTGCTTAAGCTAGAAAAGTACCTTGAAATGTAGCACATGTATTAGAACTACACTATAGAACTTGTAACGGGCTAGAGCCAACCAAGGCCAGGTTGTTTTTCTCAAAATGTTTTTCATAAATCCAGTCATGTCAGCAGAAAATCTGAGTAACATCTGCTGTAGAACAATACTGAAAGTTGTGTTTGATTACATCAACCATAGAAGGCAATGTCTTGTAGAACAGTATAAGAATAGCATACTTCCTGTTAGTAGTTAGGCAAAATCCTGTATTTGCATGTTTTTGTCTCCTTGCAGCAAGTTATTAAATGCGCCTTATCTGAACCTTACGTGTATTGGTCTTTGAAGTTTTTTCCTTTGACAAGAGGCATCAGTAACAAACTTGGCAATCTTGTGGTAATAAGATTCCATTTTGTATAGTTTGGTTTGACAAAGGTTAGTTAAGACAGGGGAGGCATAAAGGAGAATGGAAAAGAGATGAGTCCTTGCAATAGTGGCTTTGATATGTTTAGTGATGAACTGTCTGTTCCTGTAAAGGAGACCAAGCTTTTTGTTAAATTTCTTGATTGTTTGGGCTATGTGTATGTCGAATTTCAAATTATTGTCAATTTCTACACCTAGTAGTTTTTGTGTGTTGTTGGGGTGATCTATGTATTATCTTTAGATTTTATGGTAAAATCTTTGTTTAGAGGAGGAGATCTACTGTGGCTGAAGAGAATGAGTTTGTTTTTTTTTTGGGGGGATTAAGTATAAGTTTAATGTTAGTGAACCATGCTTCTGCAGAAGTAAAGTTATTTTGGATTATGGTTTGTAGCTCATTTAGAGTGAGGGTGGCACATATAATGGTGATGTCATCAGCGTATTGTACTATCGAGGCATTGAGTGAAGATGAAGCTATCATGAGAACAGCAGAGGACCGAGGATGGACACCTATGGCTACTGGTAATAGATGGGACAGTTGGTCTAGCCATAGAACTGCCTGCTGACAGTCTGATAGGTAGTTGTAGAACCATGATATGATGGGGGAGCTTATGTTAAGGTTAGATAGAGTTTCTAAAAGGATACTGCGGTTTACCATATCAAAGGCTTTGGATAAGTCTAAGAATATGGAAGATATGAAGAATCCTTTGTTCCTGTGGTGATTGACAGTGTTGGCAAATGAAAAGTGCTGTGGTGGTGCTATAGGAAAGCCTGAAACCGTGCTGGGATTTGGATAGTAGGTAATTTTTTAGGAGGTACTGCATTAGTTGGGAATGAACTACTTTCTCTAATATTTTTGATAAAGGTGATAGAATCACAATAGGGCGGTAGTTGGCAAGCTCAAGGGAGTTACCCCCTTTGTGCAGTGGTATAATATGCAATATTTTCCATGTGTGAGGTACTTTATTTTCTGCTTATGACTTATTTATGAGAATGGACACGGGATAGGCTATAGCTTCTGCTGTTATCTGAAGGAAATCTGCTGGCAGATTATCACCTGCCAGTGTGGTTGGTTTATGTTGTTTGAGGAGTTTAGCAATTGTATTAGTAGGGACTGGATGCAAGGAAAAGCTGGAAATGCTGAAAATGGTAGTCAGCCACAATTTTTTTATAAAGCTGGTAGTCATGCTGATGTCATAGAAATTTGTTTTTCTTTATTGATTTCTTGTAAACTTTTCCTCAGATTTCAAAACTGTACCTTCATTCTATAATGTAGTATTTGAAAATCTTCTCCAAACATAAATGACTATCTACCAGACACACTGGTTTAGCATATCTCTGTAACCTCCACATAAAATATGTCAGCAATCCACATTATCAGCATTTACAGCATAAAACCAGTCCCAACAAAACTCGACCCTGCCAAATTATGAAAATGGTTGTACCAAGGCCCCTGAAGGGGGGTGGGGAGTAGCTGTCTCACAACATTGTTGTAGTTGACAAAATGGAAGTCAATCCAGCTGTGTCAACCACTCCCTTGTCAACTAAAAGAACGCTTGATGTGGGAAACTGCAACCAAATCCATATATTATCAATGTATTATATTTTTTTCCTACATTTTTCCCTAAACAGTGACACTAAATTTACCTTTTAAGTGTCTTCAAGTTTATGTTCAGATGTTTAGATGTATTTTTAGAGTTTGTCGCCTCACAGTAAGACGCTGTCCAGTTCAATTCTCAGCTAGAGCGTCTTCTGCATGGAGACATGCTTGAATCGGCATACCTTCGTTGAAGGTTGTGCGTCAGGCCTGGCAAGCCGGTACGTAAAAATCAGCTGCCAGTCATTAGCGGATCGGAGTTCCACTGTGGTGACCCCTAATTGGGAAAAGCCGAAAGACACAAAGTTTCATGACTCTGTATCATACTGTATGTTATGGTCTGAAATTATTGTATTCTTTTATAATATACTTAACTCTTCTGTATTGTTGCAACTGTCATTCTGCCTAGTTCATGGCTAAAATGGGCCTAAGGACCAGGCCACCATCCCTGTAAATAAATAAATAATCAAAGTATGCAGAATAGTGGGAAAAACAGAGCTTAGGTTTTCACTGACCTGTAAAATAATTTGCATGGTTGGGGGCCATCATTGTGCTCATAGCACTGGTTTGTATTTGTTGAAATATTTGCTTGTTAAAGAAGAGTGTACTTTTGCTCAAAAATCAGGTCTAAAATTCACCAGAATTTTTTAAATCTAAATATTGGACTCTTGGCCATGTTAAAGGTATGAGCAGGTAGGGGAATTTATATGTTGTAGTAAAAAAATATTCTTCAGAATTAGTTGCTTTATCATCAATCTATGACTTGCTTTTAATCAAGAAATCACCAAGATCTTTTGCTTATAATGGTCTAGAATGTATAGTCCATCATAGGATATACTTTTTATGAGGTGCTGTCTTCTTTCATTCGTAACCACCTTTGCTTATATTTTTATGAATAACATCATAATGTTCTGATGCAAATAATCAAACCCAAATTCAAAAAAACATAAGAACATTCACCCATGTGGCCACTTGCCAGTTATGGTGAGCATTAGCACAAATGACATATCATTTTATAAAGCACATACAGATGTACCTCTTTGCGGATCATTCCCTGTGGTACTACAGCTATTTCTTCAGTGATAGATCCATGCATGAAAGGCAGTTAAGGTTGAGCTTAAGATAACAGGGACCAGTATTAGTAGAACTTGTCATTATCTCTCCAGGCACCAGGTGAAATAGCTATAGAATCTCTCTCAGGCATAAAAGTACCATGAATTCCTTTTGGGCCCTGTGGATATTCCTATACATTATGGGGATGGTTGCAACACAATGAATATAATGTGGTAACTATATTGTCCATCTACTGTACAGAACAAGACACTTTCTTGAAAATCCACAAGCCTTCCATCTCTGTGAATATTGATAAGGTGCACAGAGAGTGTTCAGGCTCTAAGACTGGTGTTATAATATGCACATCACTTCATATACTGTCCTCATTTATATTACTGTTGCATGCACTATAATCCATTAGTGCACTGCTTATAGCTACAGGGCACCCTTTCTTCCTTCTTTTTGCCAAAGCTGGACCTAATGTGCATGGCATTCTCCTGTAGTACAGTCCGGGACCTGGTTGTGCCATTCCTTCCTTGTCCCTGCCTTTGCTAGATCTAATATTCATGTTCCTGACCTAAAGTGCACTGCTTATGACTCAAATGTACCATACCGTCCTTGATCCTCTCTTGAAAGTGTCTTACATGCCTATCACTGTTCCATAACACACTGCTGGTTTATGAGTCCCTTTCTTGAACCTGTATTAGTTGAATACCACTTTACATCTGACTTGGATGTGCAATGGTTTCCATGTCCATGTACTGGCTGTGCCTAATGAGTATGTCACTGTTGTGAAGTGGCTGTGTATCTGTTGTGTCATACTTGGGTATGTCGTCTTGTCTGTCATGTGCATAGGTATTGGTTGTGTGTTCATGTGTTATAGACATAGTTAACCTGGCAGCTGCATGCATGTCTCATGAGTACATCAGCTTTACTGCCATTGGCCTTGGTCTCATCTGACATGTGTGACAGCATTGCTATGCCACCATATACCTACCTAGAGGATTGCTTCAGGATCACATTGTACCAAGAAGGTGGCACCTACATGACAGCTGGAGAATTGATGTGTGTTATTTTGGAGATAATTGCTTGTTCTGATCCACATTTATCTGCCTGAATATGTTATTTTGTTTATGTTGACTAAAACAGATGTAATAAAATCATGCATGCAACATGTTGGTCACTATTTGGCACTGTATATTAGACAGTAATAGTGCATGTTGCACCATAGTATATAAATGTGTGGTACAATACAATGCCTCTTGCCTTTATACTGCACAGTCCATGTGATATTGCACCTGTATCCTTGCTTCATGTTTGCTTAGTGTGCACTTGCGTGTGTGTGTGTGTGTGTGTGTGTGTGTGTGTGTGTGTGTGTGTGTGTGTGTGTGTGTGTGTATATGTGTGCACGCATGTGCGTACACATCTGTGTGTCTGTGCGTGCGTGTGAACCATGGCTGCACACTATGTTGCCAGCCTATGCATGCATTTAGTTGATACTGCTAATATACATCTATGTCATTGCTCCACTCTTGTCACAGATATAGTTCATACTTTACCACCATGTTCTTTCTGTCTCTATATGCTGTTTGTGGTTGTGCAACATCTCAGACTTCTTAGACATAAACATGTTTGCTGTCGTCTAGTTTCACACTTCTGTAGTATGACAGTATTCTAGTGATACTTGTTTTCATATGCTGCCTTGGGTATGTAGGGTGTGCAAGCCTCAGTCTGTATCATTTGATCGCAAGTCTATATGATCAAGACTGAGAACATCAAATCTCAGAATGTCAAACCAGCTTCTCATCCTGAAGCCAGTATTTTTTTGGTTCAGATTTTTGCCCCTTCCCCAATGTGGAGTGATCTTGGAGTTGGTATATATATATATATATATATATATATATATATATATATATATATATATATATATATATAAAATATGCAGGGGCTGTGGGGGATGATGCAGGGCTTGCCCCCCCTGCAAAAACACTGTTGCTTGTGTTGTCTACTTCCAAAAGATAAGCCAGTTCAATGCTCTGAGATTCAGTCTTCTCAATCTCCATCATACAGTCTTGAGATCATATGATATGGATCTGTGAACCTTACTAGAAGATTATGCTAGCTCTATGTGCTTGTTTTTTCAGTTTACCAAAATGACAACTGGTACACTGTGCAGTAGGAGATAATGGCAGCTGTGCAGCAGGAGGTGAAGGTATGAAGAACAGGTGTGGACAATAAAGTAGTACACATCCCAACTGACTACCAAGCCTAGCACCATAAATACTTTCCTGGTGTGTTTTCAGTGCAGATTGAAGATATGGGGGTATCCACCTATCATGTGGTGCGAGAGATGTGTGGATTGGCTAAGGCTCTGAGGAAGCTCAAATGTGATTATCCATAGCATTCCAAAATCCAGAAGGGTAGTCCGGTAATCATCTAGAGCATTCTGGATATTCTGCTTGTAGTAACGTCTCTGCAGCCTGTCTACTCAAGAGCCTGCTAAGTTTGTTACTTCTAGCAACCCTAAAAGCCTCTGCCAGTTGTGTGAGCCCACACATCTGACTATACCCTACTCATACTGCAGAAGCCAACGGGATCCCTCATGTAGGCAGCTGTCCAACTGTGACAGTAATGCATTGCAGCATCAATGTCTGCCTATGTTTGCTGCTTCACTGCCTTCTCTCCTGTCTCCTGCTGTATCTGTGGGGGAGCACGGGGTGATATATATGATGGTGTCACCACCATGGGTCAGCAATTCTTCCCACCTGAAAAGGTTAGACAGAAAATGGAACAAAATGGACATGTAGTCATATGTGGCTGCCATGATTTTAAGTATGCCATGTTTATATGCTAAAAGTACTATGTAAAACTGTTCAGTTTAATAGTTGTTATTTCCTGGAGCTCTTCAGCATGTGTTGCTGATATTTTAAAATGTGCTTCTGGTGGGTTATGTATTGTTTCATGCTCTTTGTGCTAATATGGACAGATGTCCACCTGTGTTGTGGTGAGGTGCATGACTATTAGGTAGGCCTGGGTTTTGTGCACTGTTGTGACATTACCTTTGTACACTGATCCCATGCACCATGCTGGTTTTACATTCCCACCCCTTTGTTGTGTGCTGGTATCACTTCCAACTGTACTGCCTCAGTAGCTTGCTGTCATTCTTGCAACATTACCTCAATACACCTGCACCATCTACACGGCCACCTTGTTATATGTGTTTGTGTGCATGCCTGTGTGTGAGGATACACTGTACTTCCTTTAACCTGAACAAATGCCCATGCCCTAGCTGCCACCTTGCTTAGTCTGCTCATCTAACACCGGGCTACTAGTGATTCTTAACTGTACCAGTAGTGCTTTAGTATGTATACTTTTGCAGTTTAGGCACAATACCTGTGTTCCTGTGCTGTTCTTTGTTGTTTTCTTTGCATTAGTGAAGTTTAACTAACAAAAGTATCTGTGTGAATCTACATAACAACAGGAAAAATACAGAAACAAATAAAACTTTATCCGTGATTGCTACAGAAATGTGAATATCTTTAAGAAGGCATATTACTAATGGAACTCATTTGCTTGAGTCTGTCCTTATGTGTGTTTAACCTCTGACTCTTCCCCTATGTTTTCTGGTCTGAGAATCTTCACACACACACACACACACACACACACACACACACACATCTTCACATACACACATCTTCACACACACACACACACACACACACACACACACACACACACACACACACACACACACACACCTTAATACTAGCCCTGAGGGTGTTTGGATCTCTTGGCTCTTTGAGACTTCCTAGGACTCACACTTGCTTGTAACGTAAAAAAGCAGAAAGCTCTTTAATACAAAAAAATCCTAGAACAATCAATCGTTGAGCGCTTTCATGTATAAAATACACTTCCTCAGAACAAAGAGACAGCCTAAGAACACTAATTATAAAGTTAAAAAAACGCCAAAATTAATTGAATTGAAACTACACCCTCCCCTTTTCTTTAAAAAGACAGTGTAAAATTCCACATAGTAATACATTGAATAACTAATAATACAACAATAAATGTACATTTTACATGAAAATGTTCTATAAAAGACAAATAATGGTTGTTCATAAAACCAAGTAATAATATACTGCATATGAACCTACAGTTTGATGTTTATGTAGACCAAAATAGTTCTGATAAAAATAAACTATCTGATGAAACTAATATGGAAATAGACCATATCCTAATGGATGAAGTGTAAAAAATAAATGTCATCAAAATGTTGTCTGTGGATTACTTAAAAATATTTCCTTGTCCAAAAACAAAATATAATATAATGAATGCTCATATGTGAGTGTTTGCACATGTAAAAGTAAATACAACAGTTTGTTGTATAGGAGTATATATACATATCATAAGAATGTTAGGCATTTCTAATCAGGGGTTTAGTTGGTATCATTTCGTTTAAACCTGGTAGGCAAGCTGCGTTTAACTTCAACTGCCATTTAATTTCCTTCTCACCCACAATTTTTTGATGTCACCACCCCTAGGGTTATCCCTCGCGACTTCCAAGATCGCAAATTTAAATTTATCACATGTTTTGCTTGTGGAAATGTGACAGAATAAGGCATTGTTGTTGTCCTTTCTCCCCATGCAATATGTGTGATCATAGATCCTGTTTTTTAGCTGTCTGTCGGTTTTCCCGACGTAAAAACATGGACAGGAACAACACATTGCTAAATAGACCAAATGTTTTGAATTGCAATTACCATAGGCAAACCTAATTTTATTTTTGTTGACATTTTTAAGGGTGCAACCCAATGTGCATTTATTTTTGAGGATGACTGTTGCACCCTTAAAAATGTTTAGTTTATTTTTTTTAGTTTAGTTTAGTTTATTTTTATCAGAACTATTTTGGTCTACATAAACATCAAACTGTAGGTTCATATGCAGTATATTATTACTTGGTTTTATGAACAACCATTATTTGTCTTTTATAGAACATTTTCATGTAAAATGTACATTTATTGTTGTATTATTAGTTATTCAATGTATTACTATGTGGAATTTTACACTGTCTTTTTAAAGAAAAGGGGAGGGTGTAGTTTCAATTCAATTAATTTTGGCTTTTTTTAACTTTATAATTAGTGTTCTTAGGCTGTCTCTTTGTTCTGAGGAAGTGTATTTTATACATGAAAGCGCTCAACGATTGATTGTTCTAGGATTTTTTTGTATTAAAGAGCTTTCTGCTTTTTTACGTTACAAGCAAGTGTGGATCGTGGTATTTACTGTGGGTTTTGGTGTGTTTTTCAGTTTTTTGTTGCACCCACAGTGACTTTTTGGTATTACTTCCTAGGACTTGCGTGAAGTTGCAAAATCCTAATTGCACCTCTGCCCTTAGCAGCCCCTTAGCAGCAGATTTCTGTTTTGAATTCTGTTAACCATCAATCTCCTCCCCTCACCCATCACAGCATTTCACACAGAGTATAGTCTCCTTGTCAAATGTTTCACTATATGCTATATAAAGGTAATAAAAATGCAGGACATAATGCTTACATTGTTGTTTGACATTATACAATTTACAGTGACTAAACTGTACTAAGTTACATAAGGAGTTAACAGAATCAATCACAATAAAGATGAAAACTGTGACTGTACCGCTGTTCCAGTTACTGTCACTGAATGTTATCTTTTTAAGTGCTCTTTGTAATTTGCATGGCTATTTATATGGAAAATAGTAAAGCATATATTACTTGTTATTGCTTTGTACAACTTATAGCTGATGAAGCTCTGACAAGAGTAAAAGCACTCATCTCTTGTTCTAACTGAACAAATAGTGGTTTAAAAAAGCAATTATAGCTTGAATACTCTGGAACAGACTACCTATCTATGTCAAACAGAGCTCCTCATTAGCACTCTTCAAGAAAAATCTTGATGATTGGATGGGGAATAGGAAATTCACCCCGGGGATCACTTCTGTGGTTCTGCTTGACAGGGGCACAGGAAAATAATTTTCTTGGGTGGCGAAAGCCAGGGTACCTTTTTGGCTAGGCTTGTATAGGCCCTAGCGCCAATAGCCTAGTACCTACCTATGAACCTATGAATCTTATTTTCTTATTTTTTTAGTAAGAATGCAAAGTGATCTTTGACATAGATCTTACATAAGAAGTTGTGACAGTGGCCTGCAAGAGCAGTCATTCCTGTTTTCCCTTTTTATTGATTTGTTCTTCCATAAGAGATGTGTACTACCCTCAAGGCTGGACAACTACATTTCCTTGGTACTAGGTTACATTGCCTCTCTGTATCTCTCTATGTATGTATAATATATATATATATCTATATATCTATATATATATATATATATATATATATATATATATATATATATATATGCTCTTACGTTAAGTTACAGGAAACACCCAGATGTTGATGTCACAGCACTACAATGTGTATGCTATGAAAAATTACTTTGGAACAGGGACAAATGATAACATGTTTTTTGAAGGGGGTATGTCCCCCTGCACCCCCTCATGTAGAAAGCATGTAGTAATACTTTGTTTTGTTGGAATAGGGAAGCCCGCCTAAACCCATGACACCCCCCCAGCAAATATATATTGTAACACCAAGCTCCCACAATACCAGCGTAAGGGCATTTTCCCCTACCCTGGTAATGTGGCAATCTCATACAATTGTTGACCATTTAATCTATCAACTAAAGTGTGATGACAAAGCAGATCTTGAATTTAAAGGCACTCAGCTTACTAAAAGGCTCCTCTCTCACTCATTTACTCTCTTGCTCTGTATATATATATATATATATATATATATATATATATATATATATATATATATATATACATACACATATGGGTCTACTTGAAAACACTGACACGCAAAACACAGACGACGAGAACACAGACCGGAAGATCGACAACTGAGATGACCGACAGTTTAAAAGCATGAAACTTCACATGCCCGACAAACCACAATCCCGACAATCAACAAAACAAAACAAATACCTTTTCTGAAAAACACACACACAACACAAACCTTACAAACCTACACTAAACCTTACATACACAACTATATATGCACTAACCTTAATCCAAACCCTAACCCTAAGGTCTAACACTATTACACACTCACCTAACCCGTGCCCTAACCCTAACTCACTTAACCCGCCCCTAACCTTAAAGTCTGTCATTATCACACACTTACCCGCACCCTAACCCTAACTCACTTAACCCGCCCCTAACCCTAAAGTCTGTCACTATCGCACACTTACCTTAACATGTCGGTGTTCTCAGCGTCGGGCTTTTAAACTGTCGGTCATTTCAGTTGTCGATCTTCTGTTCTCGGTGTTCTCATCGTCGGTGTTTTACATGTCGGTGTTTTCAAGTAGACCCATATATAGATATAGATATATATATATATATATATATATATATATATATATATATACATACACACACACACACACACACGTGTGTGTGTGTGTGTGTGTGTGTGTGTGTGTGTGTGTGTGTGTGTGTGTTTTCCACTGGCTGTCAGTGATGATCACTGTTGATGTTACATCCTGACCACATGTAGAAAATGGAACGCAGGGGTTTGATGCCAATACTGAAATATGTTTTCCATCATACATTATGTTTTGAAGAGTACTAGTATCTTAGTATCACCTTAAGTTTTCAGTATTTTTTTGTAATGTGTAATACCAGAAGCTGGCTGTGATAAGGACTGCGACAATGGTATGATTTTCTTTTTTGGTTTGCCTGGCTTGGCTCCAGCAGTGCAATTTGTATCCCTGTGCTATGACAGAACATAACCAGAATAAATTGGGTCATTTTATTCTTTATTTGTTTATAATTATAGACTTGTGACTCATACCGGCTTACTAAACTGCATCTGAAACAGTATTACTATTTGTCTTTTTTTTCTTTTGTGAAAATATTTTACTTTGCATTGACAGGAAACTGCTAGCAGGCCTTTCACTGTGCATTAACATGTTATTCTGGATGAAATGTCTATATTGTTGTTAGTTGTTAGGTATTTAATTCTGTGCCTCAGGAAAGTTCACATACCATCCCTTGCACTGTCTTATTTATGTGTCAAAAGTAGTATTTTTCAGGTCTCAGACCTGTACAAAAGCTTCAAGCAATTTCTAATGTTCCATACTGTCTTAATTTTCTACATTTATGTGGTTAACAGTAGCACTTCACTGGCAAGAAATGAGATCACTTTCCAGTTTGTTTAAGTTCTAGTACACCTGATGTCTTCTGTTGATATAAACATTTCAGTAACGACTAGCTCTTTGTAAAATAGTTTCACTTTAGATGTATGTGTGCTTTACAGCACTTTAACAAGACACATGTTTAGACACATATTTAGAATGTAAAACTGTGGGCGCTGGCTAAAAGTAAAAATTACATAACGTGTAGTTTCCTCCGTGTCTTGCAGACTGAAAGAAATTCCCTTTTTTTTAAACACCTTTATTGAAGTAACACTTGTGACATAGACACATTTACATACAAGTAATCAAACAGTATTAACAAGTTAAAATTAACAAACATTATGCTTCACATATATTGCTATACATCATATCACCTAAACATTACATAAATTGTTCAATTCATGCCCTTTTTTTTAAACAAGAAACATCTTTATTAAACCATCACTTACGACATAAGCAATTATGCATTTATACGTTTTTATAAATAAAAACAAACCACACACACAATCCTAGTTGCAAGCATTTTATATCACAAATCATACTGACACACTCCCAGTTGCAAACATTATACATCACTATAATCTACCCAATCATTTTCAGTCAAACATTATATAGTTTATCTAAGTCCTGCCTTCTTTTAGACCACATTCCTCCCCTGTATGCATTGTTTCCACAATTCCCATTTTTTTCCTATGTAGTTTTCTCCTACCCTTTTCTAAAGATCTGAATTCCAGTTGGTTTAACTCTGAAACAATGTAACATTTGAACAGAAGGATAGTGGGATCTTCACAATGTCTGGCATGAAAAACTTGATAAAATGAAGAAACCTAAAGGCACTGAATGATTTCTAGACATCAAACTACATCCAAGTGCAGTGACTACATGCAGAAGAATAACTCTGAAATGAGGTAAAGCATATTATAGAGTACGGGCCTTTACAAATTTTGTTTTGGATCTCTAGTATACTATTTACTGTTTCTTACATTGCATTTTCTTTTATCAGAAACTAAACAAAGCTATCAAAAACATTTAAAAACATTTGGACTAAATATATTAATCAATTAAAGTAATACATTCTGCAGGCATGTAGTAGTCGTTAATGATACATTTTCAATAATTGAAATGCAATTGTATCATAACATATTAGATAATCATTGTGAAACTACCTCTCATTCTGCAGATATTGAAAATATGAAAAAGACCCTTGAAAAGTCGGTATAAACATTGAAAAATCTGGGCATCTGATTAGCATAAAATATGAATACCAAATAGCACATGGCTTTCCGCTTCTAGTAAGAATGTGGGATACTACTCCAACACATTTAAAAGGGAGCGTGACAAGAATGCTGGAAAATATACGCATATTATCAGAGAAAGAGAGTAAAATTTGTGGACTTTTAATGGACTGCATTGCAGAATGTTACCACACAAGTTCATTTCTTTTTGTTTCTTCAAAAAAGAAATGTTGACTATGTGTCTTCTCTCTTTAAATGAATTGTACCGCTAGTATGTTCATCATTATTCTTTGTAGTATGCACTGACAACACGCAGTTAACTAACATATTTTCTGTCAAGCAGTCTGTGACTGGGAACCAGATTTCCTTTCTTACCAATGATTTTGTTTTTACTCTCTCTCTATGTGGATCTTACTGTAAAGTCAAGGTCAAAGTAAACTTTATTGTCATTTAGACCCACACCTCAGTGCAGGCTAAACAAAATGTCATTGCTTCAAACTCTATGTGCAGACAATACATATAAATATATAATATATATATATATATATATATATATATATATATATATATATATATATATATATATAATATGAACAGTTGTAACCTTTGACATGACACTAGGACATAATGACATTTTTGTATCACTGTCTATTAGCAGCACTTAGTATTGCACAGGTAGATATATTGCACAGTTGCGACTTGAGCCTTATGAGACTAGAGCACTTTCAGTTGTACATAATTTAACTTGTTCTTTGAGTTATTGTACAAAAATGTAAGAAGCTTTCAGTGAGCTATTGTATATGTGAAAAGAACCTAACAGTGGGCTGATTGCACTTTAAGGAAATAGATTCCCTTCAGACTGTGTGGCAACTGACTAGGTGACCTGTTGACTTGCATTGCTATTCAGTTTAGTAGTCTGATAGCCCAAGGAAAGAAGCTATTTCTGAATCTAATCATTTTGCAATGTATACTTCTGTAGCACTTGCCATAAGTCAAGCAGAAGAAAAGTCCCTGAGCTAGATGGGTTCTGTCTCTGATAGTCTTTGTTGCTCTATCTAAACACTGTGTAGAGTGCAGATCCTGTATAGATGGAAGTGTGGACCCGGCGATCCTCTCTGCCACCTTCACCATCCTTTGGAGAGCCTTATGGTCAGTGACCTTGTAGTTTTCATACCATACTGTAATATTGCTTGTCAAGATGCTTTCAGTGGTGCCTCTGTAGAAGGTTGTGAGGATCGAATATGAGACGTTTGCTTTCTTCAACCTGCATAGGAAATGGAACCTTTGTTGTGCCTTCTTGACAATGTGATTTGTATTAATGGACCATGTCAAGTCTTCTGCAATGTGCACCCCAGGAATTTGGTGCTCTTCACCCTTTCTACTGTTTCTCCCTTGATTGTGAGAGGGGGGTGTGCCTTGTGGTTTTTCTAGAAGTCCACTATTACCTCTTTGGTTTTGTTTATGTTCAGAGCCAGGTTGTTGTCGTCACACCAGTCAATCAGATGCTTCACCTCCTCCCTGTATGCTGTTTCATCACCACTTCTGATTAAGCCTACTATAGTGTCATCCATGAATTTAATGATGTGATTTGAGCTGCTCCTATCTGTACAGTCATGGGTCAGCATGGTGAACAGCAGAGGACTAAGAACATCCTTGAGGGGCTCCCGTGCTCAGTATAGTGCTCTCTGAGATGTTATTGCCTATGCTCACACTTTGTGGTCTGTCAATGAGGAATCCCAAAATCCAGTTACACATGGGAGTACTAACACCCAAATGAATCAGTTTCTCCATCAGATGTTGGGGTATAACTGTGTTAAAGGCAGAGCTGAAGTCAATGAATAATAGTCAGACATATCAGTTCTTCTTTTCCAGGTGAGCCATAGATGTGTGCAGTGCCAGCGAGAAGGTATCTGCAGTGGAGCAGTTCAACCAATAATCAAATTAGAGTGCATCCAGTTCTGCAGGGAGATTTGTTGTTAAAGAGTCTTTGGCCAGTCTTTTGAAGCACTTCATTACGGTAGAGGTGAGAGCTGCTGGACGACTGTCATTCAGGCTTGCTGGCTGAGACTTTTTGGATAGTGGCATGATTGTTGTGTTCTTGAAGCACTTGGGTACTATGGCCTGATAGAGATGTGTTAAATATGTCAGTAAGAACCATGGTCAGTTGAAGAGCACAGTCTCATTTGTCTGGTCCAGCTGCTTTTCTTGGGTTCACCCAGCTTACAGTTCTGTGAACGTGGGTTGAACTGAGGCAAAATACTACTTCATCTTGCCTGGTGGTGAGTTTCGTGGCTTTTCTGCCATTCCCTTCATCAAACCTGCTGAAGTAACTGTTGAGCTCATTTAGAAACTCATCAGTGTGTACTTCTCCCACTGTTGTCATCACAAATGGAAGGTACCAGTCTGTAGTCTGTTAAGGATTGTATTCCCTGTCACAGACATATGGAGTCCCTTAGGCCTGCGAAGTGACTTTGGATTTTCTATCCATAGGCACGCTTTGCATTCATTATTCCCCTATTTAGATTATTTCTGGTCTCTCTGAGGACATCCATGTCACCTGCCTTAAAAGCAGCATTGCATGCTCTTAGGAGCTCATTTACTTAATTTGTGATCCAGGGTTTTTGGTTGGCCCTTATGGTGATGGTCTTGTTGACTGTCACATCATCCATACACTTAGATATGTATGCTAACCCAGATTCTGTGTACTCATCCAGATTAGTGTGTTGGCTCCCTATAGCTGTGTCCTTAAACATATTCCAGTCCGTGTTCTCAAAGCAGTCCTGGAGTGCTGAGACTGCTCCCTCTGGCCACACTCTTATTTGCTTCTTGGTTGGCTTACTTCTTATTAATAGTGGTTGATATGCAGGGATTAGCATGATGGCCAGATGATCCAAGTTACCCAGCTATGAGTGGGGTACTGCCTTATAAACCAGCTTGATGTTGGTATATACTTTGTCTACTGTGTTCTCTCCCCTCATAGTGAAGTTCACATGCTAGTGATAGGTAGGACTGACTTTAGATTTGCTTGGTTGAAGTCACCCGCTATTATGTGAGCAAACTCAGGATTTTGATTCTGCAGTTCACTGATTAACTGGTGAAGCATGGCCAGTGCCTCATTAGTGTTGACACTGGGAGGAATACATATAGCTGTGATGCTCACACCATTAAACTCCCTTGGCAAGTAGAAGAGTCTACATTTTAATGACAAGAACTCAGTATTTTCAGAGCAGAGAGTGGTAACTGCCTCACAATTGGTACGCCATCTGTTATTTACATAGATACAGAACCTCCTCCCCACAATTTACCACTGAGGATGTGATTCCTGTCAGCTCTAAATAATTTCAGCACTTACACATGCACTGCACTATCGCTGATATTATAGTTTAACCATGTCTCTGGGAACATGAGCACACAACTGTTTCTCACCTTGCTTTTTGTAGTTAGGTCTAGCCTTATGTGGTCCATCTTGTTATCCAGGGAGTGAACATTGGCCAGTAGCATAGATGGAAGTGCAGGCCTGTGTGGGTTGTTCTTTAGCCTGACATATATTCCAGCTCTAGTTCCTCTTTTCCTTAGTCTTTTACATATTTTCCTTCTCCTCATTTTAGAAGTTTTAGAAGTCAGATTTGCTTGAGCAAGACATTTTGGACCATGACTGAGTATAATGCCTTGTTCCTGTAGTTCACGAATTTCCTAGAGTGTAGTAGGCCTAACAGGCCTTGCAGACAGCAGATCATCAAACCGGCAGCACTGTGAGCTTGAAGATCAAATTTCTAGAAGTTTCTCTCTACTATAATTTAGTTTAACTGATATTGGAATTAGCGGTTTACCCGCTGTAACAAAAAGAGCTACTGCCAGCCCAGCTATCATGAATTTTGTAAATAATTATATGTCATTTGTGAATATTAATATGATTTATATAGAAGTGTGACAGAAGGAGACTGGAATTTTGTAAGTGAATGTGTGTCATTTGTGAATATCAACATGATTCATATGCCTGTGTTACAAATGTATTAGAACTGTATGTCATACTGTATAGACTTCTGCTGAAAATATATTTTTATACACTATTGTAACTGTTTAACATGGGAGACTGAAACAGTGGAGATTAGCTAGCAAAACTTCAGAAGAATGGTTAAGGTTAATTTACTTTATATCCGGGCCATAAACAAATATGTTATCTCAGTTTCAGTGAAGTAACAGACACAATGTCTAGAACTAGAAGTTTTTTTAATTGTCTTTATATGTGGAGGAATGTAAATTATTTTATAACTTCTACCATTTGCCTTAGATGTAAGAGAAATCCTTGTTTATGTGTTTTCACAGGTAAATGCAAAATGCTGGTAGTTTCTAGCAATGGAGTTTAGCTTGGGAACTAAAGTCAGGTGACAAAAAGTGATGTCATCCTGCAAGCTAACCCAGCAGTAATATTTGGTAATAATTTAAGAACTCTGTGATTGAGAGACTGTGCATTTTTGTATTTTGTCTTTGACCTGACAACATCAGCTGGAAGATCCATTCACCAGACTTGCCTTGCTGTAATAGTAAATTTCTAGGGTTCAATAATTGCTCTTAGACACAGCCAGGAATATAGTGAATTATAGCTTTGATGTTTTTCATTATTTATTTTAGACTGCCCTGCAATGTTGTTTTAAATATTTCCTGTGATTTTGAACACTGAAGTAACTGTGATTGTTTACTGAGTATATTCTTGTCCTGTTATTATTTATTATTAAATATATTTAAACATCATTGTGGCTGGTCTGTCTAGAAATATTTGAACTTTTACAGTACTTGCATATCTATTTGGTGACACAGTGCAGGCCACTCCTAATAGCCTTGCTCTTGGTTAAACTACCATTTGGATTAATAGTAACATTACACAGTAAAATTGGACACCCTTTGTTAAGGATTTTAAAGTAGTTGATAAAGAGTTGGCTGGTGGCAGTGATAACTACCTGATAGTCTGGGCTAGTAAACCTGCGCCAGCCTTTCCCAGGTGTGTGTGTGTGTGTGTGTGTGTGTGTGTGTGTGTGTGTGTGTGTGTGTGTGTGTGTGTGTGTGAGTATAAATCAAATCTCAAAGTGTGTGTGTGTGTCAGCTACTTGGGCAGGGACATGAAGCACTGGTTGGACAGAGAGGGTGCTGGACATCTTGGCTTGGCCACTGAGATCTCAACTCTATAGCTGTGCCAGTGGGGAGTCTTATTGAGGATCTGGAGAAAGAGAGAGAAACTAGCTCCAGACTGACTGTGGTCTCTGTGTACTCTTTAGGGAAATTGCACTTTACTGTGTGTGTACTTGTCATCCTTTCAGTGTGTACTTCCCCCACTGTTGCCAGTGGCAAGGACTGAGACTCCTTCATTACTGGGCCAGTGTTGGGACGTCACACCTGCTTTGAACAAATAATTTTTTGTTGTTGAACTGTGACTTTTTCCATTCAATGTTCAGACCTTTTAATCATTTACTCATCTGTATTTGTCTTAGCCTTCCTTGGGCAGTTGTTTAATTCACATAACTATTTTATTTTCATTAGTATAGTCTTTCTCTGCTTGCCTGTTTCACTTCTTATTGCATCTAGTGTAAGTGCCTTTGGAACTGCAGATTCACTTGATACATTTAGGCTGTTTTCTGTTGTCTTTCTATAATTTCTCCATTTTCCTTTCTTTGTTGGGAGTGACTTGATATATAATCAGCAGTATTGTTTTCCTTTCTTATTATAAATGATTGCAGATTTATTTGGCAGCAATCTTAAGTGCACACCTTTCAGTTCTTTGGAGAGGTTTTGATTTTGGATAACTGAACTTATAGCACATAGCCTATAACGAGCTTAAAGCTTTTGCTGTGCAGATAAATGTGAAAGTTCGGGGTGTGGGTGTAATGGTTAAGGTTTCCTTAACAGACACAAGGTACAAAGTTTGATTCTCAGCTTTAGTCAGTGTCTGGTTATTGGCTAAGCATGTAATAGCCTAGTATTTATCTATGAACCTATGTCAAAATGCTAAGCACAAAAAAACAAATCACACCACTAAAGGCTGTTCAAACAAATATAAAATATGTAAGAAAAAAGAATAAACGTGCCACCTCTTGCTCTCAAAACCGAAGCACTCTTAGTACAAACCGCAGTTAGGGTGGAAGCTTGGTAGTGCTTAAGAACTGTTGAGCTGTTAGAAACAGCTGAAGATCTCTTAATACAAACAGCAGTTTAAACTGAGGCTAGCTAGAACTGTTGAGCTGTTAGCTGAAACACTCTTGATACAAACAGCAGTTAGAGTAGAAGTTTGTTAACTCTTACAGAAACTGTTGGGCTGGTAAGAACAGCTGGAGTACTCTTGATACAGACAGCAGTTTAAATTGAAGCTTACCACCTTTACAAGAAATGTTGAGCTGTAAAAACAGCTAAAGCACTCTTGATACAAATAGCGATCTAAGTAGGAGCTTTCCCAGTTCTAATTAAACTGTTAAAAACTATTATATAAAACAAATAGTAAAACAGACAGTAAAATACAGGATAAGGGCTTCCAGTTATGCTTAACCTTCTTCAGATCCTGTTAAAAGTAAGAAAAATGTCCTTTTTATTACAAAGCAGTTGCCACTCCCATTATGTGCACTATCAGGAAATATTGGCTGATTTTAACATCAGATATTAGAATTAAAGAACTGGTAGGAGAAAACCCAGCTTTGCGTATAAGAACAAAAAGAATTTAAAGAGGCTCTTATGCCAAAAAGATGGAATAGAGATGAGAAATGATATCACTCAGGCTACTCCCACAAGGCCTAACAGAGATGCACGCAAATGTGGTTTCTGTAAAGCATGTGCGTGGATTAACACACAAGATACATTTATACATCCTGTAACAAATAAGATATGTACTTTCCAAGGGCTAGTGAATTGCAGCAGTAGGAACTTGGTATATGTTGCAACCTGTAGTATCTGCACAGCTTATTATATAGGTAAAACTAACAGAAAATTCAAGGACCATATTTTTCGCCACCTATGTGATATAAGAAACAAGGTAGAAACTAATTCTCTGTAACAACATATCTCTAGGTTTGAGAATCATTCTTTTAGATTTATGGCTTTATCAAACATCAAAGAAAGTGTACGAGGTGGTGACCTAATGAATAAAATGGAAGCTGAAGAAGCAAGGTGAATTATGGATCTGAGAGCGGATCATTCCCCAGGATTGAATGGGGTAGTACCCCTAAAACCTATACTAAAAGAGCGAGGTCTGAGGAATAAAAAGTAAATGCAATCTAAGCTTTCACTTTAAGAAATGATGTCTTCATAATGGGAGTGGCAACTGCTTTGTAATAAAAGGAAGTTTTTCTTACCTTTAACAGAATCTGAAGAAGGTTAAGCATAACCAAAAGCACTTATGTATTTATTTTACTGTGTGTTATACTATTTGTTTTATATAATAAAGAGTTTTTAACAGTTTAATTAGAACTAGGAAGCTCCTACTTAGATCGCTATGTGTATCAAGAGTGATTTAGCTGTTTTTACAGCTCAACGTTTCTTGTAAGAGCTAGCCAGCTTCACCTTAAACTGCTGTCTATTTCAAGAGTACTTCAGCTGTTCTTACCAGCCCAACAGTTTCTGTAAGAGTTAGCAAACTTCTACTCTACTGCTGTTTGTATCAAGAGTGTTTCAGCTGCTAACAGCTCAACAGTTCTAGCAAGCCTCAATTTAAACTGCTGTTTGTATTGAGTGCTTCAGCTGTTTTAACAGCTCAACAGTTCTTAAGAGCTAACAAGCTTCCACCCTAACTGCGGTTTGTACTAAGAGTGCTTCAGTTTTGAGAGCAAGAGGTGGCACGTTCATTCTTTTTTCTTACATATGTCAAAATGCTCACATACCCATACCATTGCTAAACTTTCCTTTTCTGTTTGTGAGCAATGTTTTTCAGCTTCTGAATGTGACATGCTTTCTTATTCAGTGACTATTTTCTTATTTCTTTTTGGCTTAATATGTACCCATTCCAACTGAATTTACATCTATTTTTATGCTTCTTTCATAGCTGGGGTCAGATTAACTTGCCACTCAATGTCTTTGAGCTAAGGCTTTGTTTTAAAGGTAATTCATATCTTTTGGTGTATACAAATGGATAGTCTTTCCTTACAAGATTTTTTGATGGAGATATTACCAGGTTAAATATTTTATGAACCATTTAGTAGATCATGAAATATTTTAATCTGGTAATGCCTCCATTGAGAAATCTAGTGAAGAAAGACTTTCTTTTGTATAGACCAAGATGCTCATAAGACTACTTAGCTTTTTCATTCGTAGGTTGTTTTATGTTTACTGTGTATACTGCCTTATGATGGATTACACGATTATTAGAGAAGATAAAACCAATGAATTCTTTATGATAATTTATTGAATTCATACTTACTTATACTGTTCTCCATACAGAAAGGACAAGGAGAAAACATAGGTTGTCTTCTTAGATTCCCATAAATTCCTTAAGTTGTATTAAATGAGGTAAGAGGGTAGAAAGAGTAAAATGTCTCCCACATCTGTATAGACAGAAGGTAAGCCACTAAAGCCATTTAAAGAAGTAGCACACCACCTTTATTCAGTACGATAAAGGTGAAGGTTGCAAAAGTATGTAGTAAACTGGATCTTAAGATAAGATCCCATCAGTTGGAGATGCACCCAGATAGTAATAGCAACACATTTTATACACATAGGTTCATAGGTAGGTAATTGGCTATCTACCCGGGGGCATTTATAAGCCTAGCCAGAGTGTGTCGGCTTTCACCGCCCCATTGATTAATTAACTGATCCTCTGCCAAGCAGAGCCAATGAAGTGATCCTAGGGTGTATTTTCTGTTACCCAGCCAGTCGTCAAGGTTTCTCTTGAAGAGTGTTAGTGAGGGGCTCTGCCTGATGTAATTTGGAATTTTGTTCCAAAGCATGGGGAGTCTCTGTTACAGGAACTATCCCTCCAGCATGTTCTATTTATTGTTGTGGTGAGGTTTAGCTCACTAGAACGTGTGGCTCGCAGTGACTTGGATTTCTTTAGGTGGAGCATGTCCATCAGTTCTGAGTTGGACATGGTTTTGTAAGTCAGGCAGAGATCACCTCTGAGTAAGCGATATGCCATGGAGTACAGCCGGAGTTTTTTCAGTCGGGCTGCATAGGACATATGTTTGAGACCAGTAATCCTCTTGGTGAGGTACTTTTGTGGTCTTTCCAGCTGTTGGAAGTGTTGTGAGGTACATCCCAAATGGGGCATTGTACTCTATGATGGGTCTAATGAGTGACGAGTAGAGGGGCACTATAACCTCTTTATTTCTAGATGCGAACCCTTTAGTAATTAGATGGGCCACATAGAAGGATTTCCTAACTACTTTGGCAATATGATTGTCAAAGGAGAGATTACTATCTACCTGGGTCCCCAGATCTCTTATTACCTCTTCTGTATTAAGGGGGCTGCCACCTATGCGGTAATTCGTGGGTGTTTTGTTTTTCCCAAATGAGATAACCATGCATCTTTTGGCATTTAGCTTGAGGCCATGACTTTGACACCAGGTATCCATCTCAGTAAGGCCCTTTTAGAGGATGTCCGTGTCAGCCAGAGAGTCAATTATGGCTCCAAGTTTGCAGTCATTGGTGAACTTGGTCAGCCATAGTCCTCCTGTGTTTGCCTGTACTTCTGAGAAGTATATGCCGAACAGTAGGGGTCCCAGGACCAAGCCTTGTGGGACACCACTTGTGACTGGTTTAGAGTCAGACCTGGAGCCCGCTATTCTTACCATGTGAGTTCTGTCTGTAAGCCAGTTGGCAACCCATCTTGTGACATAGGGGTTTATGTTCAGGCTGGTGAGTTTTTCTGTAATACCCGAGTGAGGAATGGTGTTGAAAGCCTTGGCAAGGTCAAGGTAGGCTGTGTGAACCACCTTTCCCTCATCTATGGCCTTGGTGACTGTCTCGAAGAAGCCTATCAGGTTTAGTAGGCATGATCTGCCCTTAACAAAGCCGAACTGGGTCGGGTCAAGTGTTTGGAGGTTCCCAATGTCTTTGTTAATGAGTTCCATGATGATGCGCTCCATAGCCTTGCAGACCAGGCTAGTCAGGCTTATGCGGCGATAGTTACCAGTGTCAGTTGTGGCCCCTCCTTTGTGGAGAGGAATAATTGTTGCTGTGTGCCATACTATGGGCACGTAGCCAGTGGAGAGGCTGAGGTTGAATAACGTGTTTAGGTGGGGGGGTTAGTTCATTCTGTAGTTCGTGCAAGACGCAGCCTGGGACACCATCTGGTCCCATTGATGCTGTGTTTTTGGCTTTTGAAAGGGCTGTTTTCACCTGTGCATCTGTGATTTTTGAGAGACTACACTTTTCTGGAATTGTTGTGGGCCCTTTTGGAGGTGAGAGGGGGATGAAGTTTGCACTGAATCTATCTGCCAGGATGTTGGCAACATAACTAGATTCCGTATATTTTGTGCTATTTTGCACTAGATCAGTGCATATCTGCGAGTTGCCACTTAGATTCTTAACACAGCTAAAGAAGGCTTTGTGGTTATCTTTTGAATCCTTGGCTATTTTTCTTTTGAAGTTAGCCTTGGATGATTTCATGAGGGACCTCAGTTTCTTACTGATACTGATCAGGGATGTTTTTCCTTCTTGGGATTTGCTTTTTTTCTGAACTAGTTTCCTCCTTCTATTGCATAGCCTGTTTATTGCAGGGGTCCACCAAACTGATTTCTGTCTTGGTTTTGCTAGGGATGGCATGATCCATGCATCCTTGTAGGTGCTCATAGAGTTCATTTGTAAAGATTTCTGCATCTTGGGCAGCGTTATCCTTTAGTGTGGGGGCTGTGAAACTTACCACCTCTGTCTTAAGTAAGGTGAAGTTTGCTTTGGAAATGTTTTTTACTGTGGTTTCCTTAGTTGGGGGTGGTGGTGGGGTGTGGACATCCAGAGTGGTTAGTTTATGGTCTGATCTAACCAGTGACGGGTTGACCTCCAGCGTGGAACACCTGTCACCCATGTTGGTGATGACCAGGTCCAATATGTTTTCAATTCTGGTAGGGGAATTTACCAGCTGATCCAGGGCATTTGAGTTGATGAATTCCAGGAAGCGCTGGGCCTGGGAATTTGTACTCGAGTAGTTTTCCCAGTGAATGGTAGGGTAATTGAAATTGCCCAATATCAGGGTGTTTGGTAGGACCTTCATGTTTTCCAGTGTCTCCAGAAAGGTGGAGTGGTGGTTCTGGGTCATGGAGGGTGATCTGTAGCAGGCCACAGTTTGCAATGCAGATTTGCCCGATGTTAGTTGCACATGGATGATCTCAGAGGTATCATGCTGTGCCACTAACCTGGAGATGTAGGTATCCTTGATGAATATGGATACACCCCCTCCTTTCGTGTTTCAGTCCGTGTTCTGTGGACGAAACATGTGGTATGAGTTGTAGCCCGGTAGTGCCGGGGTGCTCTCTGGAGCCTTGAAACAGGTTTCAGTTACTGAACAGATGTCGACGTTCTCCATACTGAGGAGTGCTTCGAGCGCGTGCATTTTGAGATTTAAACTCCTGGCGTTGAGTAGCATAACCCTCAGTTTTTTGTTAATTGTGCTGTTTATGGAGGTGGGTTTGACTTTTAAGCCTTGCCTAAAAAAGGCACTATGGGGGCAGCAAGAGCCTTGGCCAGTATTCAAAAGCTTAGGGCTATTAGGTGCAAGCCATCTTTTGGGAAGCAACACGGCTTGTCGAGCATGTTGTCCCAGGCTGACAGACACTGGATCCCCTTTGAATGACACCAGAAGCTTAGCCAATTGTTGAAATTGATAATTTTTTTCTTTATACTGAGGTATCATTCTTGGTGAGGGCAGGATGCTACTCAGGGTCAGGGTCATACCAGCCTGGGCTACATGATCAGAGAGCTCTTCCATGTCTCTTTTCATGTAGTCCAGGGAGGTCATTCACACCAACTTGAACAATGACAGAGTCATATTTGTACTTGTTCTGGAGTGACCAGAGTGCTTGTGTTATGTGGCAGATTCTGGCTCCTGACAGGCAGCAAACAGCAACCTTCTGCTTGTCCAGCCTAGTGAGTGGGATGTCAATGTGCCTGACTATATACTCACCTATTACTAGTGTGTTAGGTATGTTATTTCGCCTTAAGGGCTGTGATTGTGTGGCACATTGATTTTGTGTTTTATGTGTTGTCTGGTTTGTGACGGGAAGTGCAGGTTGTTTGGGTGTCTGCTTTGGAGGTCTCTGATGCTTTTGCAGGTTTTTATTTAGAGCCTCCAAGTATGATTTTGTGTATTTATGTGTATTTTGTGTATTTACATACAAGTTTATTATAGGTTTAAGACAACATGAAAGACAAAACGTTGGTGCAAATTCATCTGTGGAAATTAAACAAATGCTGCAAGTATGTAAACATTTATACCAATAACATAACAATCTGCAGCAGAAGAAAATTAACATAATGAAGTACTAAAAAAGTTCTAAAGACATGTAGAAAGAATGAATTGAGCTGTTTTACTTTACCTCCCTACCTACGTACTACCCCAGCAAGCCAGAATTATTAGAATAAAATTAAACAGGATAGGTATAATAAAACTTTGCCCAAATATGATAATTGTGTGGTTGTTTTGGTTACTAGATATAAGTGGCAAGGTGTGGGGGTGCTTCCACATTGGGAAGTGCAGGGAGTGAAGCCCCTTTAAAATATGCTTTAATAGTGCATTTAGCCATTTTAGAATTTTGATTTGTACATGCAGACTTGCTAATCTGTGATCAGACTTTTGAATGTCAGTCACATAATATGCAATAATATCTGACATTTGTATGAGAAAGTGCAAGGAACATGATTAGTGTCAACATAGGAGAGAATCCTAGACATTACACACATTTGTCATCTTACCCCCACATTTGGTTTTCTTCTTCTTTTTCTTAAAATTGAAAGTTGAAACCAAAATCCAAAGACTTAAACTAACTATTCTAGCTGCTGATGGCCTAGTATTAAGTATCATATTAATCAACAGAGTTATGCAAGATTATAAGTTACTTTTCTGTGGAAAAAGTCATACACCCTCCATTTGCATAAACATGGAAGTTCATCTGAATTATCTAGTTACAGACCAATTGCAATATTATCTGTCCTATCCAAAGTTATAGAAAACTGTATCCATACGCAACTTTTCAAATGCTTTCTACAACAACAACTCCTCACTCTCACTCAGCATGGCTTTCACGAAGCCACAGTACAATTACTGCCCTAGTCCTATTTACTACCACCATTAACCAAGCAAAGAACAGTGGAAAACTTGTCCCCTCCCTATTTCTTTTGACACAGTTTCCCATTCCAAGCAATTGCAACAAACATCTTCTTCCCTTAGACTTTCCCACTCTTCAGTCTTATGGCTGTGCAGCTGTCTATTTGCCAAAGTATCCATAAATCTATCAATCTCTCCATCCTTCAGTCAGTAAAATGGCAAACTGCTTACCGTTCCTTCCTGTCAATCCATGTTGATTGGGTAATGCTGCAGCTGAACACACCTACATAATCTAGTATGCAGGTCATTCAACTCTCCTGTGTTCTGCTCAAAATATACCCAATCTCCTGCAGATAACCCAAAAAATATTTACATCAGTAGAGGCCTGGCTTGGCTTGACAATTGCCAACTTGTTCTGAATCCCCCCCCCCCCAACAAAAAAATAAGCTGCTTCTCTTTCCTAAGCTCTAGAGCCAAAGTAAAAGCTACATTTACAATCACATCATCCAATACACAAAATAGAGGCAGTCTCACACATAAAATGACTTGGAGTAATAATTGATGCTGGCCTCAAATTTGATTTGGACATACAACAGCCAATCAAAATGACCATCCCCAAACTCAGAACACTCTACAGGGCAAAAAAGAAAAAAAAATGTTCACCAACATTACAGAAATGACTTCAGCAAATACCAGTATACTTCCTTCACTCTTACATGGCTCCACTATATTAAAAACTTACAGACCACAGTTAAATCTAAGCTAGAGGAATACTACAACAAGGTATCAAAATCTGTAGCCAGTAAACCTTATAGGACACACCAGTGCATTGTCCTAAATCAAGTCAGCTGTCTAGAACTACCCCATTACCCTTCCTATTGCCAGCTAGTCATAATCCACAACATAGTTTATAAACCCCTAATATCCCTAGACTTGTCAGACATCTTTCAACATTAGTCACAAACACACTGCAATGCTCAAAACACAAAGCACTCCTTAAAAATTTCAAGTCACAAAACTCACCTGGAAATGGCGTACATTCAAATTTTGTCACCTAACTATGGAAGTCAATGCCCCTTACAGTAAAATCAAAAAACAAGTTGCATATCTTCAAAGCTAGACTAAAACAATTACTAAAGGACTGCGTGGTCTGTACCTGCATAACTCCTTTGTTAAACCTGACAAACTCATAAAAAACATACAAACATTTAGTTTCACTTCACAAACTGAATGCCATAAATAGTATCCTATCTCCTCTTCACTTTATCAGTCTAAAAAACATACTTCCCTTTGTTATGTATACTAGTTTAACCTCACTTTACTATTACTAACTTTTTTAATTTCTCCAAGTCTTTTGGGTTTCTTATACCATGACAGGAATAGACCCCATTCCTAGGTTAACATATGATTAAAATTCATGAAACTGGCATTGTTTTAATCTTTGATGTTAACAAGAAGTGCTCTTCACAGCACCCGCAATGTGCCAAGTAATGACTCCTTCTGCAATCCGTATAGTTTTTCATGTATTGGTAATATGTCTAAAATATTATTGTAAATTCTTTTTTATAAGACCCATTGCTCTTATTACTACTGGAACTGTCTGGGTATCTTTCTTCCACATTGCCTTCATTTCTCCCTGAAAACCTGGTATTTTATGACTTTGTGTCTCTGTATACATAAGACACTGTAGTTACTAGGTGTAGCAATTTCAGTGATCAATGCTACTTTTGTCTTCTTTTCATGGACTACTATATCTGTTTTTCTCGCATCTATTTTTTGAACAGTTGGTAATGGTTGATCCCATGTGGTATAAACTTCATCATTTTCTAGGATGCTTTGTGGCTTTTGTTTCCACTATTTTTCAGCTACTTCAGTATTATAATGTTTGCACAATCCCCAGTGCAACAGTCTTGGCACATTATTATGCCTTTCAGTACACAGTCCTTCTGCCATTAGTATACCACAACCAGCAACAAGATGTGCGACTATTTCCAGTTCTGTTTTATAAAATCTACAGTTTCTCCCACATGTTCAATGGACTTTGTAAACCAACGTGCATTAGTTTACAATCTTGGGCTGCCAATATTAAGCTTTTGTCTTTTGGTTTAATCTCACCTCTCCTTAACCATTCCTGCATTCGATCCTGATCAACATGAGGTTGTTCCAAGAGTTTTATATACTTGCAACGATATTTATGCATTTTCCACATTTCTTTCCTTCTCATTTGATCCTTCACCTTATATTCTTTCTTTTTTTTGACACATTCAGTTGATTCCTGATTTTTATTTACTTCTGGTTTGATTTCCACTCCTGCTTGACTCCAGTATATTTGCTAAACAGGGAAGTCATCTTAGACTTATTCTCCTCACATTTCAAAACTTTCACTACATTTGGGTCTTGTGAGGTCAGTAGATATGTAAGCAGTCCCACGATTGCAGATCTATACATGTAATCAATTTCGAGGAGGCCCATACCTCCTTCAGAATGGGGAATGTATAATCTTGGTATGCACTGATTTTTATAAATCATTTGATAAGCATGAAGCATCCTTCTTGTTTTCTTGTCCAAACAATCCAACACCTTTTGGGGCCAGTCAATCACTCCAAAACTTTAAATTAGGACAGGAAGAGCAAACTGGTTTATAGCTTGGACTTTGCTCCCATATATCAACGCTGTTTTCAGTATTAATTTAAGTCTTCTAAAATATTCGTTACTAAGTTTTAGTCAGATTTGTTCATGTTTTATTGTTGATCTTTCATCAATTCCCAAATATTTATACACTTCCCTCTTGCTCAACTTCTTTTATATCACATCCCTGTCTCAGACTGATGTTTTCTTGGTGCTGCAATGTCCCTGCTTTAAATGTGGCTTTTGCATATTTATTAAGACCAAATGACATTTTTATATCATCTGAAAAACTCTTGACCACTTGCAGTTGTGCTTTCACTTCCTCATCTAATAGACTATACAGTTTTAAATCATCTACAAAAAGAAGATGAGAAGTCTTTAGACTTTGTCGTTTTCTGGAAGCCAAATTGTAGCCATGACCTAATCTATTAAGTAGACAGCTTAATGGGTTAAGGGCAAGACAAAATAGCAGTGGTGGCAGAGAGTCACCCTGGAATATCCCCTTTGGATTTTTACCCCTGGAATAATAATGTGTCCTTTATCATGGCTTAACTGCAAAGTGGTTTGTCACTGTTTCATGATCGCTGTGATATAATCAATCAATGTAGGGTATATCTCATACATTTTTAAGCAGTCTTTTATCCATGAATGTGGGATACTGTCAGTTGCTCTTTTATAATCTGTCCATGCCATACTTGGATTCTTCCCCTTTCTACAGTTCTTCACTATGACTATTTAACAACAAATGATCCATTGTTCCATATGACTTTCTTTTATTACCCTTTTGTACTATTGCTATGATTGAGTTTTTTTCTAAACGACTATAAAGTCAGTCGCCATCAATTCCCATGTATAGTTTATACGTCGTTGGAAGGCAAGTTATTGATCTATAGTTTTTAGGATAGCTTGCAGGTTCACTCTTAAGTAGTATTGTTTTTCCTGTTATTAACCAGGCTGGTGTCTGTTCGGGGTGAGCATGTAGGTAGTTCTTACTCATGGCTAAGTCTTCATGTAAAGATATTAATAGTTTTAGTCAGAAATTAGGTACTGCATCTGGGCCTGAGGTTTTCCAGTTAGGAGCTTTTCTTAACTTTGTTTCAATTTGTCTGGTTGTTACTTCATCCCGTTTCATATCCTGTACCTTTAAACTTCTTATTCTTTCTTTTACTTCTTCTATCCTTTTAGCATCTTTGTTATATTCCACAGGATCTTCATAGATATTTCTCCAAACTGTAGCTATTTCTTCTTTTTTGGTGGTGTTTCATTTCCTTTCGCCTTGTTATTTATTATTTATAGGTTCATAGGTTCATACTAGGCTATCTGCCCAAGGGCATTTATAAGCCTAGCCCAAAGTTTTGTGGCTTTCACCACCCCTTTAGTTTGGAGGATACTATGCCCATTATTTTGCTGTGCCTCTGTCAAGCAGTGACACTGAGATAATCCCTGGGGTATATCTGCGATCTCCCATCCATTGGGCAAGATTTCTCTTGAACAAAGCCAGCGATTTGCTCTGCCTCACATGTACCAGGATTTTGTTCCACAGCATAGGGAGTCTCTGGGTGATGAATCTGTCCCTCCAGCACATCCTATTAATAACCGTGTCAAGGTTTAAGTCTCCCGCCCTTGTAGTTCTGAGGGATCTAGATTTTTTGAGGTGAAGCATGTTCATCAATTCTGGGTTGGACATGGCCTTGTATGTCTGGCACAGGTCACCTCTGAGCAGACGGTAAGCGACTGAATAGAGCTGGAGTTTCTTCAGTCGGGCAGCATAGGACATATTTTTGAGACCCTTTATCCTTTTGGTGAGGAACTTTTGGGGCCTTTCCAGTTGCTGCAGGTGTCGTGTCAGATACATTCCGAATGGGGCATTGTACTCAATCATTGGTCTGATGAGTGATGAGTACAGGGGGACGATGACCTCCCTTGATCTAGATGTGAATCCCTTCATGATCAGGTGGGCAATGTAGAAGGTCTTCCTAACTACTTTGGCAACGTGAGTGTCAAACGAAAGGTTACTGTCAACCTGGGTCCCCAGATCCCTGATAACCTCTTCTGTGCTTAATAGGCAGCCGCCTATATGGTAGCTAGGGGTAACCTTGTTTTTCCCGAAGGGTATGACTATGCATTTTTTGGCGTTTAATTTTAGGCCATGGCTCTGGCACCAGTTATCCGTTTCTATAATACCCTTCTGAAGGATATCTGTGTCAGATGTGTTCTCAACTATGGCTCCCAGTTTGCAGTCATCTGCAAATTGTGTCAGCCATAATCCTCCTGTGTTTGCTTGTACTTCTGAAAAGTAGATGCCGAACAGGAGTGGGCCCAGGACTGAGCCCTGTGGGACACCACTTGTGACAGGCTTTGAGTCTGACATGGCGCCAGCAACTCTGACCCTGTGGGTTCTGTCACTTAGCCAGTTTGCAACCCATCTTGTGACGCATGGGTTTACATTTAAGCTGATGAGTTTTTCAATGATACCTGAGTGGGGTATTGTGTCGAAAGCCTTTGCCAGGTCAAGGTAGGCTGTGTGGACTGCCTTTCCTCATCAATGGCCTTGGTGACTGTTTCAAAAGTCAACCAAGTTTAAAAGGCATGATCTGCCTTTGACAAAGCCAAACTGGGTCGGATCCAAAGTCTGCAAGTCCCCTATGTCTTTATTTATGAGTTCCATTATGATCCTCTCCATAGCTTTGCAGATCAGGCTTGTCAAGCTGATGGGACGGTAATTTCCAGGGTCGGTGGAGGCACCGCCTTTGTGAAGTGGGACCACAGTTGCTGTACGCCACTCCTTAGGCACGTATCCTGAGGTGAGGCTAAGATTAAACAGCTGCCCTAACTGCGGGTTTAATTCCTCATTGAGTTTGTGGAGCACACAACCGGGGACACCATCTGGTCCCATGGATGCTGTGTTTTTTGCCTTGGAGAGAGCAGTACTCACCTGAGCGTTAGAGATGTTTGGGGGGCTACAATCCTCTGGTATAGATATCTCACCTTTTGGGGGGGGGAGAAGTTTGCACTGAACCTGTCAGCCAGTATGTTGGCAATGTCTGTAGGTTCAGTAATTTTTACATAATTTTGAACTAATTCTGAGCATATCTGGGAGTTTCCTCCCAGGTTTCTAACATAGCTAAAGAAGGCCTTATGATTGTCTTTTGAGTCCTTAGCGACTTTTCTCTCAAAATTTGCCTTGGATGATTTTATGAGAGATCTTAGTTTTTTACTTATAATGATCAAAGGTGTTTTCCCTTTTAAGGATTTTGCTCTATCTTGTAGTAGCTTCCTCCTTTTGTTGTAGAGCTTGTTTATGGCTGGGGTCCACCAGACTGGATGCTTGCCTTTGGTACAAAGGGTCTTTGTTTTGTTTGGGATTGCCTGATCCATGCAGTCCTGTAGGTGCTGGTAGAAGGCATTTGTAAGTGATTCAGCGGCTTGGGTAATGGTTTCCGCAGGCTCGGGGGCCTTAAAAGAGACCACACCAGTCTTTAGAAGTGTGAAGTCGGCTATTGAGAAGTTTTTCACTGTGGTCTTTTTTATCTCAGGTGGGGGCGGGATGTGGACTTCCAGTGAGATTAGTTTATGGTCTGATCTCACCAGTGAGGGGTATACTTCCGGTGTTGAACATTGTGACCCCATGTAAGTGATGATGAGATCTAGTATGTTTTCTCCTCTTGTGGGGATGGTGACTAGTTGTTCCATGGCATTTGAGTTTATGAACTCTAGGAACCTTTGGGCTAGAGTGTTGGGGCTTGAGTAGTGATCCCAGTCTATATTCGGGTAGTTGAAGTCACCTAGTATGATGGTGTTTGGAGATACATTTATCCCCTCCAGTGTTTTCAGGAAAGCTATGTGAGGTTCCTGAGATTGAGAGGGTGGCCTGTAACATGCTACAAATTGCAGAGCAGTCTTGCCTATGGTTAATTGCACCTGGATGGTCTCCGATGCATCGTTGCCACCAACCTTGAGGTGTGGGTTTCCTTGATGAATATAGACACCCCCCCTCCTTTCTTGGTGTTGTCTGGATTTTGGGGCCGGAACGCATGATATGAGGTAAAACCTGATAGTGCCGGTGTGCTCTCGGGAGCCTTGAACCAGGTTTCAGTCACAGCACAGACATCGATGTTCTCCATACTGAGAAGGGCCTCAAGTGCGTGCATCTTGAGGTTGAGACTTCTGGCATTGAGCAGCATTGCCCTTAGTATTTTTCCTTTTTTGTGTTCTAGGGTGGTAGGTTTAGAATTTGAGCCTTGCCTAAAAAAGGCACTATGGGGGTGGCAAGAGCCTTTGCCAATATCCGGAAGCCCAGGGGTGACAGGTGCAAGCCGTCCCTTGCAAAGCAGCGTGGCTTGTCCAGCATGTCATCCCAGGCAGACAGACATTGGATCTCCTTTGAATGACACCAGAGTTTAAGCCAATTATTAAAGCTGATCATCTTGTCTCTGTATTGTGGCATCATTCTTGGTGAAGGTAGGATACTGCTCAAGGTCAGGGTCATACCTGCCAGGGCTACATAATCAGAGAGCTCCTCTATGTCTCTTTTCATGTAGTCCAAGGAGGTACGTCTCAGGTCGTTCACACCAGCGTGGACAATGACAGAGTCGTACTTGTACCTGCTGTTGAGAGACCTGAGTGCTTGCATTATGTGGCGGATTCTAGCACCCGACAGGCAGCTTACTGTGACCTTTTCCTTACTCAATCTGGTGAGCGGGACGTCAGTGTGTCTGACTATGGAGTCACCAATGACGAGTGTGTCTGGCATTGTGTTTGGCCTTAAGGGCTGTGACTGTTTGGCACACTGACTGTGTGGTCTATGTGTTGCATGTGTTGTGTCCTGAGGTGGCAGTTGTTTGGGTGTCTGCTTTGGTGGCCTCTGCTGTTTTGGTAGATTTTTGATCAGAGCCTCCGAGTATGTCTTTGTGTATTTATGTGTATGATTTGAAGTTGTGATAGTACTATGTGAGACTGGGTTTGTGGTGTGTGTGGTTACCTTCTCCTCCTGTCTGGTCTTGCCAGTCCTATGTTGAGAGAGCTCAGCCTCCAGTTTGGCTATATAGTTGCATCTCTCACATGCATTTGTGTTTTGAGGGAGAAGGAGAGGGTTGTCCGTGTACATGAGACAATTGTAACATTGCCTCAATATTCCCAGATTCACCAGCTGAGCAGGAGAGGACACTAGCAACTGATCCCTCGACATACTAGAAGGAAAAGACAAAGACTTTAAAAAGACTCCGGGGGATGTGGGTGATCGAAAAGGGGTTTTTGGCTGGTGGGGTACTATGTATAATAAAAGTGCTAAATCAAAGTAAAAAAATACTTTAGGAGCAAGTGCTAGGCTTTACAGATAGAGAATAGTCTACTTAAGAATCAAGTAGAGCTGAACTTTTTAGATATAGAATACGCTGGTTTGATCAGCAGTACAGTTCAAGGAAGGCTGTTTTAAGGGAAAATTTGAAGAGTGGACTTTAGGTAGCCCGAATAGTTTAACCTTGATTAACTGCCACTGCTCTTGTGTGCTCCTGTAGCAACTCCGCGCTAAAGCGTGCTTTATAGTAGGGGGCTGGAAAAGACAGGAAATGACCCAAAATGGCCAATAAACTACAAGTTACTGCCTTAAACCACTCCTCTGAGGACAAACAGGCAGCTCAGTACTCCCCACTCTCACTGGTGAGTAAAGAAACTTCCCCCTGACCAAACAAGGAAAATGGAGAAACACAGGAACCAAGACAAAGCCCAGGGATCAGCAAAATCTGATCTCTAACAAACTATTAGGAAAGTATGGAAAACAAGAGTATTTTTGCTTTGCATTTTATTTTATTTTTATTTGACATTTTTTAACTGGGTTTGTCCAACTGAGCTGAAAGCCTATTTTCAGTGGAGACCAAAGCAGAAAAGCTCCAAACACTTATACAATTTTATGTAAATAAGTAAAGTAACAACAAACAGAGATACAAAAATCAAGCAATAGAAAAATAAAACAGTTTACAAATTTGAGAAATCCAAAAGAAATTATAGTAATTATTATGGTAAATACAATAGACCAACACGTGATATAACTTTTACATGTTCTTATTACACAAGGAATAGGGGATAAAGCTGTTTAACCTTAATCTCCTAAAAGTGTTAACAAGTAAAAGTAATAAGGGAGGAAATAAGTAGTAGAAGGAAAGAGGTAAGGGTTTACGTGCGGTCATTTCATGGACATATCCATGATTTAGCTAGATAATTTTTTAGATCTTTTTTGAAACTACTAGCATGTGTAATGCTTCTTATGTTGAGCGGGAGTTTATTCCAATTATGAGATATTGAACATTTGTATAATACTTTCCCGATAGTTTTATTGGGTTTATATATTTGAAGAAGGAGTTGGTCTGTACTACAGAGTGGGCACGTAGGGGTATAGTAAGATACAAGATTTGCTAGGGAGGGACAGGCTGAGGATTTGTTGAGTAATGGGTGAGTTATGTGGAGTTGTGGAAGCTGAAGTTGATAGGGGAATTTGAGCCACTGTAGATTCTTTAGTGCTAAGCAGTGGTGAGAGGTGTGTGGTAGGTTTGCAGAAAATTTGGCAATTTTATTGTATACCTGTTCAAGCTTAGTAATTAAGGAAGATTGAAGGTTTGTAAGTATGGAGGCAGCATAGAGGAGGCTTGGAAGTAAGTAAGATTGAGCCAAGGAGAGTCTAGAGTTAGGAATTGTTTGTCCCTATACAGGAGGCCCAGTTTTTTTTAATGGATTGTTGGACATGGAGGTCAAATTTTAATTGATCATCTATTATCATTCCAAGTTTGTTTCCCGATTCTCTATAAATTGTTCCACAATTCTCTATAAAACTTTTTTGGGTAATCAGTACATTTCTTAATTTTTACTTTTTCTTTATATGTATCTGCATATCTTCTAAGTTTCCTGCCTGTGATGATATTGTTAGTTTATTATTTGCATTAGTGCACAATAGATCTTGTACTAACTTTTTTTAATTTCTCCAAGTCTTTTGGGTTTCAAATACCATGACGGGAATGGACCCCATTCCTAAGTCAAAGTACGATTAAAGTTCATGAAATTAGTATTGTTTCAATCTTTGATATCAGCTAGAAGTGCTCTTTGCAGCACCCACAATGTGCCCAATAATGACTCCTGCTGCAATTCATATTGAGTTACATGTACTGGTAACATATCTAAATATGATTGCAGATTCTTTTTTATAAGACCCATTGCTCCTACGACTGTTGGAACTGTCTGGGTATCTTTCTTCCACATTGCTCTGGTTTCTGCCTGCTTTACGCAGTAGGAGTATTAAATCCTGATATTTTATGAATTTATGTCTCTCTGTATGCATGACACTGTAGTCATTGGGCGTAGCGATTTCAGTGATCAATGCTGCTTTTGTCTTCTTTTCATGAACCACTATATCTGATTTTCTTGCATCTATTTTTTGAACTATTGGTAATAGGTAATCTCATGTACTGTAGACTTTATCATTTTCTATGGTGCTGTGTGGTTCATGTTTCCAGTATTTTTCAGCCACTTCAGTACCATAATCTTTGCACAATCCCAAGTGCAACAATCTTGCCACATTACTATGCCTTTCATTATACAGTCCTGCCATTAGTATGTCACAGCCAGCAACAAGGTGTGCGACTGCTTCCAATTCTGTTTTACAAAACATACATTTGTCTGTTTCTCCCATATGTTTAATGGACTTTATAAACCAACACGTACGCAGCCCACTATATTGTGCCGCCAGTATTAACCTTTCATCTTTTGGTTTGAATTCAACTCTCCTTAACCATTCCTGAGTTTGATCCTGGTCAACGTGAGGTTCTTCCAGGAGTTTTCTATACTTACAACTATATTTATGCATTTTTCCACATTTCTTGCCTTCTCATCTGATCCTTCACCTTACATTCTTTCTTTTGTTTTTTGGCACACTCAGTTGCTGCCTGATTTTCATCTACTTCTGGTTTGATTTCCATGCTCACTTGATGCTGATATGCTTCTGCTAGACTAAGCAGGGAAGTCATCTTAGATTTATTCTCCTTATGTTTCAAAATTTTCACTACATTTGGGTCTTGTAAGGTCAGGAAATATTCGGTTTTTCATTTATGGGCGTCCTTGCTTCACAACATAATCTGTGGATTACAAAGAATCTTTGCATACATCCATCTGAATCCAGGAGTCTAAAGGTGCTGGACCTGCAAGGGTGGTTTTTTCATCAGTTTGTTTTTTGAATTTTTAGAAGGTCAGGAAATATGTGTGCAGTCCTATGATTGCAGATCTATTTATTTATTTATTTTACATTTGTTGACCGGGAGAGTCCAACTGGATTACAAGTCCATTTTCAGTGATGGGATGAGCAGTAGATTAATAGTCCTAAGTCGGTACAGTACTATGATTGGTTGGCTTTGCAGAGTTACTTAAGTTAGGTGAAGTGTTCTAATGAGACATTAGTCAGGGGGGATACAGGAGCACAGTTGATTATTCAAAAAGTGAGTTTTAACAAGTTTCTTGAACTGTGATGGGGATTTGTTGTCAGTTATTTAGGCAAGAAAGGAGTTCCAGGTTTTTGCTATACAGTAGCTGTAGACAGACTTACCAGCTTCATTGTTATATTTGGTTACTTTGAGGAGGTTTTGTGTGCTAGACCTCAAGGGCCTGGCTGTTGTATATGGTTGCAAAACACTTTGTAGGGCTGGCGTGTTTTCAGAGTTATGTATTATTTTGTGGGCTAGTGATAGTTGATTGAGTTGAAGTAGTAGTGGTAGTTCTAGCCAATTGAGTTTTTTTAGGCATTCACAGTGAAGTGTTCTGATGGGAGAGGTTGTAGCGAATTTGGCTATCTTATTATAACAACTATCAAGTTGGTTTAGGTCAGATTTGCAGAGATTTGTAAGCACAGGGGAGGCATAAATTAGGGTGGATAGTAGGAGAGTCCTCGCTGTTGTAGTTTTGGAGTGGTCATTGAGGAATATTTTATTGTGATACAGTAGGCCAAGTTTTTTATGTACTTTTTTATGGTTGTAGAAATATGTAGGGCAAATCAAAGGTGATTATCTATTTCAACCCCTAAGAGTTTAGTATGATTTGTGGGAGTGATTGTGGTCTTGTTAAAGGAGGAGATGAAGAAGGAATCAGTGGGAGGTGTGGCTCTGTGGGACCTAAAGAGTACTAGCCTTGTTTTACTTGGGTTCAGAAGGAGCCTTTGGTTTGTAATCCAAGTTTCTGCTAGGGAAAAGCATTCCTGAGTTATGGAGTGAAGGATGTCAATTGATATGGCTGCGCATATTATGGTGGTATCATCTGCATATTGCACTATTGAGGCTTTAGGAATACTGTTTGGGAGCTGATTGGTGAAGAGGGTAAAAAGAAGTGTCCCCAGGATGGAGCCTTGGGATACTCCTAGGGAGACAGATAGGGAGGGGAAGAGTTGGTTTTGCCATATAACAGCTTGTTTCCTTCCCTCTAGGTAGTTTTTGAACCAGGAGATGGCAGGGGTGGTAAGGTTTAGAGTTGCTAGTGAAGTTGTGGTTAACCATATCGAATGCTTTGGACAAGTCAAGGAAGGTGGCAGATACAAAGAGTCCGTTGTTTCTGTGAGTATTGACAATTTTGGCGAATTCTGTTAGTGAGGTGGAGGTGCTATGGAAGGGTCTAAAGCCATGTTGTTGTGTTGTTATTAGATTATTTTCTAGGAGATATTTCATTGCTTGTGTATTGCCCTCTCTAAAAGTTTAGATAAAGGGGGTAGTATGGCTATAGGGTGGTAGTTACTGAGTTCCAGGGAGGTCCCCCCCCCTTATGTAGAGGGATGATATGTGATATTTTCCATAGCTCGGGTACTATACACTCGGATATGTATCTGTTAATTAGGATGGAGACAGGATATGATATGGCTTCTGCAGCCGGGTGGAGGTATTCAGCGGGTAATTTATCTGTGGCTAGAGATGTTGGTTTGAGCTTGCGGAGTAGTTTTTCAATGGATTTGGTTGGTTCTGGGTGGAAGCTGAACTTGGGGCAATTTCTAGTTGGGGTGGGGGGTGGATTTGCAGGGGTGGGGATGTTGTCATAGAGTTGGTTGTTTGCAAGGGTCTGGATGGTTTCTGTAAAGTATTTATTAAGTTGAGTGGGGATGTCTTCTTGGTTGTTTTCTATTTTTGGGGTTGGGGTAGTTGTTTTACCTGGTTGTAGAATACAGTTAATTGATACTCAAAATTTTTGTGGGTTGTTCCTGTGCTTATCCTGTAACTTTTGATAGTAAGATGCTTTGTCTGTTTTGGTGAGTTTTTTGGCTTTGTTGCGTAGTTCAACGTATATTTGTTTGTTCAATTGGGATTTACTGTTCAGGTAGTTGGGCCAGGCCTTGTTTCTTTTTTTTGAGGAGGGATTTTGTGTCTGGGGTTAACCAGGGGGCATATTTAGTTTTAATTCTTGTTGTTCTGGAGGGGGCATGATGATTAAGGGTATTTAAGAAGGTAGTATTGAAATATAGTACAGCTTCATCAAAAGGTAGGTTTTTTAGGGGGGTCCAGTTGCACATTTTTAGGTCATTTAAAAAGTTGGACCGGTTAAAGTGTTTTTTGTTTCTAATTAGGCATGTAGATATTTGGGTCAGTTGTGGTGATTTTGATCTGGTAAGAATGTAGCTTGGTGGTCACTCAGGGTGTCTGGTAGACACTCTGCTAGGGATATCAGTGATGGGTGGGATACGAGTATCCAATCTAGAGTGGATTGGTGTTTGGTTCTTTTGTCTGTTCTTGTGGGGGAAGTGATGAGTTGGATTAGGCCATGAAGGTTAATAAGGGAGAGTGGGTTATGACTGGAACAGTTTTGCCAGTCAGTATTAAGGTCTCCTAATACTATGCTTTCCTGGGGGAGGGAGTTAGATATCCATTCTAGGAGTTTTTCTGTAATATGGATATTGTTGCCTGGAGGGATGTAGCATCCTATTATGTTGATGTGTTTACTATCATTAAGTTTTTGTTTTGTTAGAGTGAGTTCAACTTTATCGAGGTCTGGGGTTATGTCTAATTTCTCAAGGATGAGGTGAGATTTATACACTATAGCAACCCCCCCCCCTTTTTTTACCTATTCTATCACTACGAATTATATTGTAACCTGGTGGAGTGATTTAATTGTTGTGGTTCCCTGGTTTAAGCCAAGTATCTGTTAGTATGACTATCTCAGGTTGATAAAAGGAGAGTAATGCATGAAGGTCGTGGACTTTGTTTAGTATACTTCTGACATTTAAATTTAAAATGAGGAGCGTGGATTTGTCTCGGTGGAGTAGGGTATCATTCAGTTTGAGGGTTGGGGCTCCTAGATTTTGTGGGCCTGGGTTTAGGTGTATATCACAGCAGCTAATGAGTTGGGATCTGAGGTAAAAATAGAGTTTGAGTAGTTTGTTTAGGGTCTTAAAGTTCTTTATAGTTGTTTGGGACTGGTAGTGTGATGGCTGTAATCTGTGTGCATAGTGGATAATAAAGAAGGTTTGCTAGTGATATGGGACTAGTTGAGTAAAAGGGTGTGTTGTAGTAATGTTAGTGGAATTAGTTTTTCTTGGTATGTGGATAAAATGAAGTTGTTTTTGGTGGTTGGTGATAGAAGTTATTAGAGGGAGGGTGGATACACCTGGGAGCAATAGTAAGAGGTGTATGTATGTGGGTTTGGGTAGTTTGGGCATGGTTTGGCTGGGTTTGGTCATGAGTGAGAGATCTGCTTGGGATAGGGTGGGTGTGGTGGATGATGAGAGGTGTTTGTGATTGTAAGGTAGTTAGATGGAAGACTGTGCTTACAGGATGTGGAATAGTGGAAGAGAAGGAAATTAGTACAGTGGAGGGGCAGATTCAGTGATTGGTGGTTAGCATGAGGAGAGTGGTTAAGTTTAGTTGAAATGTAGCACTAGTGGGGGCAGGTGGGAATAGGGGCAGGGAGGGGAGCGCAGCGAGGCTAACACTAACTCCAATTATATCCCTGGGCTTACTTGTTTCTTTTCTTTGTACACCAAATGTATCTGTTCACTTGTTTCTGTTTACACAAAATGTGTCTGTTTGGCTGTATTGTACTAGTTTAATTTGCTTATACTTATGCAGTCACACTGAAAAGGGTCTGGGGAAGCTTCCTTACCACAAGCAGGCCAAAAGATAACTTTCAAAATGGCGTCGCTCAAGGAGACCCACTAATATAGACTAGTTAATATGCATGGGGGAAGAGGGAGTTAGAGGAGGGAGATACAAAATGGGGGAAGGTATAACCAGAAAAAGCAGGTAGAGCTCTGGCCCGCCCCCTCACAGAAGACTGCAAAGAAAAGCAATCAGCATAAGAAGTGGAAGCCTTGGAGCTGTAATGTAAGTGTAAGCAAGGAGGAGGTAGAAGCAGGAAATTAGGAGTGTAAGCAGTTAGTTGCAGAAACACTACTTTATGGCCTAGGTGTGCAAGTAATACAAAGGAAGGAAAATCTATATGGGGACAAAATACACCAAGTAAATGGTACTTGCCTTACTTTACAAGTATTCAGTGTGGAGACAGATCTATTTGGGATAAGATACAGCAAGTATATTGTTAAGTTATGCCAACCAGTGGCATTAGACAAAGCTATAGTTGCCTGGGGGGTGACCTTGCAGGTGTGCACATTGACCAAAACAATGATTAAAAAATAACTAGTAAAAGTAATAAATGTGCTGTAAAAGAAAATGTAAATAACAAGTCACAATGTTTAAAACATAACTGTTAAGGACCACATCTGCTAATAACAAGAACTGTAAATATCTAGTCACCTATGCAGACTTGTCAGGTAGGTATCCTTATTAAAAAGTGTTATTCTTGGCTTGCAATAACTATAAGGAGAAACTGGACCATAGCAGTGGTTTTATCTGGCAATGTTGCAGTTGCTGGGGGTGTGGGAGGAACCCGATCTGCGATGATGCAGGTAGACCAAGTGTGCTATGCAGACTTGTCTGGTAGATATCCTTATTAAAAAGTGTTATTCTTGGTTTGCAATAACTGTAGGGAGAAACCTGTACATGTAATCAATTTCAAGGAGGCCCATCCCTTCTTCGGAACGGGGAATATATAATCTTGGTATGCACTGATTTTTATAAATCATTTGATGAGCATGAAGCATTCTTCTTGTTTTCCTGTCTAATCTTTTCAACACCTTTTGGGGCCTGTCAATCACTCCAAAACTGTAAGTTAGGACAGGAAGAACAAATTGGTTTATAGCTTGAATTTTGTTCCTAGATGTCAATGTTGTTTTCAGAATTAATATAAGTCTTCTAAAATATTCCTTACTAAGTTTTATTCACATTTGTTCATGTTTTATAGTTGATCCTTCATCAATTCCCAAATATTTATACACTCCCTCTTGCTCAAGTTCTTTTATATCACATTCTTTTCCCATTAAGTTTGGGTTAAGGGAAGGCAGAATAGCATCCGTGACAAAGAGTCACCCTGGAATATCACCCTTTGATTTTTTTATCCCTGGGATAATAATTTGTCCTTTATCATGGCTTAATTGCAAAGTGGTCTACCAATGTTTCATGGGCACTGTAATGAAGTCGATAAGTGTGGGGTGTATGTTATACATTTTAAGCACTCTTTTATCCATGAATCTGGGGTACTATCAAATGCTTTTTTTGTAGTCAATCCATGCCATACTTAGATTCTTCCCATTTTTGCAGTTCTCCACTATGATTTTATTTAACAACAAATGATCCTTTTTTATATGACTTTCTTTTATTGCCTTTTTGTTCTACTGCCATAATTGAGTTTTCTTCTAAATGACTATAGACTGTGTTGGCATCAGTTCCCATGTATAGTTTATAAGTCATCAGAAGGCAAGTTATTGGTCTATAATTTTTAGGGTAGCTTGCAGGTTCACTCTTAAGTAGGAGCATTGCTTTTCCTGTTGTTAAGCAGGTTGGTGTCTGTTTGGGGTGTGCATATAAATAGTTCTTACTCATGGTTAAATCTTCATGCAAAGATGTTAATTCTTTTAGCAAAAGGTTAGGTACTGCATCTGGGCCTGGGGATTTCCAATTAGAGGCTTTTCTTAACTTTATTTCAATCTCTTTGGCTGTTATTTCATCCCATTTCATATTCTGTACCTTTAAACATCTTAGTCTTTCTTTAACATCTTCTATCCTTTTAGCATCTTTGTTATGCTCAACAGGAGCTTCATAGATATTTCTCTAAAATGTATCTATTTCTTCTTTTTTGGCGGTCTTTCAATTCCTTTTACCTTGTTTCCCAATTCTCTGTAAAACTTTTCTGGGTCATCAATAAATTGCTTATTTTGTACTTTTCCTTTATATTTATCTTCATATCTTCTAAGTCTTTTCTGCCTGTGCTGAAATTTTTAGTTTGTTATTTACGATAGTGCATGATAGATCCTGGTCTTTTCTAATACTGCGCAACGTATTTATCACATCTATCTTTCTTAGTATTTTTGTTGATCTGTTCCCTCTTCTATAGTCTTCTAACAGTGACACTTCTTATCTTAACTGCTTTATAGTTTTCTCTATTCGATATTTCCAGGATGGTATTTGATTTCTCCCTTTTCTCTCCATCACTACCCTGTGTTTTTTTGATAGGTTCATAGGTTCATAGGTTAGTACTAGGCTAACTGCCCTTGCGAGCCATTTTTTTTAAGCCTAGCCAATTATCCCCTGTGAGATTCAAACTCTGTACCTTGTGTTTGTAAGGCAAACACCTTAACCATTAGACCACCCTCCCAACTTAAAGTTCTATCAGTTATTAATTTAGCTGCACAGTAATATATCCTGTTTACTTCTGTTATACTGCATGGAACTCTATGGACAGTCCTAATTATTGTAATCATTTGTTTTATCGAACTTCTTACTTTTTGGGTTTTATTGACCTTCTGCAGTCTATTTCTTTCATTGATCTTAATATGTCTATCTATCTCTGTTAAATCAAGCAACTCTTCTCTTAGCTCATTTTCTTCTAAACTGAGGGCACATTTTTTGTTTTCCATTTCCTGCAGGCATTTTAGTTCTATTGCAGCTTCCTGTGGCATATTCTGTTCAATTTCATCCTGTGCCATCTGTTGCTCTGTCATATGAGAGCTCACTGGCCTATCACTCCTCAAAATTAACTGTGTCATAGTTACTACAGTTTCCTGTTCTTCCCTTGCCATCCAGCTTCAAGTGAATCTCTAGGTTCTATATCACATTGTCAAAGTTTTACAACTTTGAATGCTATATGGTTGAACCCAAATGTTCGAAGTTGTAAAACTTCGAAAACTTTAAAAAAAAAAATTTTAAATAATAAAAAATGTACCTGATGGTTGTATGCAGGGAAGCCCCTGCACCCCCTTAGGCTGTGCCCCACCCCTGCTCTTTAAATATACCAACTCTAAGATCGCACTACAGTGTAGTAAAGGCAAAAATTCCCTTTCTGCACTGTACTGCATTGTAGTGCGGTCTCGGAGTTTCTATATTTAAAGAGTGGGGGGTCGGGGGGGCACAGCCGCCAAGTGGAGGGGTGCAGGGGGGCCTGGCCCCCTGCTTACAACTGCCAGGTAATTTATTATTTTTATTTAAGTTTTCAAAGTTTTACAACTTTGAACATGTTCGAAGTTGTAAAACCTCGACAACGTGATATAGACCCGAATGTTTATACTCATTTCCTGAAGAAGGCTCCAAAATAACTTCATATGGCACCTGACCAATTGCTTCCCATTCCATTAGTTTCCCCTTAATTTTGAGTTCAATTGCAGTATCCTGTTGTGGTACTTTCTGTATTAAATTTCCTAGACTGAATCCTTCAGTTTGGAGGTACTCCATAACCTCATTTTCTGTTTCTTTAACTCCTCCATTACTGATCTTATTTTCTGCTTTTCCTCTTTGTCTTCTTATTTTTTGTATTGTAAAGTTTTCCATGTCCGGATTCCTTTCCCTCTATTTCTCTTCAAATATCTTTGGTGCTGCACTTTTTGTACTGATTAATTTTGCTTTCTCCTTTGCCTAGATATTACACCATATTAACTCTCTTTTTCTTTCCCATGTCCTTATTTCTTCTTCAGATGTCTCCTGATCTTCCTGCTTTTCCTTGCTTTGGGGACTTATTCCATCATGCTGTGATGTAACCTGTGTTAAACCTTCTACATCAAATCCTTCACTTCGCAGGCACTCCATAACTTCAACTTCTAATTTTTAGCTTCTGCTTTACAAATCTTCTTTTCTACATTCCTTTTTGTGATATTATTACTAACTTCTGTAAATTTATTTTATTTTTTATTTTACATTTGTTAACCGGGCTAGTCCAGCTGGATACATGTCCATTTTCAGTGGAGGCCCGAGGAGAAAAGCTCCGCTACAGTACTAAGTAAACATATTAAAGAAAAAAAAAAGCTCTCCAATGTACATTCAGGCAAAGTTTACATTACCATGTACAATCATGCAGCGCTTATATTACATTAAAATTGTTATCTCCTTCACAAGAGCACAACAAACATCATCTAACTATACAACTATAATCTAGCACAGCAAATCAGGAACTCTGGTAACTCTATACTACTCTATACTTTAGACTCTATACTTTTCTATTCTCTTCCATCTGTCTATATAGCTTTTTTACTCCTTTATTCATGAAAACAAAGTTACACTGCTACCACATTTCTGATGTGTTACCTTTATCCATTTCCTGAATGGAAGTACTGTACTGAAATTGATATATGATAAGATATAATCACTGTATTGTAATATAGAGAAAAAAAAACAGTACACTGAGTCTGTTTGATTTCTGGATGTAATTTTATTTCCTATTTTTCTGTTTTTAGCGCTTCATTTGGTTATACTTGTGAGTTTCTCTGTCCATTTTATATGTTCCATTTTAACTAGGTTTGGCAGTTTTGTTCAGCTGTGAATGGAAGAAATAGTAGCCTAAGCATAATGTTCACAAAAGGTATGTTACTTTTTATATGTGAAGATTTTCTTTTTATTTTGGATGGGTAGGTTTTTTAGGATTATTGTGTTGAAAACTTGATTTTAGTGTATTTGTTTATGGTACATAGTAGATTACCTTTCATTTATTTTTTATATATTTTGAGGGAATTATTGCAGTAATTTTTTTACTGCAAGGGCTTGAATATATATTGGTTTTGTGTGATATATTTTATTTTTGTTGTTCGTGCTTCTGCTTTTTTTTTTTTTTTTTTTTACTATTTGCTGGTCTTTATTCACAAATTTATATATATATATATATATATATATATATATATATATATATATATATATATATATATATATATATATATATATAACATTTGATAATGTTTTGTGAACAGGTTAATAATATTTTAATATTTTAGGGTTTAACAAAATAAATAGGTTAGATTAGAGAACACATAAAATATGGTGTGATGACCGTGCCCTGGCCCAACAATCAAGGAGCCTCAATCCTCAACACTAACACCAGGGAGGTTGTCTCCTAGAAGAGAGGAAAGGATAACTAATGCACACAGTAAAGTACAATTTCCCTTAAGTGCACACAGAGATCACAGTCAGTCTGGGGCTGGTTGCGCCTTTGCTCACCAGGTCCCCAATAAGACTCCCCACTGGCACAGCTATAGGGTCCAGGTCTCAGCCTAGCTGGGCAAGCTAAAACCTCCAGTACCCTCTCTGTCCAACCAGTACTTTGTGTCCCTGCCCAAGTAGCTGACACAACACACACACTTTGAGATAAGTATTTATACAACTTCACAGGCACTCCTGGGAAAGGCTGGCACAGATTCTCCAGCTGTGCCCCTTTACCCAGACCATACGGTAGTAATCCCTGCCACCACCCAGCTAATAATATCAGCTACTAAAAGGCCCTTAAAAGGGTGTCCAGTTATTACTGTGCAATATTATTATCCAATGGTAATGTGACTATTCAGTCTAGGCTTATTGGAAAGGCTTATGCAGTAAACTCTATAAATATATAATGTACTCTAAAGCATAATTTATCTCTACATAAACCAGCCACAGGTAGAAGGTTTTAAAAATATTTAATAATCAATAATTAAAACACAAGACAAAACTACTACACCACAGAGATATCTAAGAGTTCAGAGATCACACAGAAACTTAAAATAATACAGTAGGACAGGTCTGATTTCAAAGCAAAATACCTAATTAATCTTTACTAGCTTTAACTCTTCCTACAAGAAATCACAGTGCTAGAAACTTACATGTGAGCTTAGGCAGAGTGCTGAGTTAGATATCCAAGATCAAAATGCTCCCAGTCTCATGTGAGAAATAGTATTTAAACATTTCTAACAAACATGTCTCTAAGGCCCTCCCAAATTACATAATTTTTGACACTTAGTTTGGAGTTCTCAGGCCACAGACTACATTATTTAGCAACCTAACACCTGCTCAGAAACTTACAACAATATAAGTCATTTCACATGTATACTCTAACAGAAACCAGAGCAATAAAGCACATTCCACATCTAAATTCTGGTCATAAACTTTAGCCTTAAAACAATTCATACAGACTCACTGGAGCAGAATTCTAACATTAAAGGGTCACAACATGCTTCATTGGGCCAGTAGAGTGCAATGTTGTCACATATTTTGCAGTTCCACATTTCACAGAATTCTTTTGCACTCAAGAAAACATACCTGTATTTTTACATTTATTTACAAATGCCAGAATTATAAATCAAATTATATTTGACTAGGCTGGCAGCCTTCACCCATCTCTCCCCAATCGTCACCCCCCCCCCCGGGGAACTCAAGCAAGTTTCTCAAGTACCCCTTGAGAAACATCACTTGAGAGTGTCAGGTCTATCTGGGTGTACCTCACCCCATTCCCTGTCTTGAGAGTCAATCTGCATTGGCATTGCTACTCCCACTGTGGTGCTGCACTGACATATATGCTTGCAACCCCAGACTCCATCTTAGCAACTTGGCATTTTGCTAATTGTCTCTGTTTAACCATGTTAGAGGGTTGTGATCTGTCATCACAGTGAATTTTCCTCAATACAGATAAGGCTGAAGTTTTTGTAGTGCTCACACTATGGCTAGACATTCTTTTTCTACCGCTGCATAGCATTCCTCCCTGGGTTGGAACCTACGACTGAGATAAACCACTTGGTGCTCTTCTCCCTCTCAAGAAATCTGGCTAAGTACAGCCCCCATCCCATAGTTTGAAGCATCCACCTGCACAACAAAGTCTTTGCTGTAGTCTGGACTGGCTAACACAGAGGGTCCTCCCAAAGCTTCCTTAAGCTTCTGAAATGCCTGCTCACATGCTGGGGTCCACACTACCTTATCTGGCTTGTTCTTCCTTGTCAGGTCTGTGAGGGGAGCAGCTATGGTACTATAATTGGGAAAGAACTTTCTGCAGTACCCTGCTGTCCCTAAGAATGCTCTCATCTGCTTTTTGGTGACAGGTGCAGACCATGCCTGAATGGCTTCCACTTTGGCAGGTTCTGGCCTTATCATACCACTCCCCACTCTATGTCCTAGGTAGGAGAACTCTGCCATACCCACCTGATATTTGCTCGGCTTAATGGTCAAACCTGCCCTCTGTAGTCTGCCCAATACCTCCCTGACATGCTGAAGGTGCTCTTGCCAGGAATGGCTGTAGATAGCAATATAATCCAAGAAAAAACAGAATCACCACTCCAAGTAGCTAAGAACCAGACTCGGTAGTATCAAATAAAAATATTTAATTCCACAACAAGAAAGACTCAGTAGTGACACAGTCAGTCAAGCGCTTTTGTCATCCAAGACTTCTTCAGAATTGTGTAATACATCATTGACGCACCTTAAATAAGCAGCCCCCCACTTAACACAGTAATTAAACTTTAAAAACATACACCCTAAAAATCATTCTAAAACAGCAATACATAATACATAAATAAAATTTTGAACTAGTACAAAGTGTTTGGCAAGTAGTTGTTGTGTCTTTCGGCTTTTCCTGGTTAGGGAAAAAATGATTCTGGTTTTTCTTTCTGAATTTTTTCCACTCCGTACACCATTTTGTTATTCTTAGCAATATCATCCATATAAGCAAGGGCAAACGCTCCTGCTCCTGCTAAGATATGATGTACCAGCCTCTGGAAAGTCATTAGGGCATTCTTCATCCCAAAGGGCATCTTTGTGAACTCATACAAGCTAAAAGGAATCAAAAAGGCTGGCTTCTCTCTAGCACTGGGAGTCAAGGGCACCTGCCAGTAACCCTTGGTAAGATCAATGGTTGTAAGATACTTAGCCCCACCCAGCTGCTGTAGGGCCTCATCTGTCCTAGGTATGGGGTAAGCATCCGACTCTGTGTGACTATTTTATTTCCTGTAATCCACACAGAACCTGGTGCTGCCATCCATCTTTGGCACCATCACCCCTAGTTCCAACATCTCCTGTACCTCTTCCCTCAGAGTCTGTTTGACTCTCTCAGGCACCCTATTAGGGGCCTGCCTAATAGGCATTTGGGGTCCTATATCCTCCTGGTGCTGCACCAGGTGGGTGCACCCTGGTTTCCCAATGAACATGTCCCCAAATTCCTGCAACACTGCTCGGATTTCTTGAACCTGGGTAGGAGATAGCTGCTTGGACATTGCTATTCCTTCCACTGAGGTGTCAACCCGAGCCTCACTGAGGAGATCAGTCACAAGATCTCTCTCAGACTCCTCCTACAATCCACTGCAAATGCTCAGCACAAGGGCCTCCCTATCATGTTAAGGTTTCATCATGTTAACATGGTACAATTTGTGTCCCTGCCGTCTGCCTAGCACTTCCACCATGTAGTTAACATCACTTACCTTTCTTACCACCTTGTAGGGTCCCTCCCAAGCTGCCTGCAACTTGTGTCTGACAGGAATGAGAACCATCACCTGCTGCCCTACAGCATACTTTCTAGCTCGGGCATTCCAGTCATACCACACCTTTTTCTGTTGTTGGGCTTCTGCCAGGTTCTCCTGGGCCAGGCCCATGAGTTCCCTGAGCCTTGTCCTGAAGTTTAGGGCATATGCCACAACAGACTCCTTGTGAGACTCACATTCACCTTCCCACTCATCTCAAATTAAATCTAGAGGTCTCCTCACCCTATGCCCATACAGCAACTCAAAGGGTGAAAAACCTGTGGATTCTTGGGGAACATCTCTGTAAGCAAACAACAGATGGGGCAAATATTTGTCGCACTCCCTCTTAAAATGATCTGCAAATGCCCATAGCATGGACTTGATTGTAGGGTTTAACCTCTCAACAAGACCATTAGTCTGGGGATGGTAGGGGGTGGTCTTCATGTGCTTCACCCACAGGACTTCCACAGACAAGCCAGCAGGTCCGACATAAAATTGGCACCTCTGTCAGACAGTATTTCCTTTGAGAAACCTACCCTACTGAAAATCTCTAGCAAAACATTTGCCACCTTTTCGGCCTCAATGGAGGACAAAGCCACTGCCTCAGGGTATCATGTAGCATAATCTACAATCACTAGGATATACTTTTTCCCTGTGGAACTTGGGGTACTCAGAGGACTGAAACAAAATAAACCTCTGCGAGTACGGCAGCTGCATGGTCTCAATAAAAGTCAATGCAAACCAAAAAAATGAGAGACCAGCATACAGTGGCACCAGATAGATCCTTTATTGTAAAAGTGCCCTTAGCAAAAAATCAGGAACACAAACCGGTTTCGGCTGTACAGATACATAGCCTTCATCAGTGTAATTGTCAGAAAAGTAAGAAATGCTTTATATATACATAATTTAAAGGGCATGTGATCAATTAAAGATGCTCATTAAGCCCTGGTTTAAAGAGACCTCCCAGTTTAACAATCCATTTTTTCTCCATACTATTTAGCAAATCATGCCAACCCAATTTATTACTTTTGGGTCTCATTATTTTATCTGTAATAGTAAAATTAAATGTGGCATTTTTATGTGTCATGGTATGTTTATAGAGGGCATTGGTTTCTTTATGATTAATGTCACTAAGATGTTCAGATATTCTAAATTTAAGAGGTCTGGAAGTTTGCCCTATATAGAATGCTGAACAGTTGCAACTAGCTAAGTAAACCACCCAATCAATAGCACAACTGGCAAAAAATGAGATATAATAGACTTGAGGGGTATTTTGGCTGCTGAAGCTTTTGGTTTTTAATATCCTGAAACAGTGAACACAATGACCACAAGGATGGCAGTCGATTAAGGGATCACCCGACAAAGTAACTTTGGTAAGATTCTTATTATGAAGTTGACCATGTTTGTAGTGATTGAAAAACGCAGCAAGATTTTTACCTTTCTTAAATGGAAAAAGACATCTATCGCCCAAAATTTCACCCATTCTCATGTCGCATGTCAAGATATTCCAATGGTGTTATACAATATCTGTTAATACCTTGGTGTTACGTCCATATGTAGTGACTAATCTGAGGGCCCCCCCCCACCTCTATTGCATTTGGCTTTGTAAAGAAGAAGATTCTCATGCTCCATATTATCTACATCATGTTTTGTAAGTAAAACCTGGCCCATTTTATAACCTTTGTTCCTAAATCTGAGAACCAAATCATCCCTGAAATGTTCATAGGTATTTCCATCAGAACAAATGCATTTCATCCTCATAAATTGAGATTTGGGGATGTTCCTACAGATGTGGGGTGGATGAAAACTAATGGCATGGAGAAGTGAATTATTTTCAGGAAATTTCTGATGGACTTCAGTGGTCAGCGTGTGGTCAGATGCTCTAGAAACCAATACATCCAAGAAAATTATTTTGTTTTTGTCATAGTTAACTGTGAATTCACTTCCCCATTTATTTTCATTTAAATATGTAATGAATTCCAAAAGGTATTCCACATCCGCTCTCCACACCAACCAGCAATCATCCAGATATCTCCTCCAGATATCCATTTCGTCTATGTATAAGTTATGGGAGTTATCATAAATAATATGTTCCTCAATATATGCCATAAACAAATCGGCATATATTGGTGTAAAGGATGCTCCCATAGCTGTACCCTTAATCTGTAAGAAGCATTTGTCCCGACGGAAAAATATGTTCTTTGTGAGCACATGTTCAGTAAGACAAAGTAGCAGTGTGTTGAAACCTGGTTTATACATTTCTGTTTTATTTAACCAATTGTATAAGGCTTCTAACCCTGCCCAGTGTGGAATGTTAGTATAAAGAGATGTGACGTCTAATGCACACATCAACCATTCTGGTTCTAATTGTGCCTCCGAAATAATCTGATGAAATTCTGTAGTGTCTCTGATACGTGCTCTTACACATTTAAGAAGTGGTTCCAAGTATTTGGTAAGAAAAAGGGACAGAGGTTCCGTGAGTGAGTTCCAACCAGAGACAGTAGGTCTACGTGGGGGATTGTGTAGATCTTTATGTATCTTCGGCAGAAAATATATATATTGTGGAAATTGATTAGTTATGATCAGTTGTGATTTGGTGTTCTTACTAATAATACCCTCCTCAACTGCTAAAGAAAGGAAATCATCAATTTGGTGTTTAAAGAAGGGGGTAGGATCAATAATGAGATGTGCATAATAGCATGCATTGGACAACTGTCTATTAGCTTCCTTATCATACTGATGCCAGTCTTGTACAACTACAGCCCCTCCCTTATCTGCCCCTATGATAACTAACTCATGGTTATTGGCTAGCTTAACGATGTTGTCCATAGAAGTTTTGGAAATATTGTTCGCTAAAGGTCTGTGGTTCCTAAACTGAAAATGAAGATCCTTCATTATAGCATTTTGGAATAAAAAACGCATTATGATTCATGGGGGGGGGGCATGAATGAAGACGTGATATTTAAATTCAACAGTGATCTTTGAGGTTGTCTGGTCCTGAAAAAATAATTTGAGATTAAGATTCCTGCAAAAAGATAGTATATCGTTAAAATTTTCTTCAGGAACAAAAAAAACAGAAATGAATGATAGTCCTTTATTCAAGATTTCAACATCTGAATCAGTGAGGGTATGTGCAGAAATATTAGTTACATTCACATTTGTTCCTTGTGTACAAACATTTGGAGCAAAGTCTCCATATTGTTTACTTCCACGGTGTTTCCTGCCCCCCCCCCCAGGTGTAAATCCTGCAGGGCAATAGAATTCCTCCTTTTCATAGCTGGTGAGCCAGTGGCACCCACTGGGTCAGTCTCTAAGCCAGAGAATGATTAATCACCTGATGTGTCTGTACTATGAGTGGAACCCTTTTTTAAAATAGTGCATTGCCTTTTAAAAGGTGTCCTGCTGTGTTGTGTGAATCGAACATGTTTGTCCTTGCCAATATTGAAACCCATAATATAGGGTTGGGAGGGTGGCCTAATGGTTAAGATGTTTGCCTTACAAGCACACGGTGCAGGGTTTGAGTCTCACAAGGGATAATTGGCTAGGCTTAAAATGGCAACAAGGGCAGTTAGCCTAGTACTAATCTATGAACATGGGGGCTACAAAACAACGGTCTCCTTTGTCATAATCGCCTAAGTCCCTCAGGAACTTCTTCTTCTTTCGTTCCTTGAGCTGGGTTTCAGGAGTGATCAGCTCTTTACCAAGATTCTTAAGGCTAGTGTTATATATGGGTTGCCCTTCATATTTTTTGGCCTCATCACATAACTGAGTGATGGACTCTATCTCTTTATCTATAATCCTATTGTGATGATCAGCTAGTATTTCAACAAATTTGAGAGATGCCTGCTGTTGCACCCCCCCCCCACTGTTTCATTAAGATATCATTGGGTTTACTAACTAATGGTTGTGTACGGATACGTAGGCCTCGTGGTATTATTCCCTTGGTTCGATAACCCGAAAAAGCTTGTAGTGCCATACATTGTTGAGTAATTGACGTATATGTTTGTTCATATTCAAAAAAATATCCTCACAACTCTCAACATTGGGACCAGCATCAGCACCATCCACCATCACTCTGGCCATCCCTAGTCCAAAAACAGTTAAGTCATCCCTGTCAGAGGCAAGGCCGTTTAGTAAATTATTCAATTCCACGATGTATAGAATCAAAAAATAATAAAATCTTGATTATATGGCCCCATAATCAATAGTCAAATGCAAAATGCTTATTAAGAACAGAACCCAAAGGTCCCTAAAATATTAAAAAACAAAATGATCACTGTATTACATATGACTGATATCAATATATTTTTTAAGGCCCCGGCCGATTCATACATAGATCAATAAGCACTGGGCCAAAGAGAAGAATAGCTGTGTAATGTGGTCACAAAAGTATCGATTGGAATTGGGTGCAATAACAACCAATAGTACTGTGTCACAATCACTTTATTAAAGTATAATAGGCCCTAAGCCGATCATTGTATGAACCAATAGCCCGATAGTCTAACAACAAAGACAATATCAGTAAAAAACAAAAAATCTAACTAATCAGATGATGAAAAGTTTGAATGGAACAATATATGTGTCGATGGAACACAAGAAGATTAAAAAATGGACAAAATACAGAATGTTAAACAAGGTCCATTAATGCACAAAAATAGCAGCCTGTGATCGATTGGGCCCCACACATAGAATGCCCTTTTTCAAATGATCAAATCCACCCAGTCCATTAAAGAACACTGTTAACCACACTTCTCCGTTCCAATACAAAATCCCGTTCTGGCTATTGAACCAAGTTACCAAAATAATCAATAGTGAGGATACAGGTCAATAAGCAAGTAGTCATATAAATCCAATGATGTATATTTATATATATATATATATATATATATATATATATATATATATATATATATATACATATACACGCGGCTACACTAGATAAGGTCACAAAAGCGAACTGCGTTCATTACATCACTCATGCTGGATCTGCTGTTTAAATATACAAATACAATCTTTGTTATGTTGGAAAAAATAAAAATCACTGCCCTTGTCCTGATGAAAGTATATGAAAGTCTTCCGTGAATAGTAGATCCAAAAAAATGAAAAGTGATGTGAGTCAATGGTAGAAATGTTCATATGCCTACATAACACCAATAGTTATGCACACAACCGCCCAAAGTATGCAAAGAAAAAAGTTACCAAGAATCCAGTAATGGCATCTCCACTTGAAGGAACCAAAAGTCAAAACAGGAGTTTAAACAAAAAAGTTAGCATGTGGCAAAATGGCACATAAGAGTCATAAAGAAACCAACGCCCTCTATAAACATACCATGACACATAAAAATGCCACATTTAATTTTAGATAGGTTCATAGATTAGTACTAGGCTAACTGCCCTTGCGAGCCATTTTTTTTTAAGCCTAGCCAATTATCCCTTGTGAGACTCAAACCCTGTACCTTGTGTTTGTAAGGCAAACACCTTAACCATTAGGCCACCCTCCCAACCCTTTTATTTTTTATACTTTTAATATTATAGATAAAATAATGAGACCCAGAAGCAATAAATTGGGTTGGCATGATTTGCTAAATAGTATGGAGAAAAAATGGATTGTTAAACTGGGAGGACTCTTTAAACCAGGGCTTAATGAGCATCTTTAATTGATCACATGTCCTTTGAATTATGTATTAAGCATTTCTTACTTTTCTAACAATTACACTGATGAAGGCTATGTATCTGTACAGCCGAAACCAGTTTGTGTTCCTGATTTTTTGCTAAGGGCACTTTTACAATAAAGGATCTATCTGGTGCCACTGTATGCTGGTCTCTCATTTTTTTGATTTTTTTAGTACTCAGAGGACCCACAATATCCATAGCTACCCTCTGAAATGGCTCCTCAATCACAGGCAAAGACATCAAAGGAGGTCTCACCTTGTCTCCTGCTTTTCCTATCTTTTGGCACTGCTCACAGGTCCTGCAGTACCCTGTTACATCTCTGGAAATTCCAGGCCAATAGAAGTTTTGCATAATATGCCTCCTTGTACGTTTTATGCCCATATGACCTGCAAAGCGAATATCATGGGCTATGGCTAGAAGTGCCAGATGGTAAGCTCTAGCTCTAGCTCTAGGCACTACCAACTGCTGTACTCTCTCACCTTCTAGCCCTCCTTCAGGGGTCCACTCTCTGTACAGTAACCCTTTGTTCCAGTATACAGACTCCCCCTTTCCTTGAGAATCAGGTGCCTCCCTAGCTACCTGCCTCAGGCCTTGCAATGTAGGGTCTGAGAGCTGAGCCAGTCTCAAGTCTCTCCTTGTAACCCTTCCCAGCTCCCCTTCCACAGGAAGTCTGGCATCCTCTGACAGCGGTGCTCACTGTCAGCCTGGGTACTATTACTCACCTCTACCTTTGCAGTTACCCTGTCCAAGGGAACATCAGTACCCACAATTAGCTGTGACTCACATTCAGTCTCACTGCTACAGTGTAGCTCACTCCCTGAAGTAACCATCTCAGCAGTCCTGGCTGCAAGTATGCAGTCTGTCTGGGTCTCCCCCAGGCTACCAGACCCACATGCTGGTCTCCTAGCCTCACTGCGTATAACTGCATAAGTATATAGTACTGCCTCATCCAAATCCTTCCCTCTCAGGACATCTGCAGGATGGTAGTTCCATACCCCTGTTGTCTCAAGACAACCCACTGTAGGCATTTTGTCTTTCCCACTTACTGGCTCCCTCACCTTTGGTTCCCCACCTTGCATCCATGGACATCTGTATGCCACATGGCCCCACTGGTTGCATTCAAAACATTTAACCCTAGCTCCTGGACGTGTACCTGGACTAGTGGCTTCCCCTGCTACTGGTGGATTCTGTTGGGGCAGTCTGTGCTGCCCATCATGGGTTCCTTTAGACCCATGAGCAGTACTGGGGGTCCCCTTCCTGTGCAGGGCTGCCTTGCTGGCCAGGTATAGGTCTCCCTCCTTCCCCAACTCATCTGAAATAGCACATTGTCTATCAGCTAACCAGATCCTCATGTCCTCAGGCAAAGTGCTAAGGGCTTGTTCCCTTACCAAAATGTCTGCCAGCCCTTCAAAAGTGGTGACCTGACATTCACTTACCCAGCTATGGAAATAAGTGCTCAGTTCAGCAACATTTTCACATACATTTTCATCTGCCTTGCATCGATGCTTACAAAACCTTTTCTTATACATTTCAGGTGTTAGCTTAAAATATTCCAACAAGTGTCTTTTTACAGCAGTATAATCAAAACAGTCAGTGTCATGCACTTTTGCTAAAGAAGTTACAGCTTTACCATGGAGTATGGGGGTCAGGAACCGTACCCAGAGCCCTTGGTCAACTTCATACTGTTTACATACCCACTCAAGCATATGAATCAAGCTATCAAAATTATCCCCATCTTTAAACTGTGGAAGAAATTCACTGACCTTTTGTGCTTCTGGGGTCCAGTTACTCCCTTCCCCATTACCTCCATGACTCTGGTGAAGAGTCAACATTTCCCTCTCATGCCTCCTCTGCCATTCATTTTCCTCAGCTTGTAGACTCCTCATTTTCTCGGCTGCTTCTAGTTCTATACGCCTGGCCTCCAACTCAAGTCTCTTTAGCTCCAGCTGGATTTTAAAGTCCACTGCAGAAAGGTTGAGCTGTCCATTCTCCAAGGATATTGTATCTCCACTGTCAGTCTGATTGTCCTCCAGGTTGCTGTTTTCTGATGCAGCTGTAACCAAGGCTGCAGTTAGGTCTGCCTTAGTCAGGTTTCCATGCACCAGTCCCCTAGCCTGGCACATCTCCGTCAGCTGGCTCCTTGTCAGCTTTCCATACTCTTCTGCTGACATGCTGCCTGCTCACCCTGACTAACACTAAGCTAACAAAAGAAAGAAAACAATTGTGATCTGAACTCTGAGTATACACTGTGTGGCTGTTTTAGAGTACAAAACACTTTTAGAGATGACTGTGCATAAGCTATAGGAATTTGCTCTACCCACACCACTACAAGCCAGTTAGTATGTGAAGTAGATCCCACCACTGCCAAACACTTGTGATGACCATGCCCTGGCCCAGCAATCAAGGAGTCTCAATCCTCACCACTAACACCAGGGAGGTTGTTTCCCAGAAACGAGGAAAGGATAACTAATACACACAGTAAAGTACAATTTCCCTTAAGTGCACACAGAGATCAGTCAGTCTGGGACTGATTGCTCCCTTGCTCACCAGGTCCCCAATAAGACTCCCCACTGGCACAGCTATAGGGTCCAGTACTCAGTCTAGCTGGCAAGTTAAAACCTCCAGTACCCTCTCTGTCCAATCAGTGCTTCATGTCCCTGCCCAAGTAGCTGACACAACACACACACTTTGAGATAAGTATTTATACAACTTCACAGACACTCCTGGGAAAGGCTGACACAGATTCTCCACCTGTGCCCCTTTACCCAGACCATACAGTAGTAATCCCTGCCAAAACCCAGCTAATAATATCAGCTACTAAAAGGCCCTTAAAATTATGTCCAATTATTACTGTGCAATATTATTATCTAATGGCAATGTGACTATTCAGTCTAAGCTTATTGGAAGGGCTTAGACAGTAAACTCTATAAATATAAAATGTACTTTAAAACATAATTTATCTCTACATAAACCAGCCACAGGTAGAGGGTTTTAAAAATATTTAATAATCAATAATTAAAACACAAGACAAAACTACTACACCACAGAGATATCTAAGAGTTCAGTGATCACACAGAAACGTAAAATAATAAAGTAGGACAGGTCTGATTTCAAAGAAAAATACCTAATTAATCTTTACTAACTTTAACTATTCCTACAATAAATCACAGTGCTAGAAACTTACATGTGAGGTTAGGCAGAGTGCTGAGTTAGATATCCAAGATCAAAATGCTCCCAGTCTCTTGTGAGAAATATTAATTAAACATTACTAACAAACATGTCTCTAAGACCCTCCCAAATTACATAATTTTTGTACACTTAGTCTGGAGTTCTCAGGCCACAAACTGCATTATTTAGCAATCTAACACCTGCTCAGAAATTTACAACAATATAAGTCATTTCATATGTATACTCTAACAGAAACCAGAGCAATAAAGCACATTCCACATCTAAATTTTGGTCATAAACTTCAGCCTTAAAACAATGGGCATGCTTTCTTCAGACTCACTGGAGCCAAATTCTAGCATTAAGGGGTCACAACATACTTCACTGGGCCAGTAGAGTTCAGTGTTGTCACATATTTTGCAGTTCCATATTTCACAATATTCTTTTACACTCAAGAAAACATGCCTGTATTTTTACATTTATTTACAAATGCCAGAATTATATATCAAATTCTATTTGACTAGGCTGGCAGCCTTCGCCCATCTCTCCCCAATCATCACATATGGCTCTATGACAAGCTACTGACTCTTTTCCGATTCCTCCACATAACTTCAAAAAATTACTTAATCAATTAATAAATAAAAAAAAAAAACAACAAAAAGCAGTATTACTTGAAAGCAAATAGCATTTGTGAGAGAAACATACGTAAAAAAAGTGTTTTTGCAATCTCCCCCATACCTCCCAGTGTGTGGTTATGGGTTCCCTTCAGAATCCCAATATCCTGAAACCTTGAAATTCATATGGTCGAGACCATATGATTGAAGTTTCAGAATTTCGAAATTCTGAATAGAGATCTGCATACAGCGCGGAATGGGAGATTTCCTTTTTCCTCCCTGTAGTGCGATCTTGGAGTTGGTATATTTAAGTAGCGGGGGTGGGAGGTGCAGGGGGGTTTGCCCCCCCCTGGAGAAACGTATAAATAGTTTTTTTTGGGGGGGGGTTGTTTTAGAATTTCAATATTCTGAAACATAGATCATATGGTCTCGACCATATGAGATTTGATGTTTTAGAATTTTGAGATTCTGACGTGACTCCGTAGCTATATACCCCAGGCCCCCACTACCCTATATATATATATATATATATATATATATATATATATATATATATATATATATATATATATACATAACAATTCCAAGGTTACTGCACCTTGGGGAAAGCTGAAATCCATGGGATACTGCATTCTCATTTTTCCAGAAATAAACAGTAGTGATAGTAGTGATCACACTAAGAGTGTGGATCACTAGTGTGTTGGAAATATTCTGGCTCCTGAACAATATAGTTAAGTTTTAATATGTAGCTCATACAGTCCTATTTAGTCTTACAGAGATATATTTATTTACTTATATAATTGTATTTGAAGTTATTTATTTGTCTTTGTTGACAGGAAAAGTTTGACTGGGCAAAACCCCTTTTAGTGAATGCCTGGGGAGAAAAGCTCCACAGTTAAATCACATCTATTTTATATATATATATATATATATATATATATATATATATATATATATATATATAACATTTTTACACATGCAGCACACTTTCCATGAAAAGTATGCATTTTTGCATGAAAATTAAGGGAGTAAATATAATGAAAATGTTAAAAGAAATATACATGCACTGCATAAGCATCATTAGAAAATGAAATACAAGGAGAAACAACTTACACACATTTTGAATATATGGATGTAAAAAAATAGAAATGAGAGTGTTTTCTTGCATGGTAAAATTGTGGATGGATAGATAGATGGATGGAATAACTTCAGATTTAAATAGTAATAATTTTATTTATTTGTTTTACATTTATTTACTGAGAAAGTTTAACTGGGATAATATTCAATTTTCAGTGAAGTACTAGGTAAAAAAAGTTCCACATTGACATAATATGCTGATAGTTAAATAACAAAGTTATTACAAAACCTAATACAAAAGCAGACATATTAACTAAGCATAATACTCGATATTTCCTTACCTATCTATTGAGCCTATAATATCAGCTTTAATAATGTCCAAAAATCATATGTTTTCATTAATCTACTTATCATATGAATTACTTGAGTTATAGCTAATCTTTAACTTGATGTCTCTTCATACTAGGATATCTAAAAACTGTTACTGTGTAACTCAAACCTAAACCTTGTCTCAATTATATATATGTTTTTCTTTTTTTCCTGGAACTTTTTTGCAACTGTTATGTCTAAACTTTGTATTACCTTACCATGTTATTTTGAAATTGTTGAAATGTCAAACCTAAACCTTGTCTCAATTATGTATATGTTTTTCTCTTTTTTTCCTTGAACTTTCTTGCAACTGTTATGTTGAAACTTTTTAATACCTTACCATGTTATGTTGAAATTGTTGAAATGTAACTCAAAACCTTTTGTACTGTGGAGCTTTTCTCCCCGGGTCTCTGCTGAAAAGGGATATGTATCCAGTTGGACTAACCCGGTAAACAAATGTAAAATAAATAAATAAATAACTAAGTAAAAAAATCACAAACTTGAAATAAAAAGAAAATAAATTATTTAAAATTAACAATGAAAGAAAAAGTATGTATATACATTTTTAAGGTCTGATTTTTTTAATCAGATCAATTATTTAAATTCTTTTCATTTGCAGCATATCAGTTTGGCCTTTTCTTTTGGAGTCATTTTTCATTTATTTATTCATTTTCTTATATTAATTTAGAATTCTGTGTAATTAGTTTTCTTCCCTTTCCAGGTTTCTTTTCCTTTGTATTCCAGTTTGCATATTGATTTTATTTTTTCTCTGAATACTTTTTTGCCTTGTTTCTTTCTAGTTCTTGGTTTAATTTTATATATTCTTCCCCCAAGCATGAACATTTAGTTTTAGTTTGCTGGTGGGTCTATTTATTTCCATTTGCCTCAGTGTCAAAGGCAAGACCCCTTGTATCCCCAAACTTGTATATATCAACTCTATGGTTTCACCAACTCAAAGAAGGGAGAAATTCCCCCCAAAAGGGAATCACTTCCAGCACAACTCACAACAGTTATTTCCTCTGGAGGAACTCCTATTTCCACTGAATTGAAGCAATCAGAGCTTGAGAGGTCAAGTCTACATAAACCATTAGGATAACCATAACCAATCATACAACCCCAGGTACTGGAAATGAAGATAAAGAATGCTCCAATCACAAAAGGGAGAATAAGTGTTTTACACAAGGGGCAAGGCCTCAGCACCCCCCATATGGGACAAAAGTCCCCTACACCCCACCCTGATCTTATCTATGTAAACTCTACCTTTGTACCAATTCAAAGAAGGGAGAAATCTCCCAGAAGGAGGGAATCATTGCTGGTACACATTTAGAAATAATACCAGCTATAATTTCCTATGAAAAACAGTGATCATCATTATATTTCCTGGAGTCTTTTTCTTCAGGCACCTGACACTCGAAGAATTCACCCCAATCATCTGTATAGAGGAGCCAGGTGCTGATTTGTGGGCTTTGTTGCACTAAATTTATTTGTTATTGTGGCTTCTGATTTGATAGAATGTTTCATGTCTGTTGGCTTTCACTGAGTTAACAGCTATGTAAACATCAATGACAAGAATCTTGAATAATTTGATTTAATGGTACTCCATCATTATTTATGTTTAAAATTAAATCCTTCCTAATGTTGCAGTTAGTGATTTTTTGCTGATTTCATTAATGACTGCTGTATGTAGTTGTTTTATGTAGATGCCTATAGGCTGTCTTTCTCATAATGTAAGCTATCTGTACCTGTGTTATGTGATTAATTGGTACAAGTAATAGTACTGCTAGGTTGTTGGTACGTGCTGATATACTTATTTTATATTATTTATATATGTATACCATGCATTTGTTGTTTTTTTTGTATCATATAGCTTGTTTCCTTTTTCTGCTCCATTTTGCAGGGTGAACTTTGGACCCTTAATTTGGTTAGCATGTCTCTCTACCTTCTCTGTCTTTCATCATAAGCTGTATATCATCACACTGTCCCTTAAGTGTCTTGTACACCCATGTCATATCTCCACATTTTCACCTGTGCTCATCTTTCAATATGTTTAGTTCCTGACTTTCTCCATATCTCTTTCCTACAATCCCATTATTAGCTAGGTAACCTTTCTTTGAACTTTCTCAACTAGCTTTATATCATTATCCTTGTATGAACAGAAAACTGCATGCAATATTTCAGATGGGGCGTGACCAGGGATCTGCAGAGGGGAAATATAACTTCTGTAATCTGAGACTACAATGAATAAAACCCAATCCACTGTAGTCACAGATTAGAAAAGTTATATTTCCCCTCTGCAATGGGCGGCCACGGTGGTGCAGCAGTTAGCGTTGCTGCCTCACAGCAAGAGGTTCTTCAGTTCGATCCTCGGCTGGGGTGCCTTCTGTGCGGAGTCTGCATGTCCTCCCTGTGGTTGTGTGGGTTTCCTCTGGGTGCTCTGGTTTCCTCCCACATCCCAAAGGCACGCTGTAGGTGGATTGGACACACTAAATTGACCCTAGGCGTGAGTGCGTGCATGTGTGTGCCTTCTGTGGAAGGTTGGGCACAGGGCTGGCAACTCGACACCGTAAAACTCCACTGCCAATCATGAGCGGAAGATGATCCACTGTGGCGACCCCTAACCGGGAAAAGCCGAAAGAAGAAGAAGTGGATACAACCCAATATATTGCTCGCCTTGGTTATAGCTTTCATAAGTTTACCTGCTTGTTCACTTCTGCTTATCACTAAGACATCAAGGTCCTTTTATTGATCCCTACCTTTTAAAGGGTCATTCCTTGAAATTGATGGTTACTTTACTATTAGTCTCCAGGGGAAGTACCATCTGGTGAGGAATGACTTAAAAAGCCCAGGCACTACTAAGTTTGTGCTGTAACTGTACAGATGTTCACTACTAGTGCTAGTTGTCATGTAATGTCTTTTCATCTTTAGTGACAGTGTTTCATATTATGTGCAGTATCTACATTCATTGTCTTATTGTCTGAGTCCATAATGTCTCTGATTCTGTAGCAATTTTCTCTTTTTTACTGTATTATACTGCTGGTAATTTTTTGATGAAGGTGTTTTTTTTCCTGTTTTTTAGCATTACTTCAGTTTGTTTTTGTTATATGTGTATTGTGGGTTTGGCTTTATTTTTAGTATTGTTGTTTGTTTTTTTTTTTGTCTTTGTGATTTGCTTGAATTTCTTGTAACATTTTTAATAAATATATGGTTCTGTAATTTGATGTACTGATTTTTTATTATGTTGACCTTTTTCTGTACGATACATTGAATTTGTTGGTATTTGTGAATTTCTAATGTCTCTCAATTCTTAGTTGTCTTTCATTTACTGTCAGGTTATAGCAAGGTGTTTTAAAGGCAAGCCTGTTGGCTAATGGGGTGAAGGTTTCAGTCCTCCCAGCAAGAGATCAGCCTTTCTCTTAATGGATAACCATTTGGCTTTACTAACTGTTAGGCACTGATGTTCTTGCTTGTGAAGGAGAGTGATAAATATACATATTTTATTGGAGATGTTTTGTAAACTTTTGTAGTTTTTGACTGAAGCAGCTTCTGTTAATGGATGGTCATATTCAAGTTGTACAAAAAGTGTTCCTTTTCCATTGGCAGCTATAGTGAAGGAGATGAAATGGGATTTTTTTCTAGCCTAGAATAAGATGTAGTTAATTTTTCTTCTGCTTTCTTTTTCAATTTAGAATTTAAAGTTCAAAGTTTGGTCAAGCCAGATGCCTAGCTATTTGAAAGAGGTGGATGTTTCAGTGGTAGCCCTTTTAAAAGCAGTAATTTCCAGAATATTTAGAGTATTAACAAGATTCTGGTGAGTTCCAAATGTAATGCATTTCATTTATTAGTGTTGATCCAGTTACTGAGATAGTGGGTCTCTGTCTGAGTTGATTTTGTAATGTGGTGAATGAGGAAGCCGGTCTGAATAATACCATGTCATTAGCAAATAGCAAGAGTGGTAGATCACAGGGGAGTTTGTATTTGAAGACTGAGGAAAGAACAGGCGCAAGGAATGAAGCCTGGGGGACATCTTTTAGTAGTGGTGGTGGTTTGAGATGATATTGCATTGCCAATCTTAAATATGAAAAATCTGTTGGAACCATTTGGAGGGATTAGGGCTTATACCTGTTTCAAATAGATTACTTAATAAGAGTGATCAACATGATCAAAAATTTAATTATGTTTATTAAAAGATACTGAGTAAGATTACCTTTATCTGTGGTGAGTAATACCTTCTCAGTAAGGACCAAAAGCACTTAACTTTAATAACGTTCTTTATTTATTTCACTCCTTGCGGAACTCTTGAGTATAGGGTCATGTGGCCTGTGGCACTGATACATTCAGTTTAGTTTTTCATAGTGCCACACCCTGATGAGAAGCCATGTTGATTTAATGAAAGAAGTTTGTATTTGGCAATGAAGTTTGAGAGATGAGTGTAAATGATTTCTCATGTATGGACTACGAATGTGATGCTTTTTCAGGCTCAGGCATTGTAGGTAATGGTTTAACTAAAAACTGATTTCCAAATATTGGGCACTAGATTTTGTTTGAGGCAGAGATTGTTTATATGTATTAGAAGGACTGTGAAGAATGCCCTGTACTATAGGTTTATAGGTGTGTGCACTAGGCTAATGCCCCTGGAAACTTTACAAGCCTAGCCCATAGAAGTGACCTGGTATCATGTCGCCCGACGTTAAATCCCAGTGCCTTTGTCAAGTAGAGCCACTGGAGTGATCCCTGGGGTGAAATTTCTATTACCTATCCACTCATCAAGATTTCTCTTAAAGAGGGACAGTGAGGTGCTCTGCCTGACATGAATGGGAAGTCTCTTCCAGAGCATGGGCAGTCTCGGGGTGAGGAACCTGTCCCTCCAGCATGTTCTGTTGATTGTGGTAATGAGGTTGAGGTCTCTGGAGTGCGTGGTGCGGAGGAATTGGGATTTTTTAGATGTAGCATTTCTAACAGAGCTGGGTCAGACAAGGCTTTGCCAAGTCTTTTAGGTTTCTAATACCATGACGGGAATGGCCCCCATTCCTAAGTCAAAGTACAATTAAAGTTCATGTAATTAGTATTGTTTCAATCTTTGATGTCAGCCAGTAGTGCTCTTTGCAGCACCCGCAATGTGCCCAGTAATGACTCCTTCTGCAGTTCGTATGGAGTTACAGCATTTCCACTACCTATAGTGAATGAATTGAATGAAATCAAAAACATTATAGAAAGAAACTGGAGGATTATTTTAGGCAATAAGGATCTAGTCAGCTGTTTAGGACTGAGACCACAGTTCACTTATAAAACAGTTAACAACATTAAGAAAGTTTTAGAAAAAAATGATTCATCTACAATAATCAAGACTAGAGATTTAATCAAAAAAGGCACTTTCGCTTGTACAAATTGTAGACAATGTAGATTCTTAAGTAATACTTCTTTTGTAACTATTAAGCACATGAAAAGAACTTTTTGGGCACGGAAATATTTCAACTGCAATAGTGATCATGTAGTGTATTTGGCTTCCTGCGTCACCTGTGAATGTTACTATGTAGGTAAAACTGTCAGATTTTTGAAGAGAATATATGAGCACACTCTGGCCATAAAGAACAAAGACAAAAACAATGCTCTTGCGAGACATGCTCTAGGTTGTAGTGAATTCAAAAAGTTTGAATTTTTTGTCTTAGACTACATAGAAAAAGGTACATTCATGGGAGATGTTAACAACAAATTAGAACAAAAGGAAGCACTTTGGCAACTATTGTTGGGGGCAGATCAATTTCCAGGCCTCAATGAGGTCATCAACATCAAATGTTTCTTGATATATAGGTATTGATTTTTCATGTGTATAGATGTACATTAGCATAGAAAACAGTTGGGAGTTTTTCATTAGCATCAAATATGTTGATAGACAGACATCATTATGTCATTCATTTTAAATGAAGGTTATTTATACAATGCTAATTGATGGGATGACAGATGTATTTGTGTGTACATATATATATATATATATATATATATATACATCTTTTTTGTATAAGTAGATTGTTTCACTCAACACACATTGGTTGTGTATAAATTAATTCATTGGATTCACTAAAGAATACATTTATTATTTCAGATTAATGTACTTTATGTTAGTATGAGATGACGTTTATAGGTAGGGTCTTATGATAGATATCAATATATAGATACAATCAGATACATTTGTAAATACAAGTAATATTCAACACAAAGTAAGTCAATACAAAGACTGTTAACAATTTTTATATACATGAAAAATATTTTTATTCTTATTTTATTTTTATGTTGTATATAAAAAAAGAATTGAGAATTTTATGACATCACATCCTGTTTTATAGATTTAAAAGACATGTGTTTGGGAGGGCACATTGTCTTTTTTCTGAAGAAGTTCACGTTTTTATTAAAGTGAAAGAAAGCGCTAATCGTTATTGCCTCTATTGTGTCATTATCGCATCAAGCTGTGTTCATTTTTTTAAAATTTTGAGTTTGCGGCTAGTCCGTCTGTTTTGCTTTTTTCTTGGAGTTACATATTGGTAACATATGTAAATATACGATTGTAAATTCGTTTTTATAAGACCCGTTGCTCCTACTACTGTTGTAACTGTCTGGGTATCTTTCTTCCACATTACTCTCATTTCTGCCTGCAGATCCTGATATTTTATGACTTCGTGTCTCTCTGTACGCAAGACACTATAGTCACTGGGTGTGGCAATTTCAATGATCAATGCTACTCTTGTCTTCTTTTCTTGGACCGCTATATCCAGTTTTCTAGCATCTATCTTTTGAACTATTGGTAATGAATGATCCCATGTGATGTAGACTTCTTCATTATCTATGATGCTTTGTGGCTCATGTTTCCAGTATTTTTCAGCCACTTCAGTACCATAATCTTTGCACAAACCCCAGTGCAGCAGTGTCATCACATTATTATGCCTTTCAGTATGCAGTCCTGCTATCAGTATGTCGCAACCAGCAATGAGGTGTGCAACTGTTTCCACTTCGGTTTTACAAAACCTACAGTTGTCTGTTTCTCCCACATGTTCAATGGACTTTATAAACCAACGTGTACGCAGCTCACTATCTTGGGCTGCCAATATTAACCTTTCATCTCTTGGTTTGAATTTGCCTCTCCTTAACCATTTCTGTGTTTGTTCCTGATTAACATGAGGTTCTTCCAGAAGTTTTCTATACTTGCAACTATATTTATGCATTTTCCACATTTCTTGCCTTCTCATCTGATCCCTTACCTTATATTCTTTCTTTTGTTTTTTGGCACATTCAGTTGCTGCCTGATTTTTATCTCCTTCTGGTTTGATTTCCATTTCTGCTTGACGCCAATAAGCTTCTGCTAGATTAAGCAGATGAGTAATCTTAGATTTATTCTCCACATGTTTCAAAACTTTCACTACGTTTGGGTCTTATGAGGTCAGCAGATATGTGTGGAGTCCCACGATTGCAGATCTATACATATAATCAATTTCATGGAGGCCTATCCCTCCTTCAAACATGGAATATATAATCTTAGTATGCACTGATTTTTATAAATCATTTGGTGAGCATGAAACTTCCTTCTTGTTTTCCTGTTTAATCTATCCATCATGTTTTGGGGCCAGTCAATCACTCAAAAACTGTAAGTTATGAGAGGAAGAGCAAATTGGTTTATAGCTTGGATTTTGTTCCTAGATGTCAGTGCTGTTTTCAGGATTAATTTAAGTCTTCTGAAGACTTAATAATCTGTATAGCTGTTGTTATTCTCCTTAAGGTTGTGCATTCAAAATCCCACTCACTCCTTATTTTTTGACCCCCCCCCCCCGTTTCATAAACATCCCTTTCCATTTTGAATTATAACTTTCTGCTGATGTTATGTATTTGAGCCTTAACTGTGTAGTTCTAAAATATACCTTCAAATCAAGTAATCTTAAACCAACTTGTTTTGTTGAGAGGAACAACTTATTCCTTTTGACCTTTGCTCATTTCCACTCCCAAAGACTTTCAACTCATGTCTCCTCTGGTTGACAAAAATATGCATGACCTGTACATAAAGCTAAACATTTTCACTGCTTGTATCTTGCTGTTCATATCCATAAAAAAGGTTTTCCAGTTTCTCAATTCTTGCATTATCTTTTGTTTAGGCTCTTCCCACATATCCTTAGGTGCCATAACAAAACCATTTTTAATCCATACTCCTAAATATTTTGTTTTGCTGTGCCCCAATAAATATGGATATTGCTGGACCAATTAATGTGTGGTACATAGTTTCCAGCTATAGCTTTTGTTTTATCTTCATTAATTTTATATCCCCAAAAGACTTGAAACTGCCTCAATATTTTCCACAACACTGAGATGTCCTTTTATGGTTTTATCAGGAAAAAAAAATACTGTCAGCAAATAAAGCCTTGATTACCATATCAGTTATACCTATGAATTTCTGATTTCCTTATTTTCTTTACCAATGGCTCTAAATATAAAGTAAATAGCAAAAGGAAGGGAAGACACCCCTGCCTGGTTCCTCTGTTCAGACACAACTTGTCAGAGAGGAACCATCCCACTTTAATTTTTTCTTACTAATTAACCATATTATTGTATCAGGGAATGCAAATGCTTCCATTGCCGTACTCATAAAATCCCATCTTGCTCTGTTGAATGCATTCCCTGTATCAAGACCCAACAACACAGCAGTATTTTCTTAAATTCTGCTTCCATCTGGATCAGCATTGTTCTATTAATGTTGTCAAACGTTTGCCTCCTCACCACAAAACCAAATTAACCCATATCTTATCAATTTTGGCAACAACTTTGCCATTATTTTAGCCATTATGGACATGAATACCTTATAATCATGGTTTAAAATTGAAATGGGTATATATATGAAGCTGGGTCTGATTTGCCTTTGCCACCTTTAGGTATTACAGCCACCATAGCTTTCTTCAAGGGTGTTAGTGCTTCCCCTCCTTTTAAAATACAATTAAACAAAACCTTTCAGAGATATTTACCACTTTCTTCTGTCCTAGCTTCCAAATTTCCACAGGAATGCCATTTGATCAGATTGATTGTACATCACCATTTTAACCTAATCTCCTATCTTAATTGTTAGCTGTTGCACCTCCTCTGCCTCTTAAATCTTCCATGAATATTTCCATTTGTGCTCTTTCCTGATTTCCACATTTCTCTACTTTATATAAATGTTCATAACATTTCTGAAGTATCTCTAATACCACTACAGGATCTCTGGTTATTTTTCTTGTTATAGGCACCTTAAGTTTGGCAACGACCCTTTATACTTTCTGAGGAATAAGTCATTGTGCTAAAAGTTTTTGTGCTCTGCAGTTATTATCAAAACACAGTTGCTTAACAGCAATCTTTCTAAATGCATGCATATTATCCAGATAGTCCCTTATTTTCTCTTTAGTACTCTGCAATTGTGCCAATTCTTGTTCTGTGAGATTTCCATTATTCTGCAGTACTTTAACCTTTTTCACCCCTTTAAGTAATTTCTGTTACTTCTTTATCATATATCTTTTTCTTTTATTTCTACCCTATTTTCAAACTTCACTTTCATTTTATCCTACTCACTTGCTATAACTTCTGAAGAATTTTTTTTCTTCCCTGATAACTCTCAAATAATGTTCACTACCCATTCTTTAAATTCTTCTTTTTTTAACAGGTAGGTAGGGAAGCACCAGTGTCTAATTTTACTTCATTACCCTGCATTTTTATCTTTGTTGTTATTAGTGCATGATCTAAAATAGTTATTGGATGTGTGTTGAAGCTTTCAATTAAATGCACATGATCTGGCAAAATATAATTGCTGTCTAGTCTAGCTCAGTTATTGTACCTTGGGGAATAATATGTAAATTCTCTCCGAATTCCTATTACTGAATTCACATCTTCCATACTAAATATTTTCATAAAGTTCTTCAGAAATCTGCCATATTTTGTTATATTTTCTTTTCTAGGTCCCCCAGATATATCCTCACTGTTGCAAATCAAATTCCATTCCACATCTGTAAGTCATATTCCCTGCAGAAAGCTGATTATTCTCCCAGAATTTTCTTAAGCTCCAAAATAGCTGTTTAAGGGGGAATATAACACATGCCATTGTAATCCTCCTCCCTTGCCAATAGCCCTTACTACCAGAAATCTACCATTATTATCTTTTCCTTCTGTCACTATTGGAACTCCTCTAACAATTAGTATAAGTATTCCCTCTCCTGAGTATTCATCCTGACATCCTTTCTTTATCAAATTCACATGCACACTTCTTTCTAAATGTGTCTCCTATAGCATTTCTTTTTGCACCCTGCATTTCTTAATATAATTCAATACTCTTACCTTTTTTGTCTATAACTGTGAGGCCAGCCACATTCTAAAATAATATGGTTAGTGTAGCCATTATGAGAAGAAGTTATTACTCCCACCTATAAATACAGGACAGTTTTTTTTTCAATTTCTATTTACAGTTTTATGTTACATGCCCCCACTAATGTTTGGCAGATTGATCTTTTATATAGTTGTTTCCTGTCATCTCCATTTGAACCTATGTTACATTTTATAAAACTTTTTGCTTTAATAAAAACCTGCAAAAAACACAACCCCAGGATACCCTCATAACCAGCTAGCTTATAAAATATGCAGAAGTATGTACATCTTCAAATAATGAAGTTTAACCCTCCTGATAGGAACAATTATCCAAAATTAACAGCTGCACACCCATGCAGTACCTAAGCTAAAATTAAGGATACCCATGCTAATGTGCATGTTACAGCTTTTGCTCCTATGTAGACTAATTGCTGCCTGTTCTGGTTTTATCTTTATTCCACTCTCAGATGTGAAAAACAGTTTGTATGTTTTAAGAAAATTTTAACATTTAGCCTTAAAAAGTGTTCTGGCTTTTATTGTCTGCTGCTTTATTCAGCTAGTCTCCAAGGGAACATAAAAACAAAATGTACAGCTGCCCTCAGCTGCAGACTTCTCAACTCACACTGAGAATGTATTTGCAAAATAAAAACTTTTCGTTAAATTCAGCGTTCTCTTATTTACTTGCTTACACAAAAAAAACTTCTTAGTAGATTAAGCTAAGGGCTTTAATCCAGGCATTCATCTACAGAAGACATATCAACTCTACATGTATTATAATCTAGGCACTTTTACACCCCATCCTCCACCTCGACAACCAACGATTACAGCATATTAATGTAAACATGTTTTTTGTCTACTCTTTACATTGTAATGCCGACATTTCTTAAAACTAAAAAGAAGAAAAAAGGTACTTGTTTACTTTAGCAGTTTTATCACATAGAAAACTAACTGAAAATGCTTTACTATGCAGCAAGCAATTTGTATCATGAAATGTTTATATAAATAATATTAAGAACAAAAATTGTTTTATTTACAGTTACTTTTTTCTTTCCTTTTAGTGTTCTTCCAAACATTTATGACATGAACTTGGGTGTATGCTTTTCAGTCCTCAACAAGTTTAACAAAGTCAACCAAAGTCCAATCTTTCCATTTTTTTCTTGTAAATACATATTTCACAAATGTGATTGATGCTTTATAATCTCACATTTATTCACTAATTTCAGTATTGCTGGTCTTTCTGTTCATCTGCCTCTCTCAACCCCAGACTGGTTCAAGTTCAACTTCTGTGCTTTCTCTCTCTCTCTCTCTCTCTCTCTCTCTCTCAAGCATTTTCCTTTGGAACATTGGAAAAGATTTCATGGGCAAATTCTCTCTATGAGAACTATTATCAGAAGAATGAGAAACAGAGACCCCCTTCTGTTTCATAGCTAACTTTTTGTTGGACAAAGTTTTGTATTTCCTCCTTAGCCTGTTCTGCATTAAAATGACTTTGATGCTCCAGGGGAAAAAAATATTCTGAACACAGCTGGATACAGCAGCTTGAATCTCACAAATGCCTCTTGATGTCTCCTGATTGCTGGTATAAAGTTGCATTTCTTCTGCTTGGTGTAGAGTGAATAATCATTTTCCACAAACACTGTTACTGTATCCAGTTTTTAATACTTTGCCCTTCTGCCAAAGTTTTTTCAGAATATACTTTTTCTGCCAGTATTGCATTTTTACTAATACAAGTCTTGGCTGCTTTCTCATGGCCATAGTTGGAGCATTGCTCTTCCATTAATAAAATAAATCCTGCTGTGGAATACCAGTCTTGCTGCATATTTGTGCTTTCATAAGATTATACAGTCCATTCTTTCTAATTTCTCTGGTACAGCAGGGAATATCAGGTTTTCTCTTCATGCTCTGTCCTCTAACTCTACTGTTTTTTGAAACAGCTTTTGAGCAATTTCATACTCATTCAGCATTTTCTTCATTTCAGTCTCTGATTTGTGCAATTTTATCAGTTCATCTGAATAGCTGTTTAAAACTTCTTCCATTTTTAAATTGATATACTCCTTAAATGTTTCATTTATTTTAATCAGTTCCGAGCAAATGTGATTTATTTTTACTCTAGATTACTGGAAGCCATGCCTTACATTAAAGTTGGAGCTTGAACTGATTGTTGCTGAATATCTACAGGATTCTTCACAGTCAGTGTTTTCTTTTCACCTTTTATTTTCTTTCTGGCACTCCTAAAACTAAACTAAGTTTCTTTTTTTGATGGCATCCAGGCAGTGTACTTACTAGCCAGTAACTGAATTTACTAAAAATGGCAGAGTTACTGGCACTTATTTCTCACTTTCTTTACTCCTTACAAACACTGGGAGAGCTGAAATTAAGCTATTGATCAGTGTGCAGCCTTCTTGAATGTCATGAATCTCTTTTGATTTTGATCTGCCTGAAATAAAATGGTAGTGTATGAAGGGGAGTGGAGGGAGGTGGGTTGGAAATTGAAGATTTATAGGAGGAATACTGGGTAGGTAACTGAATTCTCTCATGAGGGTTGACCTTGTGAGCACTGCAGGGTATTAGAAGAAGAGCAGTTAGCAGTGAATTTTTTGCCTGTTCAAAGCTTTACTTCATTCCACAGATTCTTTGGTTGATGCTGTATGGAATGTTGTTTGGATCAGAGATGATTAGCTTTTTTTTTTATTATTAAGACGCTGATTTATTAACATGTACAAAAAAGAAAATTTCCATTTTTGTGAAATACATTAATACAATTATTTTAGCTTTGAAAAACATTTCATCTATTAACTCATTCATGGTGTGGTTGTTAGGTTCAGTCTATTTTTACAGTACAATGCAGTGGGCAGTGCAATTTTCTTATAATTTTGCTTTATGTTAGTGACTAAATCTATTCCTATTATAGCTTCGTCATTTTTCCATTCTAGTAACACTCCTAACAATTGCCAACATATGATATCTATTTTAAATTTCCTTAATGATCTCCTCCCGTATTCAACATTTCCCATTGTGATATCTACTACTCTTCTCTGTAGTGGTAACATCTCTTGCTTTATTAATTCATTCATAAGTGTGAGTTTTTCACCAAGTGTGGGGTCATAAGAGGTCTTCCACTTTCTGTTTATTGCTTTTATAGACATTAGCAACACCAAGGAGATTAGATCTCTTCTTGTATTGTTGCTAACAAGGCCTTCAAGAGGCCAAGTAAAAAGTTATTTGTTGTGTACCGATACCTTCAGAATACTACTAAGTTTTGTAAATCTTGATGGAACAGACCAAAAGATATGCCTCCATGTTCCCACAATTTCCTGTCCACAAGTCCAGCAATTTTTATTGATTGCTGGAAATATTTTACTTAATCTCTCTCTGGAGTGTAGAAATATATATGTAATTATTTCCAGGCAAAAATATGGAATTTTCTGGACTTAGTTACTTTTGCTGGGATTGCCCATATCCTTTGCCACCTTTCTTTAATCCAGTTATGACCAGCATGTTTTTACACCCTGCAATTAACTTCTTACTACTTTTTTTTTGTTACTGATCTCCCTCAGGGCTTTGTATAGTTTACTCAATTAGATGTTCTCTACTCGCTTCCAGTGTTCTGACCTCAGTTAGTGTCCGAATCAACTATAGCCTTTCTAGTCCTCATCTAATCACCTCCTTGTCATATCTTTCTAGTATTCTTAACAATCTTCTATGTCTTACCCACTTACCTTTAATGGATTTGTAAGTCTCCATCAATTTCCTCCATTCTATTAATAACTCCCCTTGTTTGCAACTGTTCCCAACACGCTACCATCTCTCTTTTTAAATGGCAGTCTTTTAATACACTTGTTTTTATCTTAAATCTCAGCTTACTAATGCCCGTTCATATGTTCCTAGGTAGGTACAAGGCTATCGGTCCAAGGGCCTATGTAAGCCTAGCCAACAAGGTTCTCTGGCTTATGCCACCCAAGAAAGTTATTTTCCTGTGCCACTGTCGAGCAGAGACACACAAGTGATCCCCGGGGTGTATTTCCTATTTCCCATCCACTCATCAAGATTTTTCTTGAAGAGTGCTAATGAAGAACTTTGCTTGACATAGATGGGTAGCCTGTTCCAGAGTATGGGAAGTCTGTGGGACAAGAATCTATCCCTCCAGCATGTCCTGTTTATTATGGTGACAAGGTTTATGTCCCTAGAGCGTGTAGCTCGGAGGGATTGGGATTTCGTTAGGTGTAGCATGTCCAACAGCTCTGGGTTTGACATAGCTTTATATGTTGGGCAGAGATCACCTCGAAGTAGGCGGTATGGTATGGAATAAAGCTGGAGTTTTTTGAGGCTGTCAGTGTAGGGCATTTGTTTGAGGCCAGCAATCCTCTTTGTGAGGTACTTCTGTGGCCTTTCCAGCTGCTGCAGATGTCTTGTGAGGTACATTCCAAAAGGGGCATTGTACTCTATAATGGGTCTAATGAGTGTCGAGTAGAGAGGAACAATGACCTCTTTTTTTCCTGGATGAGAACCCTTTTATGATGAAGTTTGCCATGTAGAAGGACTTCCTGACTTCTGGGGTGATGTGACTATCAAAGGAGAGACTACTGTCCACCTGGGTCCCAAGGTCTCTTATCACACATTCAGTGTTAAGTAGATTGCTGCCTATGTGGTAGTTCATGGGTACAGAGTTTTTACCAAAGGGGATGACACTGCACTTTTTGGCATTGAGCTTAAGGCCATGGCTCTGACGGCATCTGTCTCAGCGAAGCCCTTCTGTAGGATGTCCACATCATTTGGGGACTTGACTATGGCTCCTAGTTTGCAGTCATCTGCGAACTTCATTAGCCAGAGGCCTTCTGTGTTAGCCTGTACTTCAGAGAAGTAGATACCAAACAGGAGAGGTCCCATGACGGAACCCTGTGGTACTCCACTTGTCACTGCTTTGAGGTCAGATTTGGAGTCTGCAACTTTTACAGTGTGGGTTCTGTCAGTGAGCCACTTGGCAACCCATCTTGTGATGTAGGGATTTATACCTAGTTTGAGTTTAGCTATAATTCCAGAATGGGGGATGGTGTCGAAAGCCTTGGCGAGGTCAAGATAGGCTGTGTGAACCACCTTACCCTCATCTACGGCTTTGGTGACTGCCACAAAGAAGTCGATCAGTTTCAGGAGGCATGATCTGCCTTTCACAAACCCAAACTGGGTGGGATCCAGAGTTTGGAGGTTACCAATGTTTTTGTTTATGAGTTCCATGGCCTTGCAGACCAGGCTCGTCAGGCTAATAGATCGATAGTTCCTGGGATCAGTAGTGGCTCTCCCTTTGTGGAGTGGGATAACTATTGTTGTGCGCCATTCAGTGAGCACAACGCCTGATGCGAGGCTATTATTGAACATGGTGCTTAAATGGGGAGCCAGTTCGTTCTGAAGTTCATGTAAAATGCAGCCTGGGATGTTGTCCGGTCCCATGGATGCTGTGTTTTTGGCTTTAGAGAGTGCAGCTTTTACCTGCGTAGTTGTGATTACAGGGACTCTGCATTCTTCCCGTATAGATATGGGCCCTTTAGGGGGTGGGGAGGGGTAAAGTTAACACTGAATCTATCTGTCAGGATGTTGGCAATATCAGTTGGTTCTGTAATTTTCGTGCCATTGTGCTGTAACTCAGAGCAGATCTGGGTGTTGCCATCGAGATTCTTGACATAGCATAGAATGCTTTGTGGTTGTCCTTAGAATTAGTGGCGATTTTGTTTTCAAAGCTAGCTTTGGAGGATCTTATAAGGGATCTCAGCTTCTTACTGAGGCTGACCAGGGAGCTCCTCCACTCATAGGATTTTAGTCTCTTTTGCAACAGTTTCTTCCTTCTGTTGTACAGTTTGTTTATGGCAGGGGACCACCAGATCGGCTTCCTTTTTTTGGAGGATAGCGTCTTGGTTCTGTTTGGGATAGCATGATCCACGCACTCATGTAAGAGCTTATAGAGTGCATTTGTGTAGGATTCAGCAGTTGTAACTGTATTGTCCATCTGCATGGGTGTCATGAAGTTCACCACTTCTGTCTTAATTCGTGAGTCTTCATGTCTTAATCCATGAGTCTTAATTCAAAGTTCCACCAGGGTCCTATCTCTCTCTTCATTTTGGAATCTAGAACCTTACTCAGTAATTCCAAGGTTTTGTCTCTGGTTGGATTCTTTGCTAGCTTCACACACATTTTTGTCTGAGGGTTTACTTGTCTTGTTATTTCATGTTCTAGGAGCATTGCTTTCAAGTTGGACACTTAGTTTGTGTATTGCAACAGATAGAATATTCTTAGCTGGGTTGCTTTGTGGTATTCTCCTAGATTTAAAACTACAAGCCCACCATTTTGATGGGAACTTAATATTACTTTCTGCTTTATGCACGGTTTTCACCCAAGATAATCTTGGAAATTAATTTCAACAAGTTGCTCCAACCATCTTGACCTGGGGAGTAAATAAAAGATTGGCCAAAATACAGTTTTAATGGTACTACAATTTATTTATTGTACATTCAGTGGTTTGTAATTCTCATTGCTCTTTCCCTCTTCAGGCCTATGCCGAGCAAGAAAATCTGGTCATAGCTAGCATATCCAAATTACTGCATAGAAACTGTACACAGAAACGATTCAGCAATTTGGTCTGCACTATCCACATTTAAAAACCATTTCAGAGTCAAGTGCGAATATCATGCTCTGCTAGTCTCTATCAAGTGTTTCCTGATTGGATGCAAACTATGGCAATGCTCACACAAGTTACCCACAGAAAACTTAATTTACAGAAAAAGAATCTGGTACTATCCAAATTCAGTGTGAACATTAAAGTGCAAGTCTACTCAGCTCCAATTTCACCCATGGCAGGTCAGTCAAGAAACATTCCCCCCGTACAAACTGTGAGATAGTTAGCTTTTTATATCTTCTAATGGCCTGTTTTGCTAGATTAAGGAGCTGCATGAGATGTTTTATTGAGTTTTGACTTTAGTTTTGTTTTCATTTGTGCCAGGCTTCACCTCTGAAGGTAAGAAAGGCTTTTTTTCTGTTTTGTAACCTTTTGTGCTTTATTGCATTTGTAGAGTCTAGAGATTACTGGGAAGAATTTGCCCTGAAGATCTAAAAGAGTTTTGGTTAGCCTTTCAGCTTTTGTGTTTTAGTTTCATGTGAAGAGTATTGGTGACCAATCAAGTGAAGATAAGTGGGTTTTTAATTTCTGGATGTTAGTTGATGTTTGTTAGGTTTTTGGTGATTAGGAATTCTAAGATAGAGAGTACCAATTTGATTTTAGTTTCGGATGGTGAATTCTTTAATCATTTAAAGAAGATCAAGCTCTGATAGGAATTCTGTAATGTAATTAGTCCAAAGACCTAAAAGATTTAGGTTAAAGTCACATAGAATTACATGTTTTTCTATGTGGTAGCTGTGTGACAATGTTATGAATGAAATGATGAAACTTATGTAGGGATGCTAGAAGAGGTAGGTAAGCAACAGCTAGGTGTATAAAGTTTTTGTGGTGGTGGTGGAGAAGAAAAGATAGTAGTGAAGGTTAAGGGAGTAGTAGCATGCAGTAGTTAGCAAGACCAAGTACATCAGTTAAGAAAATGTAACAATCATTGCTATGCTGAGGAATAAAATAACCAAATGCAAATATACATATATATATATATATATATATATATATATATATAACATGCAGAGATAAACCTTAAAATAATTGCAGGTGCAAAACCCACACTTCTCCATTTCTCTCATCCCTTTTCCTGCACTGTAAGTTGCTCTAGATATCAGAAAAATAAACTTTCAATAAATGTATGCAAAATGCAGAAATAAAACTTTGAGAAATTGCACATGCAAAACTCACACCACTCTAATTGTCCATTCTATTTTCCTTTTCAGTAAAGCGTATGCTAAAAAACAAAACAAAATGTTTCAGTAGTTCAAAATACACTCCTCCCTTTTCAGATTGGCTTCCTTACATATAGTGTAAGTGAAGAAGATAACTTAAAATAAACACAATGAAGGCTGCACTTTTAAAGCATAAATAGAATGAAGTTGTCGATACCAGTGGACAAAATGATGACTTACAGAGCTGTTCCATGACCATTGGGAAGTAGATCAGAAGGTTCCCTGTTATGTGATCGAAACCTTAAGTTATCAAACACCTAAAGGTCGATCACTAAATGTTGAAGTCTGAAAATTGCGAACAGCCGTTTCCACACAGGGAAACGAGTCATTTGGCCATTACACAGATTTTGTTCTTTCTCCATTGTAGAGCGATCTCGGAGTTGGTATATTTAGTTGGGGGGGCACAGCCCCCCACATTGTGGGATGTGGGGGTCAAAGCCCCAACTTCATTTCTGTTTAAAACTTTTTTTTTATTTGACCAACGACATTGTTTCCCTGTGTGGAAATGGCTGTTTTCAATGTTAAGGGTTCGATATTTCGTGATGGACCTTTAGGTATTTGATCACGTAATATAGACCCAATCAGAATAGCAGAGGAAAGAACAGGTGTGAAAAAATAAAACAAGAGAAAGGTGCCACAGCAGGCCCTAAATGTAATGTAAACTACTTAAGATGTATGTCATACCTGCATGCCACAGGACCACAGGACTAATCAGTGTGCCTGCATGAAAACATCAAAGGGGTACCACTGTAATACCACAAACAAGCTATGTAGGTAGCAATAATGCACTCCCCTAATCTAGTCAGGTCAAAAGTAGACCAGTGTGAGCATGCTCACATCAGTTTACCTAGGGCAGTTTGGTGGTGGGAATAAGGGAAGTTGTGACAAAATAAATAAACATATAGCAGGCAAGGTTATAATACAGTGATAAATGTAGGTCCGTGTGTCACAGAAGCAACCAAATATTTACCACCTAGCACTACAGACCTCCCGTTACCAGCCATCTCCTTCAGTGCTTGGGGTTGCTAGCTGAACCTGGGACACCAACCTGCTGACAGTATTCCATCCTTCAGTGCTGAAGAGCTGGCTTATCCACTGTAGTTTATATTATCCCCTGAGGATGATCATGAAGCTGCAGAATAAGTTGACAATGCAGAAAATGTAGACAGCCAGAGTGTAGTAATGCTAGTTTGTGCATTACCAAGTCCATGAATACAAACTAGCCAGTCCTGAATTAAAAAAAAAAATAAATAGAAAGGGAGGCCCAATTTGTTGAGTATGGTGAGTGAACATGCTTTGTAGTACCAAAAAGGTACTTATCAGTACAGAAATGATCCAGTGTAACTTAATGGAGATGAGTTCTACTAATATTTTGCAGTAGCTTTAGATGTTCCAGTGTTGAAAAAGACTGAGAAAAGGCATACGTGAGAGATAAGACATAAAGGTGTATGCATGTGCCATAGTTTTGATGAGAGGTTATCAAAACAAAATGCATTATGCAACCTGAGATGCAGAAAAAAGATGAATAGAGGAGCCAGGTGACCTAAGTTATGGAATGTATTCAGGCCAGTGGTAGGGTTCGCTAGGAATATAGAATGAAGCAGCAAGATAGCTAGATGTCTTATATTAGGGGGTGGGATTGGGGGAACTTGATACGTGGGCAGCATCTGGTAGAGACTAGTAGCTTTGTGATACATCTTTGGAAAAGCAGGGTTGGTGAGCATGTCTTGAAGCCATTACACTAAATGCTACCAAGCTAGGGTCAGTGACTGGCAATCAGGAGATTTATGGCTTCTGGCTCCAAACATGCATCTCCCCTTAAGATCCCTCACTCTCCATGCAGTGTGTCATCCTGACATTGTGTGATAAGGAAGAATAGAGACATTAATTAGACTATAACAAATATTGAGGTAGTACCATATTTATTGACATATCCGCAGTGGTGCAGCAGTAGCGTTGATACCTCACAGCAAGAGGTTTTCCCATTTGGTTCTCGACTAGAGTGCGGGGAGTGCCTTCTCTGTGGAGTCTGCATGCCCTCCCCACGGTTGGGTGAGCGTTCGAAAGACATGCGTAAATGGGCGTGCCTTCATTGAAGGTTGAACGTCGAGATGGCACCTCGGCGTTTGTGAAAATCTACTGCCAATCATTAGCGGACTAGAGTTCCGCTGTAGCGACCCCTAACCGGGAAAAGCCAAAAGACAAACAACCACCATATTTATTGACACTTTAACAATATTTTTGCATCTCCCTTGTAACATATCTTAACTTTGCCTTCCCACCTTTCTCATGTAGCATAGCTCATGTTGAATGTATGAGACAGCAAGAGTTAAACAGATATAACATTAGAACATGATTGCCTAACATGAACTGACTGCTTTAGAAATGCAGATACCAAGAGTAATGAGTCAGTGTGGAAAGCTGCTCACTGCATAGCCCATTGCTTCTAATTGTTTACCTATATCCAAAAAGACGTAGTCGGACTACCATGAAGAAAACAAAAAATAGTTTATTAGAAAAAGACAAACAGATGAGCGCTTTTGCGTACTCCCCTGGTACGCTTCATCAGATCTAAATTAATCAGAGCAACTGCTTGCATTTAAATAGTATAATGCAATTACATTTCATCAATCAATTAATTAATCAATTATATTAAAATAAATCTAAAAGCTGAAAAACGAAAATAGCAAGTATAACAGTCAGTTTGTATATCAAGGCATCAATGAAATCAGTACATCTAATAAAAACTTTCTGTAAAGCACTAATAAAAAGTATGTATGTATGTATTGAATATGTGACATTGTGTTAGCAAATTAACTATATATGACTCAATATAAAATTGGGAGATTCAGATAGCTAACATAAACTATATCAGATGTTAAAGTATCACATAAAATAAAATGAAATAAGATAAAATATATCTAAATATTATATTATAAATATTAAATTTAAAATTACATCAATAAATAGATAAAACAATGAATTAACAGCTAATGAACTTATTTTAAACTGCGTAATTCTAACATGGGTTTTATGGTAATAAACTAATTCAGGCCTGGTTCCTGATGTGCTCTTAGTCTAAATATCCACTCCAGTTCCACTTTTTCTAGGTAGTTTATCATATTACCTCCTCTCTTATTAATGAGGATTATCTGGATAACTCTAAATCTGAAATTATGTCCTGTAAATGCTGAACAGTGCTTCGCTAAAGCATTTTGCTGATTAGATTTTTTAATATCATACACGTGATTGTATATTCTGTATATAAAATGCCTATAAAATGCCTGACATGTATCACAATTGGCAAGATATATCAGATTTGTACTATCGCAGGAGGCATAAAATCTAGGTTCAAATCTATAGTCTAATGTGGGATGTATGAATATCTGTTCTTTTGTAATCAAAGGACACATATTACATCTACCACATGGTAGAGTTCCTGTTGTTCTAGGACATTTAAAGTGCTTAGAATCTTTTCCTTTTTCATTGCGCTCAATGCATAAAATTCTCTTTAAGCTTTTGCTATTTCTATAGGTGAACCTGGGTCTTTTATCCAATATTTTATTTAAGTCAGGATCAGCCATGAGAATATACCAATTCTTTGTTATAATTCTAGTGATTTCCTTATTGTCACTCGTATATCTGGTGATGAAAGTTACTTTATGTTGGTTCTTATACTTGTGGTTACCTCTGTTACTGGTCCATTTCTGTGTATGTTCTGTATCAGATCTGTCAAGTATTGATGTCTTAATTTCTTTAACAATATTACTATTATATCCTCTATCTATAAATAAGCCCTCCAGAATATCAGCTTGTTGTTTTAATTCACTAGGTTCTTTACATAATTTAAGTAACCTTGTGAATTGACTTTTTACAATATTGGGAAATATATGTCTAGGATGCATGCTGTTATATTGTAATAACGTATTTTTCTAACATGTTTTTCTATATAAGGAAGTTGATAAATTACCTTGCTCATCCTTCTTAATAGTAATATCTAAAAAATTCACACTGAAGCTAGAAAATTCAATGGTGAATCTTAAAAATTCAGTAGTGGATTCCAAGTATCGAATAAATTCTTTTAGTTCATTTGACGTACCATTCCAAAAAAGGAGTATATCGTCCACAAATCTCCTGTATATTAATATTTGAGAATAATATTTGCTATTAAAGAGGTAGTTTTTTTCCCAATAGTGGACGACTAAATTTGCATATGTATTTGCACATGGGGTGCCCATAGCGACACCCCATTTCAGTACATATAATTTATTGTTGAACATGAAAACATTATTTGAAAGAACCATATCTAACAATGCACTGATTAAATCATTAGTAAAATCCCCTTGGTGACTCAGTAGCTCTCTGATGGCTTGAATACCATATTCATTCGGGATAGATGTAAATAAATTTTTACCATCTAAGGTCACTAGTAGACAAGTATCAGGCAAGCTATCCTAGTCCTTTTTATCCAACATACATGAGCTTTCAGGTGGGAAATTAGTTGTATGTGCCTTTTTAAGACCATCTTTTTTTCAGGATGGCAGAAGACATTTGCATACCACAGGGATTCTGGAACACTTGTGTCTAGAATTCATTGATAAAAAGACACTAAGTCAGATTATACAACGACCCCCCATTAATATTCCAAAACGTGCACGCTGATTGGTCAGCGTGCACGTTGTAAATCAGAGTTATAGTAATGGTAAAAGGTCCGGTCACCCGGACTTTTTCCATTAGTATAACTCTTTTTTTTTTTTTTTTTACAGCAATGGAAAATGCAAAATCTCCGTTGCTTTTTTTAAAGCTGTTTCACTATGTTAATCCCATTTAACATAGCAAGACACTTTAAAAAGCAACGGAGATCTTGATTTCTCCGTTGCTTTTTTCAAAACTGTCTCGCTATGTTAAATGGGTTTAACCTAGCGAGACAGCTTTAAAAAAAGCAATGGAGATTCTCTGTTGCTTTTTTTAAAGCTGTCTCGCTATGTTAAACTCGTTTAACATAGCGAGACAGGTTGTAAAAAGCAGTGGAGATCTTGCTTTCTCCATTGCTTTTGCCCACAGCTCTGATGTACTGCATAAGTATACGCATGCGCAGTACATCAGAACTGCTGCAGAATACCAGACAGCTGCAGAAGGGCAGCAAGGAGGCATTATACAATGCCATAATTTAAGAAAAGTAATTTTTTTTTCTTAAATAATGTCATTGTATAATAGCAATAACCCACGCCTGGGTGTGGGTAATGCTGGATTTACCCACGGTTGGCTTTGTTTGGCCACTCTGGCTTCCCCCTCATGACCAAACCACACCAACCGTGGGTAAATCCAGCATTACCCTCACCCAGGCGTGGGTTATTGCTATATTAATAAACCCTAAACAGTAGGGCAAGAACATCATGCACATAGTAGCCACTTTTTTTCTTTTTGGTAAACAGCTCGTTCTGCGGACTGTTTAGCTGTGGCGACCCCTAACCGGGATACGCTGAAAGGAGATGATGAAACAGCTCTACATGGTTTGTACAGCTGGACAACCACAGTAAACACTGTGGCATGCTAATTACAGCATAAGCAGCTGAATTGTATGCTAATCAACCATTCCAAGATGGAGGAGCTATTCAACAAGTTATAAAACAACCATATATATTCAGTGCTGGTTTTCCCTGTGAATTCCAAAACCTATTGGAATACAGCCATGGAAAGGAGTCGACACAGAAAGAATGTTAGAGGCTGTTATTGCTTTAATTCATGTGCATGTGCAACAGGCTAGTAGAGCAATGAGTGTGCATATGCCTTTAAGAAGCTATCCAAGGTCTTGCACTAGAGTATAAATACTGAGCATGTGCGAATCTGACTGCCATTTTGTAGTTAGCTGTTGAGATGTGAACATGTATGTGTGTAAGATCTGTTTGTTAACTAGTTTTCTCATATTTAATGATGCTGATATCCATCCTGATGTGTTTGTATATATTAAAGCATCTAAACAAACCCCAAGCCTTCTTGTTATATGTATTAGAGATGAACGAGCGACATGGTGTCAGAAGCAGCACATGGTACCAGAAGCAGGATATCTAAAAGGCCTGAAGTCAGAACTGGCATATTAAAAAGGGCATGAAGTTTAAATTGGCTTGGTAAAAACAATTTAAGGCATTTATCCAGATGCAGGGGGCCATCCCAAAACTGTGCATACTTCATAAAACAGGTCAGAAACAAATTTCAGGTATTAAAATCTTGCTCAGCACTATTTCTTTTCTCATAATATGAAAGGAGGCATACAGAACATACTAAATAACATTCACATAAGCCAATATGTACAATATTGATAAAAATATTTGAATTTCTACAGAAATGTTTGAAATAAAGTCCGAATTGCATAAAACAAATAAAATAAAGGGAAACAACTGCATTTTTTCTCAAAGCATATGTATTTTCGTATTAAGCACACATATCCAAGTTTTCAGAAGTGTATATAGTGTTTGCATGTTTGTGCACTGTAACAGTAGAGTTATTTCACAAAGTACAGCCATTACAAGGCATATTTCACAAAGTACAGCCATTACAAGGCATATTTTGCAGAGTAAATTATTTTGAAGAGTTTATTGTGCATTTAGTTGTTGTTACAAGCTCACAGAACAATTTGCTCATACATAATTACAAGGGCCATATTTTCAGTGTGTTTATGCATATTTTGTGGGCATGGCAGATGGAGTTCGAAAACCCAGTGCACTTGTGTTTGACAATAATATTGCTGAGAACTGGAGAGTGTTTGAGCAAAAGTACAACATTTTCATACAAGCTACATTTTCTGATAAAGATGACCATACAAAAGCATTTATTCTACTTAATTTAGCTGGGTCAGAAGCTATATAAAGGGAACACTCATTTGTGTATGCACCTGCTATTTATGCTGGAGAGGGGGGAAAACATTATTTTGTTCTACAGGCTGAATCAAGGGAAGACACAGAGTGCTTAAAACGTAAATTTAGAGAAATGTGTAACCCCCCAGATAAATGTTACAATGGAGAGGCACTTATTTTATACAACGGATCAAAAGCCTGGTGAAACTTTTGCAGCATATATAACTGACCTGAGAAATAAAAGCTAAAACTTGCAGATTTGGTGACTTAAAGGATGAGTTGATAAAAGACAGACATGTGTGGTATAAAACATGATGCTGTGAGAAAGTTTTGCTTCGTGACAGTAATTTAACTTTGAATAAAGCTATTGAGGTTTGTCAGATATAAGAGCTTATAGAAAAGCACACAAATATGCCTACAAATGAGAGCAGCTCTAGAAGGCACAGTGAAGAAGCTTATGTTGATAGTATGCAGCACATGGTTAAAAGAAACAGTCCCAAGCACATGATAGTTGTAACCCCTGCAGCATTCACTGGTGAACCCCAGAACTTTCTACCACATTCCAGACTTCGCACAGCCTCACTGAAGCACAAGAGTGAGCAAACACACTCAAAGCATAGTCCCCAACCAAGTTTCATTGCCAACTGTGGTAATTGTGGTGGTAATCGTGACTCTAAAAGGGAAAAGTGTTTAGCTTTTGGTCAATTATGCCACAAATGTTATAAATGGAATCACTTCAAAAGATTTTATAAATCAAGAGGTCCACATTCTTTTATTAAAAGGGAACATTTTAAGGAACCAAGTTGATCAGTTAGACTGTGACAAGCCTACTCTTTATGTCAATGGTATGTCAGTACTTCATGAAACGGTTAATACAGTAGATTTAAGGGCAAAGAATGAAGTATTTTGTACTGTGTGGATAAATGGCAAACCCACAGAGGTCAAAGTTGACACAGGTTCTAAGTGCAATGTTATGTTTGCAGAAACATTTGCCAGAGTATGTTAAGGTGAAAGGCTTGATTTGGCAAGATGTGCGAAACTAGTTGCTTATGGAGGTAAAGAAATTCAAACTGAAGGCTCAGTAGTGCTTTCATGTTACTTCCAGCAGAGTAGAAGAAGTTACAACTTATTATTTTATGTGGTCAAGAGGTACATTCAGTTATTATTAGGGCTTAGAGACTCTTTGAAAATGGGATTACTTTCATTTAATAAGGAAGTCCATCATGTTAGCTTAAAGGACCAGTACTTTAATTTTGCCCAGCACATTTTTTCCTACCTATGCAGATCTGTTCCAAGACAAACTAGGCAAACTTCCAGTTGTGTACTCCATGAAGTTAGACCCAGAGGTCAGTCCAGTTATCAGGCCAGCACGCAAAGTTCCAATAGCCATGCAGGACAGAGTTAAAACTGAACTAGATAAAATGGTGTGACAAGGTATGATTTGTCCAGTCGAAACTCCGACAGAATGGGTATCTTCTATGGTGGTAGCTTATAAGAAAAGCTCAGATGACATCAGAATATGTATTGCTCCATGAGATTTTAACAAAGAACTAAAAAGACCTCATCATCCAATGTGCATAGTTGAAGAAGTTGCAGCCTTGATGCCAAATGCCACTATTTTTTCTGTATTAGATGCAAAGAGTTTAGTTTGGCAAATTCAGTTTATCAACTCCTTAATGCTCACTACTTTCAGTACTCCATTTGGCAGGTACAGATTTTTGAAAATGCCATTTGGGATAAATTCTGCAAGTGAAGTCTTTCAGCGTGCAATGGAGCAAATTTTTTCTGGGTATTCTTGTGCTATCATAGTAGACAACATACTGGTAGGAGGTCATGATGAAGCTGAACATGACAGAAACCTCAGAAAAGTTCTAGAAAATACACGTTAAGTGAATCTTAAGCTCAATGCACACAAATGCAAATTTAGGCTACAAGAAGTTCCTTATGTTCGTCATTTATTTACAAATACAGGCCTATGACCAGACCCTTCAAAACAATCAGCCATTCTCGAGATGCCAGCTTCAGACAATGTTCAAGCCCTGCAGCATTTTGTTGGCATGGTCAGCTACCTAAAAAAACACACCACTCCACACCAGGAAGCAGTTGGAAAAAAGCTTTACTGGTATATCCGGTACCTCAGCTTACACCTTCAAGGAATATTTTTTGCACACAAGCAGCTCCTCATTATATACAATAAATAATTGAATAATTAAGTCCAATTAAATATAAATACTTCTCATTAAATATAGTTAATATATATCAAATAGAATACAATTGTTATCCCATTAAAGATTCAACACTCCCACATTTTCATTAAAGTGCCCTGCTCTAAAAATATAAGCTATAGACTAGTTGCAAGCATGTATATTAGTATTATTATTATTTATAGTTTGTTCCCAAGTCTTTACCTTTCCATATCAAACTGTATATTACATACTATGTTATGATATAAATATTCAAATTTCAATATTGAACAAAACCCCTACGAACAACAAATCTATATTCATACTTGTAGAAAAATAGTATTATACACAGAAATCACGTACATACATTTTTCCTACCACTGCCCTACATTTAAATGAATGTCAAGATTTATGTCAAAATTAATGTCAAGGGTTTTGTTCAGTATATACCTTTAGGAAGCTATGCACTAGAGTATAAATACTGAGCATGTGCGAATCTGACTAGCATGTTGTAGTTAGCTGTTGAGATGTGAACATGTGTGCGTGTAAGCTCTGTTTGTTAATTTGTGAATGTTCGTTCATATTTAATGATGCTGCTATCCATCCTGACGTGTTTGTATATATTAAAGCATCTAAACGAAACCCCAAGCCTTCTTGTTATATGTATTAGAGATGAACGAGCGACAAGGCTGAAGTCTATGCTACTGCTGCTGCTGCTAACAGACCATGGCCAAGAAGGAAAAAGTTTTCAGACACTGGTTAACATCACAATCTGCACAAGGTGATAACTGTAGAGTGCTACAGGGTGAATAGAGACACACAGTACAGGAACTCTGCAACCTCTGTCTTCCTCAACTGAGACCCAGAGCAAAGCGAGGGGAACCCATACCATTGGAGACAAAGGTATGTGTACCACTTAGAATTTTAGCTACCCTGTAGCACACTACCTTAAAGTACTGGGTGGCATAGATTGTACACATATAGAAATCAAAACACCACCCAGGGAACAGGAAAGGCTCTCCATAAATAGAAATGTCTTTCACTCAATTAACTGCCAAGTCATGTGTAATGCCAAGGGAATTATCTTGAATGTGTGTGTTAGCCAACCATGACTCACATATCTGGTACACCTCCCAACTGTATCAGATGTTCACTAGGTGTGATATCCCACAGGGTCATTTACTGGGGGATGCAGATTATGCACTGGAACCGTGGCTGATAATGCCCATCAGAAATGCACACACACACTTGCTGAAGAATGCCATAATGAGGCAAACGTTCAAACCAGAAATATCATATAGTGTGTGTGAGCTTCTGAAGTCCTAGTTGCAGTGCCTAGATACAGCTAGGGGAGCCCTGCAGTACAATCCACATCCTGTGCCATGCTATACATCATCATCCTGAGAAAGTAGCTTTAGCAGGAGGAACAAGGGGAAGGGGCACACATCCCACCACTAATGTTAAGGTCATCACAGCCACATGCAGGTGAAGAGTCAGAGGGGTAACCATCAGCTGCTGTGGGTGTAGGCAGACATAAGTGTGCTTAATATGCCCTAGCATTAGCTAAGATGTAACACATAGCACACTCACTCACCACCTAACCTTCATCCTATGCACATACATATAGTAACATTGATGCCAGGCAATGCTCACAACCTTTACCTACCCATGTAATGGCTGTGTACTCCTAGCATCAGACAGACTCAGCCCTGAACTAAAACTTTAGCAACTGCAGGATTTGCAAGGTAAGTGTTGAACCTGGAGTATATTGTGGAATAATACAAATGAATGGCATATCTTGAATGTTATTACTTCGTGATGTAATGTGGGTGATTTCTACAGAAATGACTTTAACACGTGACAGCAGAGACTTATGTGAATACATGTGTCCTCTATCAAGTAGTAAGCCTCATGCATCAATGATTCACACATTCATACCTCTCAAAAGTACTGATGTTCACTGAATGTCCCCAGTTTGGCATCATACTTTTGTACTTGAAAATCATTAAAGAGAGAAATTAGAAAGTAATGAGGCGCATTTCAGTTTCAGACTTCACAACCCTCAGAAAATTATTAAAAATACTGATGCAAAAAAATGTTTGATTCTATCAACAATCTAACTTTCTAAGACCAAATATGTCAAAAGTACAAGTAGCAAAACAGCATCACAAATGCAGATATACTGAACTAAGCACATGGATGATGATCCTGGAAGAAGTTAAGCAAAATGTAAGAACACCATCATCACAATTAACAGTAGCATGGGGGGGGGGTTAAAAGTTTTGTCCTTTATTTGTCCATCATGTGTCCTGAGCATCAGACACAAATGTTATGTATCTCTGAATCCAAAAGATAAAAAATCCAGATCAGGCACAATTATCACTTGCACAGAGTGTTGGGGGGGGGGGGGCACCTAGGCTGACACAAAAGGTCAGTGAGTTTATGTGAGTAAGAAAGAAAGCGAGGCAGGCAGACATTCGGATAAAGTAACAAATGGCCAGTGAGACAAAATTAGCTTTATGTTAAGCAGCTTAGCCATGTTACTGTTGTGTCTGTGTGTCTGTATGGGTCCTCCAGGTGAAATTGGTTTGTGAATGTCTGTAGGAGAACAGCCAAGCTCTGTGCTAGCTCTGCATCTTGATATGTTGGACAGGTGCGAGCAATGCATGGTAGAGATGGCAGTTCATCGTTGTCATATCCGACTATGAGAACTGGCTGTGCCAGGAGTTGCACTGGCATATCCATGCTCACGGTCAGATGCACTGCTGCTACATGAACATTCCCGATGTCTACTGGATGAGCTCCCCTCATGAGGACACCAAGGACCATGACCCCATGGCCTGCTACATCTGGGTGTGGACACTTCAAACACTGATGCAGCAGTGGTAGTAGTGCCACAATGGGAGTGAGATTGGACATGGCCATGTCAACTAACATCAGATGATGTGGCCGATCTACGCCCATGAGGAGGTTGTCCCCTTCCCAGCAGATGTTCCATCCCAGACACTGCCCATTCCAATGTGTCATTCATCTGATCCATTGAATCGGCAACACGGTGGAGGCAGTCACACATATTACCCTGTGCCACACCTACAACCCTTCGCATTTCTCTGGAGGACCTATAGGACCATGCCTGTACCTCTATGATAGCTCTAAAGATATGAGTGACATGGGAAAACACATCTGGATCAGATGGAGGATGGACAACAGGCCTCCTACTTACATCCCTAACAACCTTCCTGCATTGCACCTCACTCACACTTTGGCTGCATCCTGAGTAAACAGGCACTGAAGCTATGGTAACCACACTTCCCTGATTGAGTGTCTCACTCTCCACCTGTCCAATACCCGAGGGCTCACTGGAATGAGTTGGCATAGGCCTACTGGCTGTGTCCGATGGAATTACAGCAGATGGCTGAATGTCAACCTCAGTGTCAGATTCAACCTCTGAACTCCCCACCTATGTCTCTGTTTAGCCACCACCATCATCAGAATCTGCCAATAATCTGACAACAGGTGGTAAAAGTCCTACACTTCCACTGTCAGGATCACCTGTGATATGCAGCAAAAACAGGAAAGAAATTCATACCTACACTGCGATAGTCAAATGTATGCTAACAAACTAACAGTGGTGCCACTACTACAGACAGTACAGCAATACATACAACAGTCATGACACCCATATCATCCATATAGATAACATAACTATTTCTTTGAACTGGTCATCAATCACTACTGACATAAAAATATTTGGCTTACCATGTGCAGATGATGCTATGCTTCCCATGGATGATGGTCCTAGAAGTAGTTAAGCAAAGATAAGAACACCATCATCACAATTAATAGCACAGGGGGATTTTTGTTAAAATTGTTTTCCCTTTATATGTCCATTAACAATACTTTTAACAAGAACTTGGATGACAAGTCCACCCTTAGCCCATGTATAATCAATCAGAATGTATTGCTAACTGTATCAATCTACAACTATTCCCCCCAAATGAATTTAATGTTAAACAGAACTTAAGAATTGCTATCAGTATTTTACTATACAAGAAGTATTTAACAACCGAGATAGAGTGGCCTACCTGGAAGCTCCTCCTAGGACATGCTTGTTTTTCTTGAAACAGTATCACCAACATCAATGACATTCTGTTGTGCACTTTCCAGTGAGCTGTCTGAATCCCTGACAGTGGACAGAAACTCTTCATTTGCTGCTAGTGGTGGCCCTGTAGCAGCCCCCCCCAGTAGCCATTCATTCACGGGCCACTGCAGCTGCTCTCCTCCATGCATATGAGATCATGTCAGTGGCCCTATGGTGCACCTGATCATATGTCTTGCTGTGGTTGCCTACTGCTTTTACATCAGCAGCTATCTGTTGCTAAATTTGCATTCTGTCTGACATATCACCACATTGCCTCTCAAGCAGAAAGGCACCATGTCACCCAAAAGCTTCCACAATGACCTCTTTCTGAGGGTCACTGAAGAGGATGTTTCAGGAATTGGGATGCCTGGGTGCCATAGTCCTAGGTGACATAAAACACAACAGAAGGATAATACACATAGGTATTACATAACCAATGTCCTGTTTCTATAAAACACATAAAAGATAGCATTTCACTATTACCCATTGGAGAAACATAAAACAGTCAAATATTCAAATATAAAAAAGGAATTGTGTGATTGTAACATATTATAATCACATACAAAGCAAGGTTGGATCCAAAACAAGGAACAACAATCTTGTTTGTGTCAAAACAGAAATGCAACTCTGTTGCCTCACCCCCAAACAACAAGCAAGTGACACACTTTGCTAACAAACCATCAGTGAAATGCCAAAAGTGCTGTCAGATAAACTGTCCCAGAAACATGTGTACAGATTTAACACAGATCATTCCATTTTAAGCTATTACTAATCATGTCTACCTGTGGTCAGCACTTCCCTAGAGGTGTGTATAGTCCATCCTATAAAGCTAACAACCCTGTGTCATTGACAATATAAGACATGTACATTTCATGGAAATAACAATAGAAGAGTGAACAGAGAAAACAGTTACAACACTGGCACTTGTGATGACAGTTAATAAGGCCGTGCATCTGAGAAAGTGAAATGCCCTGACAAACAGGCCCATGCTATTAGTACACTTCTAAGAAATACATACAAATAAAAGTAGCATTTGCTAATGTGTGTGTGTATGTGTGTGTGTGTGTGTGTGTGTGTGTGTATATATATATATATATATATATATATATATATATATATATATATATATATATATATAAATAAACTTTCCTTAATGATATTTCAGCATATGCAGTATTTAGCTGAAAAATGCAAACATACCTTATCCAGTTCAGTAGTCTTCTGTGCGGATGTATACCAAAGTAATATCTTTTTCTGTGTTATCCACATAAACAAGTCTCCTCACCTTCAGGTTCCCTAGCTATATGGTTCCCTTTTTATGGTAGAAATGCAGGGCTGTGAGCATGGTGAAGATGCAAATGAGGTGTGAACTCATTAGAATTGCTGAATTCCAATTACTCTCCATGTAGCAGGTACAGCCCCTCCCTCATTGTTTGTTGATAATGGATTACAACTGTGAGTGATTATTGGTAGGGAGAGGGAAAACTCAACAGCAATTCAGCCAGGTTAGACTTACAAAATGTAGAAGTAATTGTATCAAAGTTTTAAATGAAGCCCTCACAGTCCTAAACGCAAATTTATTAAAAAAAAAAAAATCACAGCGTTTTTTCCACATATGGTGGAGTCAACTGCTATCAATTAACCACAAATTATCAAAGTTTTAAATGTAAGTAGGTTGCACAGAATTTACAGTTCCTGTTCAGTAACATCCAAACTCCCCTTCATTTATTGACAACTATGTATTATTGCCATTTAATGTCCTCACACATTTTAAGAGCAATGATACAGAATGCCTTACAGACTGCATGTCTCAGAGCACTGCTCAGATAAGAGAAGAATGAGCAACAAACACAGAGAAATAAGACAGAGCTGCATTTTTGCAAGCAATAGCCATAAATGGTTGTGTGATCACTCAGTACACTACATCTGAAATTAATACATGTACAAACAACTGTCATTTGTTTTGTTAGTAGTATGGAAGATGTTGCAGTTGGTTGTATGCACAATGATTTCAGTTCTCTCTTGCAAAACTGTTTGTGTGGAAAAGAGGGATAAGACACCCTTACTGTGCTTTGAAAGTTCATTGGAGTGAGCGTTCCAGTCCAGACCTGTGTAAAAATATTTAATGTGCACCAACAGAAATTTTATAGTGTTTATTTTATAGATTTATTTTCTTCATTTCAAATAAGTTTTCTTTTTTTTAAATGCCACTCTTTGCATGGTGCATTGCTTAGCTCAAACAAGGGAAATGGAAAAACACAATAAATGTCATGCTTAGCTGTGCTTATTTCATTTGAGTGATGCTTAGCAGTGCACAAACTTAGACTATTGGCCCACACAGGAAGCAGACAGAACACCTGCAGACAGGGTATGGACAGTGTAAAGGTCAAAAAGGATACATTGTTGAAGTTTATGCTTTCCATCATGCAGTGACGCTAAGTGAAGTTGCGTGGTGGTTAGCAAGCTTCCCCAACACCTGCAGTCATCAAACAACTGCAAACAGGACGCAGTCAACAATTTAAAAAGGATACATTCTATTAATTCTGTTGAGCACCGCACAGACACACTAAGCAGTACTGCATGGTGATTAGCACACAGAACTTACAAATGAATAAGGAATTATGCAATTGTCATTTAAATATTCCTGTGACAGAAGGTGTAAGTGTAGGGCTGTAATCAAGATGTTCCTGGGTTCTACTACAGGAAGTGCAACATATTTTTACTGTTGTGACAGTCCAGTTTATAGTAATGAACACAAAAATATAGAAGTGCTTTTTCAACATTCTTGTGGCAACAGGTGTAAGTGTAAGGTTCCTGGGTTCTAATACAGGACATTCCAGACATTTTTACTGATGTTCCATTTCACATTATATTCAATTTCACTTATAACACTTTAGATAGTGGAACTGATATGAATTATATGAATGAGAGATAACACACCCTTGTTGTGGTTTCAGATGTATGGCTGAAGGTATACTGTCTACTATATTTCTATAAGCATAATTTTTCTAGCTGGATTTGGATGGCCTTCACACTTAAATAAGACACATAGACAAATGAATCTATGTATAATGACCTTGTCAGATCACAGACATACATGGTTAACACGTCAAACTGTCATCTGTATTTATGAATGATTTATAACTATATGCCTGAGAAGCAAGTCTTCTGTGCCAAAGATGAAATATCACTGCTGTGGAAGAAAATGTTTTGTCCCTTATGAATAGGTTTGAATCCCACACTGTAAAAATCAGTGTTATCAGTGTATAAAGCCAAACCAAAAATGTGTCAGGTCATGAAATGTATACCCCCAGTGCATGTCTGCAAAGTTAAATCACCTAACAGTTACAGCAGCAGACACCCCTCAAACTAATGCCAATTGTCAGATTAACCTTCCAATTTCAAAAATTGCTTTCCTTTCTGCTTGGCACTTTTGATCTCCACTTAGAATTACGCAAACATGGTTGGCATTATTTCTCAGGTTTGTGCACTACCACTGAACACAATAACAGGAATTTGTGGTAAACCATCATTTGCCATTGCTCTACTTTTAGGATTTGCTATGTCTGGTTTTAGAGGGGAAGGTACCCAATTTAGGGTGCAGAGGTAGGGTGTTCAGGAGTCCAGAATATTTACTGGACTCTTGGTAAAATGCCACAGCCAAAGGCTTCTGCAGGGGTACTATTCTGGCTCCCAGTACATGTCTGTGACATGGAATAGTATGGCCAAGGCTGTATCCAGTGCAACTGGTATCCCATGCATTGGAGAACAGTGTAGACACCATTTCAATTTCATAAAAAGGCACAAGAGGAATATACTCAACCAGTGGTTGGATAACTTTCAAAACAGTGACATCCCACATTTGTATAAGCATGCTAATAAAGAGAATTTATAATATATAGAAAGCTAAATTTAGGCAAGACTGGTATGCATAATGCTGTTCTGTTCTTCTTTTCTTTACTTTTCACAGCTAATCCTGAAATTGAATTGAATGGATAGGCTCATGCTGATCATTTGGAGAGACTGAGGGAAACAAGTGGTATGCATGCAGCACAAGGAAGTATTATTGTAGCTTTAGAAGTTAAAGATAGATTTATTTTTGTTTTCTATACAGTAGTAGCAAAGTGAGCACGCATATCCTAACTATAAAAGCAAGTATGCACGCATAAATCTGTAGCACAAACCAGCTTTTAGAAGTTAAGTGTATGACTGTAGTCAGAGGCTGTGGGTTCAAATACCACTAGTAACAACTATACAGTACTGCATTTATTTAATAATATTACATGCATTAAGCTCTATACAGGTGGCATAAAGGGTCTGCTGTTAACTGTAATCAGTATAATTGGACCAAGCATATGTGCAATATATACATATTGCAAGGAGTACTTTGAGCAATCCATAATTATAGTTTGTAGTTGTTAGGCCATCTACTTAAATACAATACTTCAGATAAATATGAAGGTACTAATTTTATGTCTTTTTTTCAATCTCCCCAACCCTTATCTTTTTTTTTCTATTATGTGTTGTCAAAATGTCTCAATGTCATCCATCTGAAACCAAATCACTAAATGCTTCACAGCACAGTGAGGTAGTGAGGCAGTGGGTCAGCCTGCCTCTGCTTCTCTGGCTCCAGCACTGATGCCAACCACATCTGGAACCCAACCTGACAGTACTGGTTCACTGTGCCTGCACCACCTGCACCCTCAAGCAGCACTACCCTGGCAGCTGGTACTATGGTACTTTCCGGGAGTGCTGGCAGAGGTAGGGATTTCATCATCCGCCAAGAGATGCCAGTGTTGGTGTGTAGGGTTGTGTGCAGCACCATTGGTGTATGCCTACTCTGAATGGAAAGGCTGCTCTCCCTCATGGTCCATAGGAGGAGAAGACATCAAGCACTCCAGCAGCCAGTGAAGTAAGGGCACAGTGATGACAGACCTGCAGGTGAGGATTATATTTTCACTGTCCCCATGTCTGACAGGCATGAGCTTGCATTATCTCCTCCCTCACCCCAGTCATGGTGTCTGCCAACCTTTTGTGTCCCTCACCATCCCTGTGTCTTATCTTATTTATCCTGTTTGTTTGCATTTGCTTCCTCCATACCTAGCTCTCCAATTTGCATACATGTCTTCTTGACACACTTGATTTGGACCAATTGACTATACAGCATGATCGCATTGTTGTCACCCCTGATTGTGGTGGTGACCATCAAAATTCAGCTAATATTCTGTACATATTTTCATTTTACACTATTGAAGAAATGGATAGGTATGGTTCTTTCCTACCTTCCTCCTGCACATTCCTATACTGCTTTCCATTTGTTCTTCCCCCTGCTTGCCCCCCATTTCACCACTTTCCTATCTACACCATTTTAACACCTATAATCTGGTCAAAAAATAGAATCACACACCACACACAAGTATAACAAAACAACGATGCCCTTCACTTTTCAGCCTCTATGTTTGCACATAGTTTGGCAACATGCACATATGCCAAATGACAGTGAGCGGCTCTTCTGTGATGCGTTACCTCTGCTCATTGCCACTACACTATGTCAACATACACTAACAAACAGTGGAGGTAGAATAAAGTAACATTTTACTGCATTATCAATACCTATTTAAAAGTATTACATACACCGGGATTTAAACCCTCTATCATCTGGGCTGAAAAGGAATGTGCCAATGCATTTACATCTGCTGCCACAGACTCAGCTAAGCAGCAGATGTGTTTCCTACCCTCAGTGCTGAGAAATCTCAGAACTTTAACAATGAGTCTCATGTTTGTGTAATGCTTAACTACATGTAAACAGGGAAAGAAGTAGAAATGCGTATCTCACATGTGCAAATACTTTGCTAACCATTCCACAAACTCACTGCTTGCTGTTGGGCTATGGAAAGTAAATATTACTTTTGTTTACTGTTCATTTAGTCTTCATGTCATAAAACTAGATGTGGAAGCATAAAAAAATGAAGGCCCTATCTAAGAATATGTCATATATTTACAATGCAGCCATCTGTTACCCTCCTCCCTATACTGCAGCCTTGGTATCTCAGTACTTGTTCACAAATATAACAACTACACTACATAAATTAATAACAAATGTGTGATACACCATACATATCTTTAGACTGACAATACACATTCAGATTTTCAAATACTTGTAGTAATATGGACACCTGTTTGCATATAGTATCTTAAAATATACCTGCACCTTGGAACACAGCCACCACATAATACAAATTGCATACTCATCAATCTTGACAGTTGAACATGCCTACACATCCATTTCATGCAGGCCTCCCAACATCTTCTCTCTTCAACATCCACTGCAGATGTCATCCACTATAAGTTGTCTGGCAGTCTTGTAAAAGTCAGTTTGCCATGGCACTTGCATAATGTACTATGTTCTCCAGTCTGTGTAGTTAGAAAGGTAGGGTTTCTTTTCTAACTGCAGTCAGCTGGGAGGTGTGTGTATGTCTGTCTCATCAGAAGAGCATAAGTGTGCATCCTGAAGATACCACTCCAGTCCCTTGGATTACCAATATTATGACAGTTGCACATGCCTACACATCCATTTCATGCTGACGTCCCAACATCTTCACTCCAACATCCACTGCTGATGTTATCCCCTTTAAGTTGCCCTGCAGCATTGTAAAAATCAAACTTGTGCCATGGCTCTTGGGTAAAATACTGTATTCTCCAGTTTGTATACTTAGGTAGATAGGGGTTCTAGTCTCACTGCATTCAACTTTGAGGTGTGTGTGTGTGTGTGTGTGTGTGTGTGTGTGTGTGTGTGTGTGTGTGTGTGTGTGTGTGTGTGTACGTCTATCTAGTCAGAAGAGCATAAGTGTGTATCCTGTAGTTACCACTCCAATCCCATGGATTGCCAATATTTTGACACTTGCACATGTCTACACATCCATTTCATGCTGACCTCCCAATATCTTCACTCCAACATCCACTGCTATTATCCACTATAAGTTGTCCTGCAGAATTGTAAAAGTCAGACTTTTGCCATGGTGCTTGCGTAAAATACTGTGTACTTCAGCCTGTGTATTTAGGTAAGTAAAGGTTCTGTTCTCACTGCAGTCAACTGAGAGGTGTGTGTGTCTATCTTATCAGAAGGCATAAGTGTGTATCCTGCATTTACCACTCCAGTCCCATGGACTGCCAATATTTCGACAATTGCACATGCCTACACATCCATTTCAAGCTGGCCTCCCAACATTTTCACTCCAACATCCACTGCTGATGTCATCCACTATAAGTTGTCCTGCAGCCTTGTAAAAATCAAACTTGTGCTGTGGCTCTTGCATAAAGTACTGAGTTCTCTAGTCTATGTCCTTAGGTAGGCATTCTAATGTCACTGCAATCAGCTGGGGTGTGTGTGTGGGTGTGTTTGGGCTATTGCTTGACTTTAGACAGAGCATTCTACACCAACATGTGGGACACTGCTATTAGCATTTTCTCCTCACCAAACACTGCTGATGTTATCAGCTATAAACTGTTGTCAGACACTCTCCAAGTCAGGCTTGAGCTGTAGGGCTTGCTCTAAATACAGAGTTCTGTAGTCAGTATACTTAGGTAGTTACTTGTTCTGTTCTCACTGCAGTCGACTGGTGTGTGTGTGTGTGTGTGTGTATACATGTGTAAACGTGTGTGCACGTCTATCTAGTCAGAAGAGCATAAGTGTGTATCCTGCAGTTACCACTCCAATCCCATGGATTGCCAATATTTTGACTCTTGCACATGTCTATACATCCATTTCAAGCTGGCCTTCCAGCATCTTCACCCCAACATCCACTGTTGATGTCATCCGCTATAAGTTGTCCTGCAGCCTTGTAAAAGTCAAACTTGTGCTGTGGTGCTTGCATAAAATACTGAGTTCTGTAGTCTATGTCCTTAGCTAGGAGTTCTAATGTCACTACAATCAGCTGGGGTGTGTGTGTGTGGGTGTGTTTGTGCTATTGCTTGACATTAGACAGAGCACTGTACACCAGCATGTGGGACACTGCTATTAGCAGTTTCTCCTCACCAGACACTGCTGATGTCATCAGCTATAAACTGTTGTCTGACACTCTCCAAGTCAGTCTTGAGCTGTGGAGCTTGCCTTAAATACAAAGTTCTGTAGTCAGTATACTTAGGTAGTTATTTGTTCTGTTCTCAATGCAGTCAACTGGTGTGTGTGTGTGTGTGTGTGTGTGTGTGTGTGTGTGTGTGTGTGTGTGTGTGTGTGTGTGTGTGTACATGTGCCTGCACTTGCTTGACATTAAAGAGAACATTTTACACCAGCATGTGGGACACTGCTATTAGCATTTTTTCTTCACCAGACAATATAGCTGATTTGTAGATGTGCAGTAATCCCATCAGGGCAGGGTCACAGATTGGCCTGTAAGCCAGGCAGAAGTCAACTTATTCTGTATGATACAGACTACAGCAGCAGGGCTTTCAGTCTATTCACATGTCATGGCATGGTTTCTAGGGCTTGTATTTTCCTGGTGAGAAATCCTGGATATTTTCTATATGAACACTAGTAATATTCTGGCTGTATGCAATAGACACCTGTGAGTTGTTAATGCTAAATCTATGTCTTTTTCATCTGTTAAATGTCCTTACAGATGTCATCGAGGGCATGCATGATTCTGTGGAACTTGACCAGGCCAAGGTGTTTGACACAAATCCACATTGAGGTATTCACTCAACACCTATATCACCAACTGGGTTACACCACTACATCACATACTTGGCATCTAAATATGTTGAATTGTGTGAAGTGACATATATCTCTGGTCCAGTGTTCAGGTCTGTACGTCAGGGCTCTCTGCTAGGCCCTTTCCTATCCATTAAGGTCACAGACATCAAGACTGACATACACATTCTGTGTTCAAACAGCTGTCTAGAGGACTACAGATTGTGAGCAATCATTAACTACAATTGTGATTTTAGTATAATACAGACAGTATCAATGCACACCAAAGAGTGCTGCCACAGCCATGACAACAGATGAGATGAAACAAAAGCATGGGGAGATTTGTTACATTATGAAAACAAATGCACAAACCAAGGATAATGTAGACATCACACCCTATAAGCAGACAAATTGGTATGTGACCTATATCCTGGGGTAGATGGTATGTGTTGAGTCCAGCATTGTATATAACACACCTACTGAGTATGTGCAGAATATCCACATCAAAGGCCATAATACCTCCATAGTTCACAGCCATCATCACATCATTAACTGTGTAGAATGCACCATTCTTCATGTACCTTACTACACATCTTCCACTGATGTGTAACATCTTTGCCACAGTGAGCTGCCACACATCTTATTGGCCATATATAGGTATTCTTTTTGTTGCATAAACATTACTATCTGATGATATGGAACACTCAGCAAGGTGTTACACCAGATGCACACAGTATATACATAGTTGTTTGACAACATTGATGGCATGGGTTACATTCATGACCGATTGACAGTGTGGATTGTGCCATGTACATGCCATGCATACTAGTCAGCTAGCCTGGATTTAGCATAATGTCACATACAGGTATAGCAGTGTCCCTCCTAATACCTCCAGCAGATGTTAGTGTCAGGATGGTGTGTTTGATTACCCCCATAGATTACTGACATGTCATAATAGTTGTACAAGTGTGTTTGTACAGAAGCATCTGTGATCAATCAGAATCGCATATGTTGTCAGACATGTGGTATTACTGGTGGTATTATTTGATACAGTCCATGATTGTGCATGCTTCTTTTACTGTTGTCCATGGGCCTGTAACTGTGTCCCATTTTTCTTTTTGGAGACCTTGCTGACATTACACTTATATTCAGGGATATCAGTCTGCACAGCTTCACAATATGGACCCAACCCCAATTTTATATTACATCTTAGATAGATATCCTCTGCATTGTTCATGTTAGGATGCTTATCTCATCAAGACATATCTTTTCCATTGTTATGTCACCTTGTCTGACAGTCACATAATATACATTTTTACTATGAAGGCCGTACTGTACCATGTTGATATGTGAGTAGCGTTCCTGCTACAACTGTCTTCCATTTACATGCCCTCATCTGCTGTACATTACAGTGTTTCACTTGTCCTTTTTCCCTGTGTTCATTCCTCCATTTCATCTATGTGCCCCTATGCAATACAAACATGCCCCCTGACTGTTTATTTTCAATGGCAGTTCATGTACCCTTACAGATCATTTACCCATCTTTTGCACAGAATAGCTTGAATGGGTTTTCACAATACTCTGCACTGTATTCACTGTTCTGTACTGTGTTTGGAACATATATATTACTATATGATAAACCCTGGTAATCACTGTGGCATTCCGCGCAATCCCAATAACGTAGACTGCTACAAGGGAAACAATTCACTGTCTGTGTTGCACTACATGGTTTCCTGGCTGCCAACATTTTTGCCTGCCATGAAACCGCACTCTTTTATGTTTAATTGTGGTGTGCAGCATGAATATGTAATTAGTGCTGCCGCTCACCATGCAAACACATAAGCTCCATGTAGGCTTTGTGGAAGCCTACACAGAGTTTATTGAATCCTCCTGATTGTTTGATGATGGAGCATTTAGCTTTGACATGGGTGTCAAATGAGAGGTCCATATTTGCACTGGAAGTCCTAATTGTGGATGACCTGAGGGTTATCTATATCAAACCATAGGTATTCTGGTAAAGAGACTCTTTTTTAATTTCTCCAAAGGAAATAGTGGTGGTGAAGAGGCTTTAAAACTATTGTCTGTATATCAGAAAACATTACCCTGGTCCTTGTTAACACTTTTACTTTAGGGGAAGAGACTGCTTTTTGTAAAAAAAAAAAAAACACTTTTATTTAATGGGTTTAACAGACAGTTCAGTAGAATTGTCAGCTTTAAAAAGAGATTCTCTGTGAACACTTGTGTTGAGTGCTGCTGTGGCCAAGGCATATGGACTGAAATGTAACTTTGTTGCAATCTTTTTCATTTTGTTTCATTTTCTATTTTTGTTTGCCTTTCTGTGAAACACTATCCAACTTTTTATTAATTTAATAAGCCAAGCCCTACTGCTTCTGAGGAAAACATTTTGCCTGCTCATTTCACTATATATATATATATATATATATATATATATATATATATATATATATATATATATATATGGAGAGAGAGAGAGAGAGATACATGTATATGAATATATAACATAAATATATAAATGCACACACACACACACACATATATATATATATATATATTTGTGTGTGTGTGTGTGTATATATATATATATATATATATATATATATATATATATATATATATATATATATATATATATATTTGGGTACCTGTATTTGTATTGTATGTTTATATATATATATATATATATATATATATATATATATATATATATATATATATATATATGTCTACATTGAATCAGCAAAGTTTCATGAAACCGTTTTTCCGAAAGTGCATTCATCCAAAAATGCACTTTCCCGAAAAACCGATTCAATGAAAACAAAAAAAAAAAAGAACACTTAATACATTTATATATTTGTATATAGAGCCCCCCTGTGCCCCCTACACCCCCGCTACTTATATATTCTAACTCTGAGATCGCACTACAGTGGGGAAAAGGGAATATTCCCATATCCCCACTGTGCCGCGATCTACAACAGCAATCTTTCTTGCTGTACATTGAAGTTAGCTGGGTATGAGGGACTTTCCCCCATGTGGTGCATGCATAAAGGCATGCACCCGTGAAAGAAGCACTTATTTTGGTTGAAGTGCCTTATACAGGAGAACATAATTCAGGGTAAGTGCACTTCATTCAGTTACCATAGTCCCTGTAATACACGAGTATGCACATACACGCATACACATTCAGCTGTTCAAATATTTAGGTTTGTAGCCTAGTTTTTCCTCTTCTTTACTTACTATACAGCCTAGGTGAGAAAGCATTTGATATCTGACTCATAAATTATGTGCCACTTATGGGAAGAATTTACTTATCAAAAAATTAGAATATATTATTTTACTGATTGTTTTTGGATTTGTTAGCAATGAAAAATGCAAACTACACTAAGTAAAATATGCAGATGTGTATCCCTGCAAGTGTCTTGTGAGCATCTCTTTATTTCCCTAGCCAGTGATAAGACAGTCCCTTTTTTAATTGAGTCACTTTTCTTCTGTCCTTACTCTTGTACAACCTGCAGGTTTCTGTCTTCCAGTTATGGACAGACTGTCATTTGAAAGGGTTTACTGCAGTCCAAGATTCTAAGGGGAAGGTATTCTTGGGTTCAGGAGATCAAACTTTCCACTCATTGATAGTGATAATGTCTTCTGTATACAGTGTGCAGCAGTATCTTAATAAAGAAAGCCACCTTCAGGTGATTTGTAGAGAAGATAAAGGTCTTTCTTAGCTTGCATGTTTTATTGAATCAAGATAACTTCACTTATCACTTGCTCTTATACCATCATCTTTTTGGTTTTCTTTGTAAAAAGATAATTATCTTGATTTTTTTTCTTTTAAAGCAACTTGTACATATTCTCCATCTTTGTACATTGATGTCTTTACTTCTACAATATTTCTAGGCTTCCTTGTTTTGCTATATGCTGTTATATGTTTAAAAAGAGTTGGAATTCTTTCTAATGTTTTCTACTTTGTAGATAATAAGTCATATTAAATTTGTTAAAATTCTGTATGTGTACTACTGCATTTATGTTATTGGAGTCTGTATGCACTGTACTACATACTTCGAGAAATATAATGTAACATTTATTTATTTGTGTATTTCAGCTCCTATCACTAGACATATTAAAAACAAGAAAATAGTAATGTAAATAAAAATAGCACATTAATATGAATGAGAAAAATTAACAAAATAAAAAAAATTAATTTTAGTAAATTACAAAATATAACTAAGACAGAATCCTTGAGTTGGTTTAAATAAGCCCTCCTAAAATCTGATACTTATGGGTTTTCTAAAGGAGTCCTCAGAATTGTGTGCCTGAATCAGGGAAGGTAGATGTTAAAAGGCACTGGAGCAAGACAGACGATGGATCCTTGGAACAGCTAGCAACCCCTCACTTTATGATGTAAGGTGCCTAGCTGGGGAATAGGGCACCACAAGCAAGACCCAGATGTGCTAGCTATTTTTTAAGATTCAGTCTGTCATCAAGATTCATAAACAAATTATGGACACGATACATATTCTAAACTTTCTCTGTGATAGACTATAGGGAAAAGAGTGTAAGATGTGATGTAGGGATGATGAGGTGGACTATCTTCTACTTTGTTTTTGATTGGTAGGGCTAGTTATCCATGTGCCATTCAATGAAGGACAAAATGTATACAGTCTATGAGGGTGGCAGAATCCATGCTGTCTGTGAGGGTAGTAGAATCCATACTGTCTGTGATGGTGGTAGAATCCATGCTTTCTGTGAGGGTGGTATAATCCATGCGGTCTGTGAGGATGGTAGAATCCATGCTGTCTATAATGCACCTTCCACTGAAGGACAGAATCCATACTGTCTCTTAGGACATACCTCTTAGTTTTCCCTAATTTTTAGGGGCATCCCTGATTTTGACTCAGATCTTAGCTCTGTTCATGTTAATATCTCCCAAATATGCTGGCTTTTTGAGAAAATTGTGGTGCATTATATTTTAATAAATTGTGACAGTAATTAAAGTTGTGGATGTCTTTTATTTTGGAAAATGTATAATAACTCACATGCCTAATGTTAATAGTGCTAATATTTTAAAAGTGAATTGTCCATTTGTCCCTAATTCTGTTGTGATGTGTCCAAGATTTGTTGAAAGCTATATATGAGGGTGGTAAACTCTGGCATGGACTCCTGAATAAAAAAAAACATCTGAATGTCATCAGCTTAAGACTGATAATCAGTACCTCTACTTTCAGGGCCTGTTTGAACAAAAGAATCACCAGAACAAAGCACTGTGGTACTCCACACATGAGCAGGAGAAAAATAGTATTTGTTTATTTTATTTATTTAACATTTGTTTTACCAGGATAGTCTGACTGGGCAGCAAGTGCCCATTTTTAGTGGAGTCCTGGGGAGAAAAGCTCCAAGAAGTTACAACTGAAATACACAGGTTATTAAAATTAACATTAAGTAGAATGCTGACATTTTTGGCAGGCATGACAGTTGTATGCAATAATAGTCGTCGGATAACAGTGGCAGAATGTTAACATGTAAAAGGCAGAAACAGTTAAAATGCAAACAGTCATATGCAATATGATCTCATAGCTCAATCAGCAGATCACTAAAATTTCAGTATTTGTACAATATATGAACATAAGGTAATAAGAGTAGGTACATATTTACAAAGTTATACAATGCACCTAAGTGTTTCAAAAGATAGTGAGAGTAAGTAAGTATTAGAGGTCTCAGGGGGTTCCCTCGTACCAAAGGGTGGTGATTCAGGTAGGACATTGCAGTTGCAAAGAGGGGAAGCATAAAGGTGTGATTTAAGGAGGTCTTTGAATGTGGTTGAGCAGTTTTGTAACCTGAAGTCTGGAGAGAGGGTGTTCTGTGCTTTTGCAACTTCGTGGAAGAAAAGGGCTTCTCCAGAGCTGTTCTTACATGGATTGACTTCAATCAGGGCTTTGTTACTGGAATGTAGTTCCCTGTTGGAGTTGTAGAAATTTAAAATGCTGGCTAGTGCAGAGGTTCTCTCAGGGTGATATAGAATTTGATGAGCTATATTGAGTTAGTGGTAGCTTAGTAAGTTTGGAAATTTTAACCAGTGTAGTTTATGTAGGGACTGGCAGTGGTGGGAGTGTGATTTAGCATTGGCTGTGACTCTAGCTATCTTGCTGTAGCAAGTGGAGAGTTTGTTCAGGTCAGTTTTATTTATGTTAGTTAGAACTGGGGAGGCATACAATAATGTTGATAATAGGTGAGTTCTGGCTATGATAGTTCTAGACATGGAGGTTAAAAACTGTTTGTTACAATAGAGGAATCCGAGCTTTTTGTGGATTTTAGAGATAGTTTGGGATATATGCTTATTGTATTTAAGTTGTTGGTCAATAGTAACACCTAATAGCTTGGCCTCTGGTACTGGGGTGATGAGGGTATTGTTGACTGAGAGAATGGAGAATGGGAGCCATTGGGCTTAGTTGGGTGGAATAATATTAACTGTTTTTTTTTTGTTTGGTATCAGTTGGTGATTGTTTAGCCAGTTCTCTAGTTCAATGAAGGATTCTTGGGCTTTACTTTGCAGAAGACAGCTGTTGGGGGCTGAGCAGATTAGGGTTGTATCGTCCACATATTTGACAATCTTTGCTTTTGCAGTTGCTAGATGTAGTTTGTAAATCTGTTAAGAAGGATTGAGCCTTGGGGGATGCCACATGTGACTCGGAGGGGGGGATAGGGAGTTGAGCCCTTTGACAGATTGTGAGGGGTGGCTAAGGTAACTGTTAAACCAGTGGAGGGAGGGATTATCGAGGTTGAGGTTGGAAAGGCAAGCAGGGAGTTTGTTGTGGAAAACTGTATTGAATGCCTTGGATAAATCAAGGAAAGTGGGGGAGACAAGTTTCCCTTGGTACCTGTATGAGTTTATGGTATTAGAGAAGTTGATTAGGGCAGTGGTGGTGCTATGGAATGGTCTAAATCTGTGTTGGGTTTTAGATAGTAGACTGTTGGATACTAGGTGAATATGGAGATGGTGGTGGATACATCTTTCTAGAATCTTTGATAGGAGTGATAGGATTGCAATGGGATGGTAGTTGGAGAGGTTGGTAGAAGAGCCACCTTTGTGGAGAAGGATGATATATAAGGATTTCCACAAGGACAGGACGGTGCTCTCAGAATTAGATCTATTAATTAGTAGGGAGATGGGGTAGGCTATGACTATGGAAGAAAGAGTTATTTCCTGAGAGCAGCTATTGAATACAGCTCAAGAGGTAAGAGGTTAACCATTCAAGAGTGTTGCTACTTAGATAACAGTGAAATCTCTGATATTCATGATGACACAAATGACGGACTGATCAAGGATGACTATGACATAATATAATTGTTAATATTTCACCTTAAGTTGGTCACTTACAGTATAAGAGAGGGATGTTTCAGTGCTGTCCTTAAGTCTAAAAAAAACAGATTACCACAAGTGTTAAACATAGATCCATATGTGCATGTCTTAAATTTTCAATAGCTTTGTCTATAAAACAAGGTTGGAGACACTGGTAGTATTCCAGCATGTCCTGGATCAAACAATATTTTTAACAATGGGAATTTTCTGGGTATCTCTTAGTGAAGAGAGAGAGAAAAAACTTTCTTAGTGAAAACTGAACAGTTTGAAAAAAATAAATGGATCAAGTGAGTCAAGGTATGATCTTATAGAACTGATATCCAACCAGCAATAGATTAAAACAATGAAGGAACCACATTTAGGGCAACATAAATTCTCTCCAGCAATACTGCAGACATCTTGCAGCAAATTGCAGGACACACTACCAAAAGAGTATTTGTTGGTGCACTGCTGCTGTAGAAATCTCTTTGGACAAAAAGTGACTTTTTATGTGAGACTTTATTTTTGTATGTTGAATAATGAGCATCTAAAGTAAGCATGTCCTTATGAAGGCAAGTCCTTTGGCATCTACATTAAAAATGTCCATCTTAGGATCTATTGCATGCATCACATGTTCAAACAGTGGTACATGTCAGGCTGTAGGTCTATTATAGCAAATCATGGAGCATCCTGAGCATCATTTACATTAATGGGCAGTAATAGTAGATACCTGAATAAAGTCAAAACTTTGAAAGACTCATAAGTTCCAAAGTGAGTGCATGTGCTTATTATTTATGTAGTCATTAAAACTGGTCAGTACTATCCATTTAATATATGCATGAACAAAGACAGTGAGGATATTAAAGAATTCTAGAAGAAATTTGCAGTTCATTCTTATACAAAGCCCTATCCCAAGCATACACTTGGAAGATGCTGGTACTTCCAGAATTCACCTGAAAAACTGTTAGTTCTGATGAAATACAAATCTGATATTGCTTTGCTTAGGGCTATGAATAATATAGTGACCTGGAAGAATTGATGCAGGCATATGAAGTCCAAAACCTTTACACATCAAGGTCACTATGATAAGCCCATATAAGCCAAACCAAAACAAACCCAGTTTTCTCTGAAGTGACATGTTATTAAACAGTACATCCTTAAGTAAGGCTTGAATCAGAAGACTGGTGTTAAACAAAACAACCTTAGACAGTTTAAAGGGGGAGCAGGGCCTGCTTACAGGTTGAAAATTATATTCTGACACTTTACATACTGCCAGAAGGCGGGAAAGGTCCATACCCAAGATATGCATTGCACTATTGCAGTGCTTAGTGGTTCTCACCTATCATAGTCTACCCAGATAATGGTGTGAGAAAACTTAGTGCTTGCTCCTTCATGATTATTCATTGTCTCACTCAGCCTCTTATAGTTAAAATAACAAGTGGTCAGCAGATAAAGTTTAAAATAAGAAGATAGCAAATATAGCAAATAAGAAGTTCCTAGGGTAGAAGAATCTCATATTAAAAGACCAGTTTATAGCTGTGAGAAAATTAAAAACAGTAGTATGGAAGCAAAATATGCTAATGATTTGACAGTAAATACAGACCAACTGCTTGGCTAACATTAAAATGTTTTTGGACTTCCAAGATGGCTGCACACTGAGTAACAGCTTGTTTATAGCTCTTCCAGTGTGAAAACATAAACTCAGCAAAGAAGGCCAGTCGACTTGTGTTTATGGGTAAATTTCAGTAACTGGAAAGTAAGTACACTGCCTGGATGCCAGGAATAAAGAAACAAAGAAGACCTGGAAAAAATCAGCTACAAAAAGTGAGGAAGAAACACTGACTGGGGAGAGTTCTGCAGCGGTGCAGCAAAAAGTAATACAAACGTCAGACATGACTTTCAGTAACCTACAGGAAGATACAAGACAATTGCATCTGAACCTGGTTAAAATAAACAAAACACTGATAGAGTATATTAACACAAACAACAAAAGGCTGGAGCAAATGGAAGAAGCTTTAAACAGATATTCAGATGAGATAATAAAGCTGCAAAAATCAGAGGTCAAAATGAAGAAAAGACTGGCTGAATATAAGTGTGTTCAGGAAGAGATGTTTAAAAAAATAATAGAATTAGAGGACAGATCACCTAGGGAAAACCTGAGATTTTCAGCCAAACCAGAGAAGCTGGAAGGAACAGACTGCATTAATTTTATGAAAGCACAAATAAGCAACTGGACTGGTATTCCACAACAGGAACTGTTAGTTGAACAGCCACATCGTATGTATGCTCCAAGCCTAGCCATAAGAAAGCAACGTAGACCTATAATAATAAGGATGCAATCCTACCAGCAGAGGGAGTTGAGTCTAACAAAACTGTGGAAGAAGGACAAAATACTAAAAGTGGGAGACAGCACTGTTTGTGGAGAATGACTACTCCTTCTACATCAGGCAAAACAAAAGTAAATTCATTCCACTATTCAGAAAATGTTGAGATGCAGGTATGAGATTCAAACTGCTGTATTCAGCTATCTTCAAGGTATTCTTCCACGGAGGCACAACATTATTTTCTGATGAAATGCATGCTAAGGAGGAAATACAGAAGTTTGTCCAACAAAAACTGAGCTGTGAAACAGAAGGAGAGTCTGTTTCTTGTTCTTCTGGTAATAAAGACCACAGAGAGATTGCACTTGTGAAGCCTATTCCAGTATTTCAACAGAAAATGTTGGAGAGAATGAAGGGAGAATGAGAGTTGACTAGAAGAATCACGAGTATGTTGGAAATGAAGCAGAGACAGGATTTGGATGATGGAGAAGAACAGTAGTAAAATCAGTAATTTAATGTTGGATTACAATGCAATAATTATATTTGTGAAATATGACAGAACAAGAAAATTTGGAAATATTGGACTTTTTCAAAACTTGTTTGATATGTGGGGGACTCTAAAGTATATGCCTTACTTCATTATTAATTATTATTATTATTATAGGTTCATAGGTTCATAGGTAAGTACTAAGCTAACTACCCTTGCGAGCCATTTTAAGCCTAGCCAATTATCCCTTGTGAGACTCAAACCCTGCACCTTGTGTTTGTAAATCAAACACCTTAACCATTAGGCCACCCTCCCATTTGCTTTGGGGAGGGGAAGAGAGGGAAAACAATATTACTGTAAGTAAAAAAAAACACTTTCTTTTCTTCAGAGTAATGTATTATTCATTTTAATCTGAATGGTCTTACAGATAAACATAAAAAAGAAAGAGTAGTGAACCATATTAAAAATGTAGAGTGCAAATAGCTATGCTACAGAAGACACACCTGGAAAAAATTGAACATGTGAATTTGATAAAAAAAGGTGTTCAGGATGATTATTCAGTGGAATATCTTGGGCAAAGGGAAGGACGAGTACTTATAGTAATTGCAAGAGGATCTCCAATAGTGATAGAAGAGGAATAAAAGATAATAATGGAAGATACATAATACTAAGGGCTACTGGCCAGGGAGGAGGATTACACCGGCATGCATTTACACCCCCCACAAAACTGCTATAATGGAGCTTAAGAAAATTCTGGGAGAAATAATCAGCTTTCAGCAAGGGATATTACTTATAGGTGGAGACTAGAATTTGGTTTGCAACAGTGAACATGTGTCTGGGGGCCTAGAATGAAAAATATAACAAAAGATGATTGACTTTTGAGGAGATTTATGAAAATGTTTGGCATGGAACATGTGAATTCAGTACTAGGAATATGGAGTGAATTTACATATTATTCCCCAAGACAGAAAAACTGGGCTAGGCTAGATAGAATTTATATCTCATAGGAACATGTGGATTTAATTGAAGGCCTTGAAATGTACCCAATAGCTATTTCAGATCATGTTTATAGGTTCATAGGTGTGTACTAGGGTAATGTTCCTGGGGCCTTTACAAGCCTAGCCACAGGACTACCCTGGCATAGTGCCACCCGACCTTAGTTCCCAGTGCCTCTGTTGAGTAGAACCACTGGACTTATCCTCAAGGTGAATTTTCTGTTTCCCATCCACTCATCAAGATTTCTCTTGAAGAGGGTCAGCGAGGTGCTCTGCTTGACACATTTGGGAAGTCTATTCCATAGAATGGGCAGTCTCTGTGTTATGAACCTGTCCCTCCAGCATGTTCTGTTAATTGTGGTAATGAGGTTGAGGTCTCTGGAGTATGTGGTGTGAAGGGATTGGGATTTCTTTAGATGTAGCATTTCTAATAGAGCTGGGTCAGACTTGGCTTTGTAAGTCAAGCAGAGATTACCTCTAAGTAGGCGACATGAGACAGAGAATAGTTGGAGTTTTTTGAGTCTGTCCATATAGGACAAGTGTTTAAGGCCTAAGATCCTCTTTGTGAGGTACTTTTGAAGCCTCTCCAGTTGTTGTAGATGTCTAGTGAGGTACATGGCAGTAGGGCATTGTACTCGATGATTGGCCTAATGAGGGAAGAGTAGAGGGAGACAATGACCTCTTTCCTCCTGGATGCAAAATCCTTAGTAATGAAATGTGCCACATAGAAGACTTTCTGACTACAGTGGCAATGTGGTGATCAAAAGAGAGGTTTCTGTCAACCTGTGTTCCCAGATCTCTTATAACACCTTCTGTGATCAGTGGACTACCATCAGTGTGGTAACTCATGGGAACTGGGTTTTTCCCAAAGGGGATGACGACACATATTTTGGCATTCAGCCTAAGGCCATGGTTCTGACACCAGTCATTGGTCTCAGTGAGGCCATTCTGTAGGATGTCAACATCACCTGGGGAGCTAATAATAGCTCCCAACTTGCAATTGTCTGCGTACTTTGTCAGCCAGAGTCCCTTTGTGTTGGCCTGAACTTCAAAGAAGTAGATACCAAACAGGAGAGGACCCAGGTCTGAACCCTGTGGGACTCCACTCGTGACTAGTCAGCAGTCTGACTTGGAGTCAGCTACTTTCACACTGTGGGTTCTATCTGTGAGCTAGTTTGCAACCCACCTAGTGACATAGGGGTTGATGCCTAGCTTAGTGAGCTTTTCTGTGATTCATGAGTGGGTAATGGTATCAAAAGCCTTGGCCAGATCAAGGTAGGCTGTATGAACCACCTTGCCTTCATCCACAGCTCTGATGACTGACTCAGAGAAGTCAACCAAGTTGAGGAGGCATGAACTACCCTTCACAAAACCAAACTGTGTGGGATCCAGAGTTTGGAGATTCCCTATATCCTTGTTTATTAGGTCCATGATGATTCATTCCATAGCTTTGCATATCAGGCTCATCAGGCTAATGGGGTGATAGTTTCCAGGGTCTGTAGTCACTCCTCCTCCTTTGTGGAGAGGGATGACTGTAGCAGTGCACCATTCGGTAGGGACAAAGCCTGAGGTGAGGCTGTGATTAAACAGGGCACGCAGGTGAGGTGCCAGTTCACTCTGTAGTTCATGTAGAACACATCCAGGGATATTGTTAGGTCCCATAGAAGCTGTATTCTTGGCCTTGGACAGTGCTGTTTTAACCTGTGCAGCAGTAATACTGGGTAGCTGGCAATCTGCTGGTATTGTGATTGGTCTTTGGGGGGGAGGGGTAAAGTTGGCACTGAATCTGTCAGCCAGTATACTGGCAATATCTGCTGGCTCAGTATAGGAGGTACCATTGTGCAGTAACTCATAACAAATCTGGGTATTGCCGTGGAGATTCTTTACATAACTATAGAAGGCCTTGTCGTTGTCTTTACTATCTGCTGCAATTTTGTTTTTATAGCTAGCTTTAGAGGATTTGATGAGGGATCTCACGTTTTTCCAGACTTGGGACTTCACCTTATTCCACATCAGTTTCCTCCTTCTGTTGTAGAGTTTGTTTATGGCAGGGGACCACCAGATTGGCTTCCTTTTTTTGGAGGAGAGTGTGTTGGTTCTATTGGGTATGGCAAGATCCATGCATTTGTTTACATGTTCGTACAGTGCATTGGTGTATGATTCAGCGGTCATACAACTATTCTCCATTTGCATGGGTGCCGTGAAGTTAGCCACCTCTGTTATTAGGAGGCCAAAGGAGAAGTTTTTCATGCTGGTTACCTTTGCAGGGGGTGGGAGGGATGTGGATTTCCAAGGTGATTAGTTTGTGGTTGGATCTAACCAGGGAGGAGCTGACTATTGGTGTAGAGCAACAGTCGCCCATGTTAATAATGACCAGGTCAAGGATGTTGCTACCGTAGTGGGGTAATGAGCGAGCTGGTCCAGGGCATTGGAATTAATGAACTCCAGGAAACGTTGGGCAAGTGTATTGGTACATGAGTAGTTTTCCCAGTTAATGGAGGGGTAGTTGAAGTCACCTAGTAAGAGAGTGTTAGGTTGGACCCTAATATTCTCCAGGGTGCTTAGGAACATGGAGTATGAGTCTTGGTTGGGGACCTATAGCAGGCTACAACCTGAATCGCTGTCTTACCCAATGTTAGCTGCACCTGAAGTATCTCTGATGCGTTATGTAGGGCTACCAGTTTGGAGGTGTGTGCAACCTTTATGAATACGGAATCACCACCACCTTTGGAGGCTTCGGTCCAAGTTCTGGGGCCGAAAGGTGTGGAATGAGTTATAACCTGGTAGTGTAGGGGTGCTTTCTTATGCCTTGAACCAGGTCTCTGTTACAGCACAAATGTTGATGTTCTCTGTTTTAAAGAGTGCTTAGATCGAGTGCATTTTGACTTCTAGCACTGAGCAGCATGACCCTCAGGTTGCATTTGTCTGTAGCTGTTATGGTGGTAATTTGGTCTTACATAACCTAAAAAAGGCACTATAGGAGTGACAAGAGCCTTGTCCAGTATCTCGAAATCTAGGGATGACAGAAGCAGGCCATCTCTGGCAAAGCATTGAAGTCTGGCAGTCATGTCATCCCAGGCAGACAGATACTGGATCCCCTTAGAATGACACCAGAAACTTAGCCAATTATTGAAATCAATCATTTTTTGCTTGTACTGTGGTATCATTCTGGGTGATGGTAGTATGCTGCTCAGAGATAGGGTCATACCCACCTGGGCTACATAATCCAAGAGCTCCTCCATGTCTCCTTTCATGTAGTCCAGGGAGGTACATCTCAGATCATTCACACCCACATGTACAATGACATATTTGTATCTGCTGTTGAGGGACCTGAGTGCATGCATTATGTGATGGATCCTGGCACTTGACAGGCAGCTGACTATTAATTTCTCCTTATTCAACCTAGTGAGTGGGACATCAGTGTGCCTCACTATTGAGTCATCTATGACTAGTGTGTTGGGCATGCTGTTTTGCCTTAGGGGCTTTGGTTGAGTGGCACACTGTTTAGGAGACTTAAGTGTTTTGTGATTAGTGCCAATAATAACTAAATGGAATAAAATTAAAGTGGATTTTAAAACTAGGGTGGAAATAAAAGAAAGGGAGATATGGTTAAACAGTAACAAGAATTATTTAGAGGGATTGACAAATGTTAAAGTATTGCAAAATAGGTGGTATCTCTCAGAACAAGAAAAGAAGCAACTGCAGAATGCTAAACAGAAAATAAGGAATTACCTCAATAATATGCACGAGTATAGAAAGATTGCTGTTAAGCAACTGTTTTTTGATAATAATTCTAGAACACAAAAACTTTTATCACAACAACTCAGGCAACAGAAAGTGGACAGGTCTTAGGGAGCCTATAACAAGGAAGATCATAAGAGACTCTGTAGGGAATTAGAAATATTTTGGAAATTTATGAAAGTTTGTATGAAGCAAAGGAATATGGAAATCAAGAAAAGGTGCAAATGGAAATCATTATGGAAGAATTAAATATGCCAAGGTTAGAGGTAGATAAGGCTCAATTACTAACAGGATAAGAAGGGATGAGATAAAAATGGCTACCTATAACCAATCTACAGGAAAGTCCCAAGGAATAGATGGTATTCCTGTGGAAGTTTGGAATTAGGAGGGAAAAAACTGATCAAGATCCAGATGGTTTTGTTTAGCAGTAGTTTAAGAGGAGGAGAAGTACCAGCATCCTGGAAGAAGGCGGTGGTAATGGTAATACCTAAAGATGGTAAAGAGCCATCAGTTCCAGCTTTATACAGGCCCATTTCAATACTAAACCATAAAGTGTTCATGTCTATAATGGCTAAAAGAATAGCAAAAGTGAAACCGAAATTAATAGATATGGATCAGTGTGGTTTTGTGGAGGAGAGGCAAACATTTGTCAATATTAACAGAACACTGATGATCCAGAGGGAAGCAGAATGTAAGAAAATATCAGTTTTATTGGTGAGTCTTGATGCAGAGAAAGCATTTGACAGAGTAGACTGGGACTTCATGAGCAGGCAATGGAAGTATTTACTTTCCCTGATACAATTATAAGGTTGATTAGAAGAATATGTGAGGGATCTGAGGTGCAAATTAAGGTGGTGGGGTCCTCTCCAATAATTTCTGCTTGGGTAGAGGAACCAGGCAGGGTTGTCCACTTTCCCCTTTGTTGTTTGCATTATATTTAGAACCACTGGCAAAGAAAATAAGGGACTCAGAAATTCAAGGATATAATTGGTATGGTAGTAAGGAAAAGCTGTCTCTGTTTGCAGATGATATTGTTTTATACATGACAAAACCAGAAAGAGACATTACAGTGTTGTGGAACATTTTAAGACAGTTTCAAATCTTCCCAAGATGCAAAATTAATGAAGCTAAAAAAAGGCAGTAGTGGTTAATTATGTATGTACCCACAAACAAATTGGTCCAACAATATCCATATTTATGGGTATATGATAAAATGAAGGATTTAGGAGTATGTATTAGAAAGTACTCTGTTGTGGCAGCTAATGATATGTGGGAAGAGACTAAACAGAAAATAACACAAACATTGAGAAACTGGAAGCTTTGTTATATGGATAGGGAAGCTAAGATACAATCCATTGAAATGTTTTTAGTCCCTTTAGTCTTATGGACAGGTCAGGCATATTTTTATTAACCAGAAGAGAAGCTGTGGATAGCAATTAAAAAAACAGTTGAAGGATATTATCTGGGAAGGGAAGACAACAAGGGTCTAGTGGGATAAGATGATTCTTCCAATAGAACAAGGCAGACTAGGATTATCCAATTTGAATGGATATTTTAGAGCAACACAATTAAGGCTCTTATACATAGCACAAGCAGAAAACTATACTTAAAAGTGGAAAGGAATGATGACAATAAAGGAAAGAAGATCAAGAAATAAGGAGAGATTGGAATTTTGGATGCAGACTCTTAGGGAAAACAACAAAAATCATACAGAGTATTATTTTTCATAAAATAGCAGGGAGTATTGTAAGAACCAAACCAGCACAAGAATGGAGAAAAGAGATTTTGCTGATAGGGATGACTGTGGTCAGGGATACAGATAATAGGCAAGAGGGGGATGGAATTTATTGGAGAAAACTGGCAAAGGAACCAAGGTATTGGGAGGAAATATCTAGAAAGGGAAAGGTAATAGAATGGGAAGAGGCCAAGAATTTATTTGGACTGCAGGTTAGAGATTGCCATTCCTTATCAAGGATTGATATCCGAATATAGGCGACAAGAAAGAAATAGGGGACTCCTGAATAAAAGAGTAGCACTGGTAGAGTTTTTAATAGAATCTAGAACAGAAGCTGCTATTAAAAAAGGGAATAATTAGTAAAGCATATGTAATATTGCATAATAATTATAAGAATCAATCAGAGGAACTTAGAAAGGACTGGGATAAGCAATTCAAAAAGAGACAATGGGAGGATATGTGTATATCTCTCAAATATGCAAAAAAAGTCTACAGGATTTAAGATCTTTGCCTGGAAGTGTTTACATAGGTATTTTTATACCCCAAGTAGACTCCAAAGAATATTTCCTCAGGTAGATAGCAAATATTGGAGGTATAATGGGTAAGAAAGAGGTGGCTGGGAACATATTTTTTGGGAGTGTAATGGGCTGGCAGACTTTAGGGATTCCCTGCAGACCACTCTGTTGGAGATGCTGGGTGAGCAGATTGGATTGACTGGGGAGATGATTTTTTCTGAGTTATGATACAGAATCGGAATTGCCTAGACATAGTAAAGCCTGGTTGAGTCTAATTATGGTGGCTACCAAAAAAACAATTACTAGAAAATGAAATTTGAAGTCTAAACCAACTTTACTAGAAGTAGTGAATATAGTAAAAAGAGATAAAACAACTGGAATTGGGATCTTTAGAAAAGGGAGGGAGCAAACTACATAGGAAAAATTGGAATTGTGGGAACAATATATGCAGAGCAGGAACAATGTTTAAGAGGAAGGATTTGAATGAGCCATATAATGCTTTACCGACAATGACTGGACAGATTATAAGTGATGTATAATGTTTGCAACTACAGTTGTTTTAATAGTGTCTGTGATGTATACTGTTTGCAACTAAAGTGGTGTCATGTTGTTTGTTTTTCATTTATATAAATGTAAGATTGCCTATGTCATATGTGAAAATTTAATAAGGATGTTTGCTGGAATAAAAAACATTAAAATGTTTTTGATTGGATTCAATAGTATGGTGAATAATAATTAAAGTCTAGCCAGTATTTATATACATACATTACCTTCTTTGTGTAATTTATCACTTTGATCTACTTTTCATAAATATATATGTATATATATATATATATATATATATATATATATATATATATATATCTCTGTCTTAAGTTGCACTCAAGATAATACACATGCAGCATTACCATGTCTTGTTTAAGTAATGTTTTCAGTAAAATATGATTACTTAAAATATAAAAAGAGCACACACTGCTGCCTTTTAGATGCATAATTAGCTAATTTCCCAAACTGGCAATAAGACATACAATGCCTTTAATACTATATGAAATTATATTTTGCCACTGACATTGCAGTTGTCCTTATTAGGATGATAATATGGCCAAATATGTGTGTCTTATCCAACTGACATGACCAGTTGTGTAGGCCTAATCAAACTGAAATGCTTCCATACTTTGGTTTGCAGAAGATGTGAGTACCAAAAAAATGTACCCCGATTAATTTGTATACCTCCATTGACTGTATTTAACTGAAATGAATATTCACTTTACCAAAACAGTAAAAGTCTTGTAAAAGATAAGATGTTATACACTTCTTTGGTCAACTAAAATATCAATAGTATCCAGGAATGACCAGGACATGAAATGTGCATAAGCATTTCTAGCAAAATAGAGCTGTTTCAGGCCTTCTCTGGCCTGGAGTATGTAATTTCTGCCAGTTTCACTAGGTTACATAGCCTTAGTACTCTGTGATAAGGATAAACTTGATAAACTGGCTTAACTTACTACTGTGTTTGATATCCATAAACCAAGTAACCTGACGAAACTCTACAAACTTTTAAACAAAAAGAAGAGCAATACGGCTCAGAGGCATACCAGAGCTTTTTATTAAGCTCTTTTGTCTGCTTTACAGCTTGACTTTCTCAAAATACAATCCACTTTAACTTAATTTCCGTTTAAATACACACTCAATCACATGTCCTTAATTAATAATCAATTAATTCCTTAAAAACATACAAACATCTAAAAATATATTGAGTTGTCTAAACAAAATATATTAAAAGAAAATGAAAATGTATATACACCCACACTTGTGAATAAATCTTGAACAAGGAAAGGAGACTTGTATAAAATTAATCATTTTATAACCTATAAACAATGTTTTAGCTGATAATATTTATTTATTTTACATTTGTTGACTGGGATAGTCCAACTGGATATATGTCCATTATCAGTGGAGGCCCGTGGAGAAAAGCTCCAATGAGGCAAGTTAACAGACAAGCAGATAATTCAGGATACATATTTAAACTAGGCCCATTGGGCACACATAAAGGAATTAAGTATCAGTAAAGGTACAGTTGATAACAAGTCTAAATAACAATATACAGTGCAGAATAACACAGATAAGTCATCTTTCTTCAGTTGTGGTATACAAATTTTATGAGGATAAAACATGCGACTTACAATAGTATAGATGAGGTACAAGAATTAGTCTGTTGAGGAACAGGGACATAGCCATTTTATGCTTAGGTAAGATTTGAGAGTTATTTTAAATTTAGAGAGGGTTACTTCTAGGGTTAATGATGTAGGCAGAGAATTCCAGAGTTTGGCTATATAAGAAGAATATAGAGAGTCACCAGCATGATTGTGAGATCTGGTAACTGCTAACAGTAATTTATTAGTGGAGTGGAGTTGCCTAGGACAGGAGTACTGTTGGATTATGTTACATAATGAAGGTGGTGTGTTTGGATGATAGAGTAGCTTGTGTGTGATAATCAGCTGGTTATATGTTAGAAGGTTTGGTAGTTCAAGCCAACCCAATTGTTTTAGATTTTGGCAGTGATGAGTTCTAAAGGAGCTGTTGTTGGCAAATTTGGCTATCTGATTATAGCAGGAGGTCAATTTATTGGTTTCTGTTTTGGATAGATTGGTCAAGATTGGTGATGCATATAGTAGAGCTGAGAGAAGGTGTGTTTGTACTATTGTAGTTCTAGCATTGTGAGTCAGGAATGATTTGTGTTTGTAGAGACTACCCAGCTTTTTGTTAGTATTTTTTATGGCCAGATTAATATGTACATCAAATTTGAGTTTGTTATCAATAGTGATACCTAGAAGCTTTGTCTGGTAGTCAGGTGAGATAGTGGTACAGTTTATTGAGTGGATAGTAAAGGAGGAGGTAGGGGCAGTAGTGACTGAAGGATGAAATATGAGGAGTTTAGTTTTTTTGGTGTTGAGTATTAAGGCATTCTCAGTAAGCCAGGTTTCGACTGAGTGAAAATTTTCCTAGGATTTTTTTGTGTAGGTCCGCTAGGGTAGGGGCACTGCATATTATAGTAGAGTCATCAGCGTATTGGATGAGGTTTGAACTGTTTACAGCCGAGTGGAGATTATTAGTAAAAATTAAGAATAGTAGGAGGCCCAGTATGGATCCCTGAGGTACACTAAGTGTCACAGGTAAGAGTGGAGACAAGTTATTGCTCCATAGTACTGCCTGTTGTCTATTGCTGAGGTAGTTCTTAAACCAGGAGATTGCCAATGTATCTAGGCCTAAGATAGAAAGTTTAAATTTATTCGCCTCTAAAGCTCACTTAAAATTCTACTAATCTGGTAGGATGGTGAGTGACAAAGAAAATTTCATTAATAAAATCAAAACTTTGGAAAATATGTTGTTAGTGAGAGGATACCCGCCTCACATTCTTAGACCTGTATTATAGGAAGTTATAACAAAAAGGAAGGAAGGTCACTTTGTACCTTTGCTGGGAGGATCACACACTAGTAACATCAGTGGAATTATTGATTCAACGATCCCTAAAGATGTAGAGGTACATCAACATCCTATGATACTTACTTGTACACCCCATTTTGGTATGATTAAAGATATACTACAACAAAACTGGGTATTGCTTGATATTGAACACCAATATAAAGAAAAATTAGGGGATTACCCAACAGTAGTGTACAAAAAAGGATAGATCTTTCAAAAATTTGCTTGAAATAAACTTTGGGACTGATAAAAAAGGAAACATTGGTAAATGTGGGCATTGTAATCAATGCCCACATATTTTGGAGAATGAGTTTCTATACATAAGGGGTTTTGGAAAAGTAATTCAAAAACAAAGGCTTAACTGTTTGAGTAAACAACTAGTTTATATTGCGATTTGTCAGAATTGCTACTGTTTTTATATAGGGAAAACAATCAATAGTTTCAATAAGCGAATTTATCAACACCTATATGACATCCAGAAGGGTAACCTAAAAAATGCATTAAGCAAGCATGTTAAAGATTTTCCTGTACACACATTTAAATTTAGTGCCCTTGAACAAGTGCATCACAGAGACGGGGGGGGGGGTGTCCATTAAACACCTACTTAGAATATAGAGAATTAATGTGGCAGCTTAAATGTAATGCCACAAACCCCCCAGGGCGTAATGAAACTGTCTCTATTTCCAGCTACTTAAAGCTGAAGGAAGACTTTCATATATAATGTGTATTTTTTATCATAAATCATAAACATGTATAAACTAGTTTTGTCTTTAAGTCCTAGTATTAGGCTTTATTAATTTCAACTATCCCATTCTACCAGATTAGTAGAATTTCAAGTGAGCTTTAGAGGTGAATAGATTTAAATATTATCAGCTAAAACATTGTTTATAGGTTATAAAATTATTAATTTTGTACAAGTCTCCCTTTCCTTGTTCAAGATTTATTCACAAGTGTGGGTGTATATACATTTTCATTTTCTTTTAATATATTTTGTTTAGACAACTCAATATATTTTTAGATGTTTACACGTTTTTAAGGAATTAATTGAGTGTTAATTAAGGACATGTGATTGAGTGTGTATTTAAATGGAAATGAAGTTAAGGTGGATTGTATTCTGAGGAAGTCAAGCTGTAAAGCAGACAAAAGCGCTTAATAAAAAGTTCTGGTATGCCTCTGAGCCGTATTGCTTTTCTTTTTGTTTAAAAGTTTACTACTGTGTTTGGAAACATTTAAAGAAGTTATAAGTCATAGAATGATCTCATACTGAAATCATAACAGCCAAGAAGTATGATTTACTTTTCTGTCAAGCCAAAAAGAAATTAAGCTAAATCCATATTCTTAAGCAACCATGAAAGGAAAGAGAATTTCTACAAACTACAAGGCTATAGACCCAAGGACATGATTTATTAAATACTTCTCTAGTGCTTCAGCATAAAGCCTTCAAAGAATAAAACTAAATGCTTGTTTTAATTCTGCACTTAAAATAGTTCCATACTATTGTATTACTTGGTAATCATATAGTTACAGTTTTGTAAAAGGTTTGTCCATTTATACAAACCTGTCACACAGATTTATGAGTAATAGATCTAATACATATTCAAGGGCACGGCAGATCATTCTTGATAAGCGCTCTGCCATTTATTGTAACTACATTTTGTCACTAGCTTGTGAGGTTTGTGTTTTAAGAGTAAACTGAATTTTTCAGTAGAGCTGAAGCTGTATTAACAGAAGAATATAAAACTGAGTCATAGTTTTAAGGATTGGTATATGTTAAATTAGCCTTTTTGAAGCTAATTTTAATAACCTCTCTGCTGCTAAAGAGGTAGTTTACACTGGTACGTGCAAACAGGAATTCAAACTTGTATTCCAGGAATGGTGAAACTGTTAGCTAAAGCAATTATATGTATTTTTCAATAGTGAAATTCAGATAAGGGATGGGATATAAACAGATATTTGGTCCACTGTGAGGATATTTTTTTATATCTACACTCTTGATACATCATCAGTTATATCTGCTTTCTTGTCTGGTCATCTGTAGTTTAGCTAGACTGATTGCATGTCATAAAATCTACTAAAATTCCTATAAACCCACCTTACATGTGCATCTTCCTAAAAAGTAAGGTAAACGTTTGCACACTGGACACATAAAAAGAGACATTGCCACCCCAAAACGCTCTTGCCCACCTAACTCTTAAACCCAATCAACTTTAATTTTCTATTAAAACTTCTTAAAAAATGAAAAAAATGAAACATGAACTATTTCCCATTCATTACAAAGTAAAAAAAATAACTTTACTTACCATATAAAAAAAAGATAACACTCTTTCCACCAAAAAACAGCATAGCCCAACTAAACAATTGCCTTTAAAGCATAAATGTGCTATTTACTAAAATCTGCTGAATAAGGAACTAAACCAATACTCAGACTGCATCCTGCAGTTACAAAAAGTAAACAATAGTAATATTTTACATGCATTTTTACATTACAGATGGAAAATCGACATACAAACCCTGCTTTCTTGTCTGGTCATCTTTAGTTTAGGTAGACCGATTGCATGTCATAAAATCTACGAAAATTTCTATAAATCCACCTTACATGTGCTCCTTCCTAAAAAGTACAGTAAAAGTTTGCACACTGAATACATAAAAAAGAGACATTGACACCATAAAATACCCCTGCCCACCTAAGCCTTAAACCCAAAGTACTTTAATTTTCTATTAAAGCTGCATAAAAAATGAAACATGGACATCTTCCCATTCATTACAAAGTAAAAAAAAAAATAACTTTACTTACTGCATATACAAAAAAAGATAATACTCTTTCCACCAAAAAACAGCATAGCCCAACTAATTTAAACATAAATGTGCTATTTCCTAAAATATGTCAAAATAAGAAAGCAAACTCAGACTGCATCTTCCATTCAGTAAAATAGTAATGTTTTCACATACATTTATACATTACAGATGGAAAATCGACATACAAACCCCCAGCAGCACCACTGTCCACCTAAATCAACTGCTCCCAAAAAGAAAATTCTTACCTATTGCAATCAGAAAGGTGAGACTAAGAGAAAAAAACATTGATATGCAACTAGCCAAGCAGAAAATTGTATTTCTGACAAAAACAGACACAATTCTAGCCAACTAGCCTAACTAAAAATAAGACCACTAAAATATCAGTAAACTACAAAATTAACAAATCATAACATAAAGTTCACTGAATAGTATCCTTTTCTATACATCCATGCAAACTACTTAAAGTCCTATTCAGTAGAAACTCGGGCAGTTAACACAGCCTACTAACGTTAATGGCAATGCTATTCTAACATGAAGACAGAGATAAATGGTTAACTCAGTATGTGGCTGCCTGCTTTGTGTATGACACATGAAGTATCTTGTACTGTACGATTAGGATACCTGGCTCTTGATTTGTAGTTTTGCCACTTTGCATAAAGCTCATTGTCCAAACCAGTATACACCATACCCTTAACACACACACACAGCCACATTGTTAGTCTCCATTTACAAACAACTAGCTGATCTGACTACAGTGGGAGCTACAGATCTCAACCTATTCTTTTCTGGAAGGACATGGATATCATCTCCTTTCTGGAATCTGATCAACATAAAGAAGTTTTGTCATAAACTGCATCATTTGCAACCTGCCTTCCTCTTGTACTGTTTAATTATTCTCCTGTTTATTGGATGGATTACATGTAAGTCAATGGTTGTCTCCCTTTTCCTTCATCTTAAAACTCTTTGTTTGTATTTTTTCTTTTTTATTCATTTTAGCCAGATACTGCTTGTTAACCACCAGACCCTCTCCTGAAACATCAGACCATTTTTTTCTCTTCATTCGGTGAGAGCCAACAGAGAAGGGTCATCATCATCTAGGCAGCCATCAAAGGTGATTCCAGGTTTTTCATTTTTCTCCCCAGCCCTAACACTACACACAGTCAGCAAGGTGCTGGGGAGGAAACGTGTGATGGGCTGACAGTAGAGGATGTCTTCTCACTTCTGCAAAGGGGGCTTCCTCAAAGCACTCCCCCCCCCCCGCCAGTGGGGGGTCTGTACAGTCTCCATCAGGGAGATCGCACAACTCTATCATATTCCTCTAAATGCATGCAAACCCCACAACCTCCCCCATGGAGAGGTGACACACACCTTTACTCCTTTTCCTCCTTGCTTGGTTGTTCCAGATCAAGGGCTGCTAACCGAACCTCTGTCACCCTGGTTACAGCCAGGGCTCGATCTCTGCAACACAGAGCACTTATCTGTGGAACATGTGCCTGAAGCATCACTAGTCAAACCACATTCTCCCTCTAAATCTTCCCACATATCTGCCTTGGTCAACATGGGGAGATAGCTTACTAACCCCCTTCTTCTGCCAGCCTTATAACACTCGGTTTCTTAAGTCAGTGCAAGAACTGCCACATGCCCACTGAATATGAACTCTGAAGCCAACAGACTATATCTCTGTGAAATGCAGATACTTAATTAACTAAACCAGCGGCATCCATCTCACAGCCAGTTGCATGTAGTGAGCAAAACAGTGTCTTACCTCTACACCCACCTACACCTAAGCAACATCCCCAAACTGTTAACACAAAACTGTCATATTTTGATGGCATTAACAAATCTCTACCTAAGCCTCCTAGACCTCCTAATTGTAGGGATCAACCAGAGTCTTCAAACTTACCTCCTCATCAATAGATCAAAACCAGCATACAGCACACTCCAACACAACTACAGAAGGAAACACTCATCTGGAAAACAGAAGCCCTCAAGGCAGTAAGGCCAAGGCATATGGCAATATCCTAGTCATAGGTGACTCTGTATTCAGACAAACAAATGTACAATGTACCAGGCAGAGAAAAGACATGGTGATAGTTAGCTGTCACTCAGGAGCCTGCAATGTCACTAGGGAGCTCAAGTCCCTTTATTCTAGGTACACATATGATCTGGTCATTGCATATGTGGGAATGAATGTCTTAAGAAGCACCCCCTTGGATTATATGAAGTGGAGCTCCCTGAATTTACACTGGAACCTGGTTTGTAATTAGTCTTGGGCACTATCCCACTGTCACCAGGACAGATGCTACAAGTCAATCAAATGATAATTAACTTTAACCACTGAACAACTATTGGTGTCATGCAAGGGGAGTCCTAGAGGAGATGACTGACAACCCTAACTGCTTTGCTAGGGATAAACTACACCCCTCTCTCATCATGACTTTCTTATATTGGCCAGTACTTTCTGTTCTGCCATAGTGTCTTTTTTAGGCACAATTTCTCTCCTCAAATTACCTACACAGCTAGATAAAATCAATACCTTGAAACATGACCTAGCAGACCCACTCATATCTCTGTTTAACCACAGTCTCCAGACAGGCTTTGTCCAACAGTCATCCCTCTGCACAAAGGGGAGACCATCAACATATCCAGGAAACTACTGACCCATAAGTCTGACTAGCCTCAAATGCAGGCTGTGGAAAGGATTATCATCAACCTGATTAACAATGACATAGGAAATCTCACAAAATTGGGCATAAACCTCTATATCACCAGATGCATAGCCAAATAGCTCACAGATAGGGACACATTTTAATAGAGTGGGGGAATCCGCATCCAGCAAGAGGCCAGTCACAAGTGAAGTACCACAGGGCTCAGTGCTGGGCCCCCTCCTGTTTGGGATATACTTCTGAAATGTCAGGACAAATGTAGATGGCCTTTGTCTGACCAAGTCTGCTGATGACTGGAAGTTGGGGGCATTCATTGATTCCCCAAATGATGCTGACATCCTACAGAAAAGACTGATGCAGACTAAGGATAGGTGTCAGAGCATGGCCAAAAACTAAATATGAGGAAGTGCATAATACCCTTTAGGAAATCAAATACTTCTGCAAATTACATAGCAACCCCCTACAAGTGGACCCAGTGGCAAGAGATTTGAGTACTCATATAGCAATCTGATCCTTGACCACCATGTGTCCATGGTGGTGAGGGAATCTTTCTATGTGGCTCAACTTATAAGTAAGGGCATGGCATCCATATCTAAGGAAATCATAATACCACTGTACTTGGCCCTCATCAGTCCATACTCGATTACAGTGCATCCTTTGGCATATACCTCACCAGGCATCTGCAAGAGTTGGAGTGACCTCAGAGGTTTCTCACCAAAAAATACAGGTTATAACCAATATGTCATATGTGGCCCAATTAAAAGGCCTACCACTGTATTCAGTTTCCTACAGATTACTGAGGGATGAGCTATGCCTCACCTATAAGGCAGTCTGTGACCCAGCACTGAAAAGGTGTTGCATATTTGCAAAACTAACTGCATAAGGGTTGCCCACTCCAAAGATCTAAACTTGATCTCTGACATGAATAGATCATGCTGGAGAGACAGATATGTGTCCCAGAGAGTGCCCTCCTCTGGAATACGCTTTCTATTCATGTGAAGCAGAGCTGTTCCCTGACCATCTTCAAGTGCAGAGTGGACCATTGGATGGTAAATCACAAATTCACTCCTGGAGTGACACATGTCCCTTATGGACAGATGCAGTCTGTAAAATTTGTCAAAACTCCGCTGCCGACTCTTGATAACTTTCCTCCATGGATAGAAAATTGTTTAAAAAATGGGTAAAACTGCCTAGATTTGTCAGGGGTCTTGAGCCATTTCAAAAAAGGTCCCTGCACATAGGCAAGTGCATGGCTCCAAATAACAAGACCAAAAGAAAAATGAGCCATCAAACTATGCGCTGAAAAATATATCAAAATGTATATATTATGTTATAAAAAAGAACAGACCGGTTTTGGCTAAACTGGTCTGTTCTTTTTTATAACATAATAAATATATTTTGATATATTTTTCAGCACACAGTTTGCTGGCTCATTTGTTCTTTTGGTCTTGAGCCATTAACCTAGTAATCTCCTATGAACCTATAATACTGCATAAAGGTAGTGCTGCTCAATACTAGAAGCATTAAAATAAGCTGCATTACTTGTAGGCATACTCATGAAAATGCAGATATACATACAGTTACTGAAACATAGTTTTATAACAGTGATAGCACCCTCACAGTGCAGAGTTTCAATGCCTATCACACTTTCAAGCCCAATGCCAAAAATTATGGAGCTACTGGAGGAGGTATGTCCATCTTCCAAAGAAGTCAGTTCACCTCCAGACTCTTGAGGCAGGCCAACAATCTCAAACTCCTCCATATCCTTTTCACCGTAAATAAAACCACATGAAACATCATTGCAAACTATCAAACAAATACTGCCTGCAGCCCATGATGCATATTTAACCAAGCTAACATCCTTCCCTGTTGAAACCAACACTATTCTCTTGGGTGACTTCAACTATCTGTCCGTAAACTGGGAAACCTACACCACCACTAATATCTATGCACAAAGATTCACAGACGTTTTTAATGCCAGCTACTTGGACCAACTAGTTCCAGTCCCAAGTAGGGGCATTAAAGTACTGGATCTTGTTCTAACCACAATGCTCAACACCTTCACTTATTACATTACTGATTACATCGGGCCACCATTCAGTAACATTCACTATTAGGGTTAAACTGGATCTGCCACAAATTCCTTTTATCTTTAAAGATTAGTGTAAGGTAAACCTACTCCAGCAATTTGATGATCTGATGAAATTTCAGCTGCCTCCACATGTCACTGACACCATCACACACACTGCCTCAGTTGCATATAATTTCTATGCCAACCTCAAAATATTCATTGAAGTTTCTGTCCCAGTTAAACACCAATACAATGCCAAGTTCAGGAATACACCCCAATGGTGGAACCCTAGTATAAGCAAACTATATAATAAGAGAAAGAAACTCTTAGCCAAGCTGTGTAAACTTAATGCTCAGTCATCTACAGGAAAATTAAAAAAAAAATCAGTAAAGATCTTGGAAGCAAAATCATATCACCTAATAGTAAGTATGAATTGAAAATTGCCACCCATACTAAAGATAAACACAAAGTCTTCTTCAGTTGTGTTAGAAGCCTTAGAATTAATGATTGGCATTGCATGGAGCTCATGTATAAAAACAACACATATACTCTTCATCTGATGATATAGTTGATATATTGGATTGTAAATGTAGGTAAAACTTTAATCTTCTATTGCCCCATAACTTTCCACAACAAATTATCATGTCTATGCCACCCCATCTTATCACTTCTGAGCAAGTCCTGAATACTATCTCCAAGGTTAAAAGCACTGTCTCCACAGATCTTACCAGTGTGTTAAATTGCCTACATGTATGTAACAGATACTGTCTTGTAGACTCACTATTAAGCCTGTTTAATCTCATCCTTTCCACTGGATTCATGCCAGGGATATGGAGATCTACTGTAGTCATCTCAATACACAAGGGGGTTGCTACTACTGACCCTGGAAACTATAGATCTATATGCCTCTCCAGCCTCAACTATAAAGCAATGGAGCACATTAATATGATTTGTATTGATAAGGACTTCTAGTACCTCAGTAAACAGACTTCAAAGTTTGTACCAACTGTTCTGCAATAAACTTTGTAGAAAATTGCATTTCATATATTTTTGAGACACCACCGATGAATATAATTTTACTGACAACTTTCATAGTGCTGTGAGTTCTAGCTCTACCAAACAGGATACATTTTATTGCTTTTCTGAATGTAAGAAAATGTTGACTAAATCATAGACTCATTTAGACATGAGTTCGGTGAATACTAAGGTCTGATTTATGTTACCATTTTCTAATTAGCAGTTAAACAATGTCCCTTGATGTTTAATGTTGAAATGGACATTCTTAAAGGACTTTCTGAAGACACAATGTAATGTATTTTAATTTTACTAAGGGAGAAAAGAAAATATTAACGGTTTGAAGTCTAATAATGATATTTTTACTTGACCAGTGTATAAAGACATTCTTAGTAATATGCCATATTTTAATATGTGTAGCACTCATTTAAATTATGAAAATGTGGATAAAATCATTGACCAAGTAATATATGATATTTTTAGTTCATTTTAAAATGTCAAAAAGGTCCTCACTCTTAAGTGTTTGGCCAAAAAAAATATATAATGCCATGTTCTTGTATAAAAGATTCTGTTGATTTTTAAATCAAGCTAGTTGCCAAAATTAAAAGGTGATGCATATCGGCTAACATTAGACTTACAAAGTCTGCATGTTAACATTTGACATAAAGATGGCAGCTAAACACTGGTGTTTTTAGGTGACTCCACTATGACAAATTCTATCACTGAATTAAATAAAGTTTGCTTACAAATTAATTATTTTATTTTTAGTGGTAACATTTAGCATTAATTACTAGATACAGATGTGGGCTTAGTTTTGCCCCTACTTGTGCTAATTTAGTGATGGAGCTTTTTGAACATGAATATTTTGGAAGTCCAAATTTTTTGAAGCATGTGGTTAAATATTTGTAAGTCCCAGATTATTTAGAAAAACTTCAAGGCTATAGAATACCTACATGTCAGCAGTCTTCACCCTGTCCATCTATTAACATCTCTTTCCTTGTGGTGAGATGCTCAGAGTAAGAAAACCTTGCAGTTTAAGTCAATAATTTCTACTGGCTTTTAAACTCTTTTTGACAAACTCTTTTTCAAACTCAAAAGCTGTTCTATCTTCTGCCACTGTTCTTTGTAAGCCAAAACTGTCTCGTTTATTCCTCCTGTGAGATCTGATCTTAACAGTGCTAAAGGTGCTTAAAAAAAATGTGTTAAGCACTTTTCTGATGTCAGAAATGTGATTAACAAGCTTGTCTTTCATCCAGATATTGAAACATAATCACAGTCCTCCATGCACTACAATGTTATATTTTTCCAGATTTTGGTGTGTGATCATTGCGCTACATGTACAACCAGGCCATTGGGTCTTGTTAGTCATTATTAGATTATAACTGACAGATAAGTGAAATAATTTCTTACTGATGCAACAGAGATGCAAACTGATTTTCAGAACAAGTCAGTCTTTGTCCTGTGGAAGCAGATCAATAGTGACTTTGGTATACTTTTTGCAGTGATAGTTTTCCACATTTGTCTTTGTTACTATTCTGATAAACAGATCTGATGCATGGAAATCAATACAAATGAATTATATAACTGCTTTGTTTAACAGTCCTGATGTCTACAAAAGTTTGGTTAAAAACTTTGCTGCATAAGTTAAGTAGTACAGTGAAAGTGAACAAAGTGCAAGGTGAGGATGGACTATAGCTATACAGGGGCTGCTTGTGATACTGGACTGCTGGGCTGCAGCCCCCCCCAATTTTCTCATAAAAAAAGTTTATATTTGTATTTGTGTAATGCAAGCTGGCATGCATAAGTTGTGACTAATGTTTCTGTCAACTAAATAAAATGAATGTAAGTGTATAACCTAACTGTTACTATTATTTCTACTTAAGTCCTGGCAGGGTCAAAGCAGATACATTTGTTTGGTAATGGGGAAGGGAGCTGTTTGCCCTGATTTTTACTGTTGTATTTCTGGCTTTGCAAAATTAATGCATATTTTGGTAAAGTCAAATGTCTTACAAGCCTGTGTCACTGTCTGTCAGAACCACTGTCAAATTAGGCATTGGAGTGACCTTGAATTGTGAATAATAAATTAAGATAGTACACTGGGATTTCCAAATCTCCTTACTTTTCACTTGGCATTGAACAAAATGTAGATTATCTGATACAGTACAATGTATGTTTACTTCATCATGTGTACTCATAATAGTTCCCACGGTAACATAGCTCCTCCCGATGAAGTTAACCACACCCCTTTGTCATTGGCCCTGACCCATTCAGGTGTCTCCTGCATCCCCCCCCCTTTGATTTGAAGTCACCAGCCACCACTGTAGTTATAAGTCTGCTTGGTGAAATTGTGATAAAATTAATAGCTGCTAAATAAATATTTTCTAGAGCCAAAGTAATTATTTGTTATCATTTGGGATAAAGTGTCTGAGTACAAGTAACAATATCTACATAATTGGTATATAGAAATTGGTAGATGGATTGCTGACACTGCAGCACAACATGGGGGGGGGGGTGCTGCACTCCTGAGTGTGTTGTCTTTTGAATGAAACGTTAAACAGAGTTGGTAGTAGCTCAGGTGGATTACAGCATCTAGGAGAACTTCCCTGATGCCCTGGCCAAATTTCCTCTAGTAGTATAAATACCACCTCGGGTCTACCCTGAAAAGAGGCTACTAGGCTAGTGGGACTTACCTGGTCAACAAAGGATAAATAAAAGAAATAAAATAAAATATAACATTGGTATATGAACTGTAGTTAAGACACAGAAAATTTTATAAGCCATCTCTGTCATTACAAGATGTAGATGCTGGTTACTAGGTGGGCTAAAAGATTGACTGGACAACATTTCCAATATGTTATTGTAATATTGTAATATATACAATATTTTATTTCCTTTTTAAAGTTGCTATTTTTATTAGTATATTGATATTTTTTTCTGTGTTGTTTGAACTTGTACTATTGTATTTAGACCATGTCTTGGAGCTTATCTCCCCGGGCCTCTACTGAAAAAAGACATGTATCCAGCTAGACTAGCCCGGTCAACAAATGTAAAATAATAATAATAAAGATATATTTCATCTAAACGCAGTAAAGCCTTCTCCAAAGGAAAGGTTAAGTCAACTTATATTCACAATTACATGAAAACTGTATAGGTTTCTTGATTAATGCAGAAAAAGATAATGTATATGTCATTGTTAGTAAATGTGCTTGCGCGCGTGTGTGTGAGCTGTTAAATTCAACTAAGTTTTGATAAGACTTAACTAGTGGGTTACTAAAACACTGCAATAAAAGCATTTTACAGTTTCACTTGATAAACAAAGGGAAGATATACCAGTTATACAAAATATTATGAGCATTATATGTAATTTACAGTACAATGTAGCTTTTGATAGAGGTATAATATTTGTCATTGTGTGAGAATATGGTTGATAGAACACTTTTCTGCATCAGGGATGCTCTACATCTATACTCTTTAGGCTTTTGAATACTGGCTAAAACTTTGTTCACCCCACAGTGCCTTTTTTAGGCAATGCCAACCTGATAAAACTTCCAGCCCCACAGTGCCTTTTTTTAGGCAATGCCAACCCGATAAACCTTCCAACATAGCAATGCCAACCTGGGGTAACGTAAAGGTAGACATCTGTGAGTTATGGAGACATGGATTATAATCACAGAGAGCACCCTGGCCATACAAGGTTATAATATCTTCCACTTATTTAGACCAGCTACTGCACAGGAAAGGAAAAAAAGGTGGGGGTATCTCATATTCATCAAAATAGACTTCAAGACTGTTCAAGTGGTATGAAGCACATGAGCTTCTGTCATCCCAAATCACAATAAACCAAGCCCTCTACCATATCACTGCAAATTGTAGGTCCCCTTCTGTGACCAAGGGCACTGATGCAGCATACCTAAATGAACTGGAGCTACTCTGCATTGAATCCAACACTATACTCATGGGTGACTTCTACTACCCCCGTACAAACTGGGAAATCCTCCAAGGACACTACTACTGTCCAGTGGACTTGTCCCAAACTAATAATTGGTGTCAGAGCCATGGTCTAAAACTGAATGCCAAAACATGTAGAATAGTATGCTTTGGAAAGAAGGCCACCTTGGAAAATTACTGCATAGCCAATACACCTCCTAAGAGTAGACCCAGTGGTTAGGGACTTGGAGATAATGACTTGGCTTTTGACCAACATATATCTGCTGTTGTAAGGCTATCAATGCTATATTGCACAGCGTATAAGAAAGGGTATGGCATCCATGTCCACAGATGGCATTGGTATGCTGTATTCAGCCCTCATTAGACCAGTTGTTGAATACAATGCTTCCTTCAGTACTTACCCGACCAGACTTGTGCAACAGCTGGAATGCCTACAGAGGTTCTTTACAAAATATACAAGGGGTTAACTGCTTGGAATATGCAGACTGCTTTAAAGCCTTATCTTTATACTGTGTCTCATACAGACATGTCTGGCTTATAAGGCATCATCCATTCCAGAAATAGTGGACTTATTGCACATCTACATGAAGTAGATTTTCTGTGGAAACTCTCTGTGTCTATCTATTTATATTTATATCTATATCACTATCTATATCTATCCATCTATCTCTCTCTGTATAGATAGATAGATATAGATGCATATGGTTTACTGTCATAACAGTCTTGAAAAAAGCATAATCCCAGTAACGTAATATAGAAGACCAAAGTACAAAAGACCACAGTGTCAAAATATCTTAAATACTGATTATCACTTTCAGTGTAAACCTAGAAACAAATACTAATATGGGTCCTGTGCTGGTGGTGGGGGTGTTGGGGGGGGGGGGGGGTCAAGTCCAGAAGATTGACATTGTGGTATTCTACATTATGTTACCAGGATTATACATTTCAAGATTGCAGGCTTCGGCCATATGCTACTAAATATATACACATATACATACACACACATATATATATATATATATATATATATATATATATATGGATCCCTATCACATGGTCGACAGGCCATATGATCGACTTTCATTTGGTCGACAGTTCATTTGATCGACAAGCAGTTTTATGTGGGGGGCTGTACCCCCCCCCCAACTATATATATTAACTCCAGGGTTGCACAACATTGGGGAGGGGGGGAAATCTGCCTGTCGACCAAATGAATTGTCGACCAAATGAAAGTCGATCAAATGGCTTGTCGACCATCTCAGGTAGACCCATCTATATATATATATATATATATATATATATATATATATATATATATATATATATATATAAGTTCACTATAGAATCCCAAAATACTGAAATCCTGAATTTCAGTATTTCAAAATTCTATAGCTGAAACCTTTAAATACCAAAACCCCATAACCGCGAAATTAAAAATCGCGAACCTAAAGTACAAATACACCACACACATACACATACACACAGTCTCCTCCCACAATCAAACAAACAATCCTACACTACAGACAAGCAGGAGGGCAAGCATCCCTCAACCCTCATGTGGGGGGCTGTGCCCCCACCCCCCTACTTATATATACTAACTCCGAGATCGCACAATCACACACACAAAGGTAAGTCACACACACACATTTCACAGCCCCTTGCACACACATCACAGCCAAAACACACTCTGGCATACATTAAAGCCCCTAACCAACACACTCACACATACTTACCTAAATTTACACCTATGCATTCACACACCGCAACACCCCCCCACTTATATATACTAACTCCAAGATCACACAATCACACACACAAAGGTAACTCACACACACACATTTCACAGCCCCTTGCACACATACATCACAGCCAAAACACACACTAACATACACAAAAGCCCCTAACTAACACACTCATACATACTTACCTACACTTACACCAATGCATTCACACACCGCAACACCAGAAGCTCCAAACTTCGGTATTTTGAATTTCATGCTTCTGGTGTTTTGGGATATCAAGGCTTTGGTATTATAATTTCGAAATACTGAAAGTCGGGATTTCAGTATTTTGTAATTATAATGGAAACCCATATATATATATATATATATATATATATATATATATATATATATATATATATATATATATATGTGTGTATATGGTTCCACTTCATATCATCGAATTTCATTTCATCGAATTTCAAAACATCGAGACCAAATCGTCGAATCTCAAATCATTGAAAACTGGAAATCAACTAGAAATAACATTCCACAGAGTTAGTACTGCATTTATTCCTAACCCCACTGTAGTGCGACCTTGGAGTTGGTATATTTAATTAGAGGGGGTGTGGGGTGCAGGGGGACTTGCCCCCCTGCATAAATGTAGTAAACAGTGTCTGGGATGTTATTTCTAGTTGCTTTCTAGTTTTCAATGATTTGAGATTCGATGATATGGGTTTTCGACGATTTGGTCTCGATGTTTTGAAATTCGATGAAATGAAATTCGATGATATGAAGTGGAACCATATATATATATATATATATATATATATATATATATATGGGTTCATGTCACTACATCGACATGTCATTACATCGACAACTACTACTACGGCATGAAATAATTGAAAACTCAAACCGTCGACAAGTGGAATCACCGACATTGACATCACCGACAACCTGATAACACTTTTAAATGGAATGCTGTCTTGGGCCGAGCACTAACATGGGTCAAGATGGGGGCGTGATAATTCACTTTGCGCAAAACCCGACACTCGAACCCTGGCAATGTGAAACACCAGTAATGTAGACGTACAAATCACGCCCCCATCTTGACCCATGTTAGTGCTCGGCCCAAGATAGCATTCCATTTAAAAGTGTTGTCGGGTTGTCGGTAAAGTCAATGTCGGTGATTCCACTTGTCGACGGTTTGAGTTTTCGATTATTTCGTGCCGTAGTAGTAGTTGTCGATGTAATGACATGTCGATGTAGTGACATGAACCCATATATATATATATATATATATATATATATATATATATATATATATATATATATATTTATATATGTGTGTGTGTGTGTGTGTGTGTGTGTACAAGAAAAATTACTTCTACAATCTGCAACATAAATATCAGAATAACCCTCAAAAGTACTGGGCAGGCATAAATAAACTTCTCCAACCAGGCAAATCCACTACTCCGACCCCAGGAACATTATCTGACAAGAGCCAAGAAGATATAGCCAATTCATTCAATATTTTCTTCACAGAAACCATCCAGTCATTAGCTAACCAACTTTCTCCTCCCCACACTTCTATAAACACTATACCCGACTCACCACTCTCTTTTAACTTCCAGCCAGTGTCCACATCCTTTATCAGATCCCTTTTGAAAAAAACTGAAGCCAACCACCCTTTCAGCCGATCTTCTGCCGGCTGAATACCTGCAAATTGCTGCAGATGTCGTAGCCTACCCTATCTCAATCCTAATTAACAGAACCATAACCGAGGCCTCACTCCCCTCAATTTGGAAAATATCCTATGTTATTCTACTCCACAAAGGAGGTTCATCCACAGAACTATCCAACTATAGACCTATAGCCATACTATCACCACATGCCAAAATTATGGAAAAGTGCATGCACAACCAACTAATGCTCTATCTAACCCAAAATAAACTACTCACAGACTCTCAACATGGATTCAGACCCCATCATAGTACAACCACTGCCCTCCTCTCTTTTACTGAAAACATTAATCTTAACCGGAATAATAAAAAAATATCCTCCGCTTCTTCCTGGACCTATCGAAGCCTTCGATATGGTAAACCATCAGTTACTTCTATATACTTTAAAAACCCTGTATCTAGATACTCCAGCCCTTGACTGGTTTCAAGCTTACCTCACTGGGAGACAACAAGCAGTAATGTGGCAAAACAAGCTCTCCTGCCTACTACCAAATACCATAGGAGTTCCTCAAGGTTCCATATTAGGACCTCTCCTCTTTTCAGTCTTCATAAACGACTTCCAAACAGTCATCCCTGAAGCCACCTGCATTCAATATGCAGATGACTCGACTATAATATGTTCCAATGCCTCTCTTGCAAATCTACTAACTACCACCCGACATAGCTTCACCAAAGTCGAAAACTGGCTTGCCAACCATCTCCTGATCTTAAATCCAAACAAAACCAAGTTACTTCTCTTCTACCCAACCAATAGATCTCCGACTGAAAACTTCACTATAAAATCCAATAATGGGACCATCATCTCCCCAGACACCTATACAAAGCTATTAGGAGTAAACATTGACAATAAACTCAGATTTGATATACATATCAACCAAGCCATTAAGTCAGTCAACAAGAAACTTGGGACCCTATATAGAATTAAAGCCTTCCTTACCCGAATGCCAGGGCAGCCACAGCCCGTTCACACCTTCTCTCTACCCTACTATATGCCTCTCCTGTCCTCACTCACCTTAACAAATCTGATCTGGCCAAGCTCTCATCCTGCTATAATCACATTGCCAGGTTCGTTACAGGCCTACCCTACAGAACACACCACTGTACTAACCTGAAAAAGCTTGGATGGATAGAATTCCCACACCTTCTTCACCAGTCCCAACTCATAGAGGCCTTCAAAATCCTTAAACAACCTGAGAATACCCCAGCACTAAAAAACTTAATGACTCCCTACTCCAATCTAAGCTGCCTTCGCTCAGCAAACAGACTCCTTGTCCAAACAACTAAATCTCTCAACCTAGGTGGTGACGCTATTTGCCAACACCACTGGTAAAATATGGAACTCTCTCCCAAATAACATCACGCTTGCAACTTCTCTAAGTCAATTCAAAAATAGTCTAAAACTCCACTTCAAGTCACACTGGCTATGTCCTTGCTCAAACCCAGACTAGCTCTGTGCCATTAACTAAAACATAAACAACTAGCTAAGATGATAAGTACTTTGTATACTGTGATAAAGAAATATGTATCCTGTCTAACTCTATGTCATTATACTGCCTACCGTCCTTGCTAATATGTTATTAATGTTACATTTGTAGTAATCTCAGAAATAGTAATGGCAGTCTTGTACTTGTATGTAAATAGCCTATGTTTTTGTTAAGTTCTTTCAGCTCATTTACTGTACCTAATTATCAATGTAACTCTGTTGGAGCTTTTCTCCCCGGGCCTCCGCTGAAAAAGGACATGTATCCAGTCGGACCATCCCGGTTAACAAATGTAAAATAAATAAATAAATAAACATATATACATACGCATATAGCTACATATATACGTATTGATAGATGTACAAACAAAACACACACACACACACACACACACACACACACACACACACACACACACACAAGGGTAATGTCAAAATCCAGCAAATTCAAGTCAGATATATGCTGTTTAATTAAATTTTACAAGTCTAGTATTTTATGAAAAGTTTCTGTAAAACTAACTTGACTAGCACAGCTTAAATTGAGTTTTAAGCTGCATAGATAATTTATGTTTGGCTAAAGAATTAAATGTAATATTCATGGTTTTTACTTTTAAATGTTTTATTACCAAAGTTTAAGCTTGCAAAACATAATGGTATGCCTAATAACTGCTTGAGTATCTTGTGTTTAGTTTGTTAACTGTGAACTTACCTTTGCAAAAAGCAACTTACTGCACATATAAAATCTGGACTAGAATCACTGAACATGTTTTAAAGTCTGCAAAAGCCAACTGAAATCTGATTAATAGTACTGACTGTAGCACTTCCATAATTCTGAATCAGAAATTATGTTCATTCCTTGAAATAGTAAGTGTTGAATTAAAATACTGAAAAGTATACTTTATCTTAAGCAGTACAGTTTGCTGTGCCTAGAGAGAGAGAAGTAGCCTTTGAGCTGTAAATTTCAATGAAAATATTATAAATGCCTGACAAGCTAAACTTTTTATTTATTTTTGTTAATGATCTCTGCTGTTTACTGATTTTTCTTATAAGGAATCAGAACTTTAAATACCCCCAGTTCAAATGATAGAAATCTAACCTTCTTCAGGATACTTAGCCTGTAGTGAAATTTCATGTTTCAGTACTGTATAAAGATGTTTCCTTAAAGGAAAATCATAACACTTTAATAAAAGGGAATATGAAAAATGGCAAATATACCAATACAGGGGGAAAAAAGAGTACAATATTAGTAAATTGTTTTGCAGCACCCCCAAAATTAGGGCTACACCCCCACATCCTTGCTTACTAAATATATTAACTTTGAGGTCATGCTACCTAAAAGTAAAGTGAGTACTTGGTTTCAGTGGAAAAAAAATACTATCTCTGCTTTCAAGATAATGTAACCCTGGAGATCATATATAACGTACGTGGGTGTGGGGGGGGGGGCATGGCCCCAGATCAGGAGATGCAGGAGAATATCTTCCTGCAGAGAATGCTACAGCAGTATTTGAGGTGTAGTTTGTTAATATTTATTTATATTTTAAAAATTCAGTGTTAGCATCTATACTTACTCATCTAAGTCATTGACATAATAACTAAGGTTTTGCTAATGCAATTTACAATTCTGAAAGGGTTACACTTTAAACGTAATGATGCACTCCACAATGGTCTGTGCTTGTGCACTTATTGTACTAGCTAGGTCAGTCACAGTAGGGCTAAAACAGAGGAGTTTTGATGAAAGTGCAGTTTAAGTGTGATGTACCCCACTACAATTTGCTGTAGCATTACATCTAAAATAACTTCATTAAAAAGATACCACAAATGATCTTATCATAGCTGTAGATGATGATATGACAAAAGGTGGTAAAAGGGGATTAGTGGCTTGTATAGCTACTGTTATGATCTGGCTGACTGCAAGTTTCCCCACCTTCTATCTCTATCCCAAGGATGCTTAGATCACAGTGCCAGTCTTTGCTCTTTCACTTCCACTGGAAGCATGTTCTAAGTATCTGTCACCCTTTCCATGAAGAAATGCCTCCTTTGAATTGTTTTTGAATTGAGGACATTCTACTTACTGGTCATGCCTCTGTTACTGACCATCCATTGTCCTAAAGAAGGACTTGTTCTTATGTGCTCTTTTATCAGTTTATGCATTTATATCTTATGCACATTACTAAGCTGCTCTGCCTGTAATTACTCATCATGAGGGTCATTTCTCAATTGTCTTACTGCTTGTATTTGTGTTATTTTACTTACATAAACTCTAAAGCTCGCTTATATGACTTGTGAGTATTCAAGTGCTCATGCTGTCAGTTTCAGTGAATGCCAGACAAGGAAATGTGAGCTAAGCTTTCTATTTTTGAGGGGCCATAGTGGATCCATACCATATCCTGTCTTTCCATTTTCTGTTATCCTGAGTACATTGCCACTATCTTGGTCTTTACTGGTAGCGTAATCCTTACAAACTTCTCCTTATTGTTGTCCTTCTGTGTACTCTTTCAACCAGAGCAGTTTTTCTTTTTTTTTATAAAAGACCCTTGACTTATACATAGTGTTATATGTTACAGTTCAGCAGTGATTTATGTAGTGGCATTATTAACTTAGCCACACCCTTGACAATGCAACTCAAAGTTTTATTTGCTTAGGATACCACAGGCTTACATTTACTGCTACTGACTTAGCAAACATATATACATAAAATATGACATAGTTAAGTGTACATGGAAATAGACAGGAAAACAGCAATTTCTATAATGCCTGCCAAATCACAATTAAAAAAAACAAAAACAAAAAAAAAGCAAGTAATCTCTGTGGTATCCCCGAAGTCTCAAACAACCCACTAAATAAGTGTAGTGAGTCCAAAAACAAAACAGTGTAAGAAACTTCTCTGTGTGGAAGATTTTCAATCCATATATATCGAGTTAAACACTGTATATTAATCAGATAATGGTAGTAGAAGTAGCAAACTTAAACTCATCCTAAGTCAAAAAAATAATAAAGAATATATAATTTGAAATATTTTACAGAATTACGAAGTATTCGAAAGTAATCCAAGTAAGGTAGGCAGCATGTTTCCAGTCGAAAATCCTTTAAGTACACAGACAAGCTATCCAAGTAAAACAAAAATAACAGAGTAATAGATGTTCATCGTGTTTCACTGTTGCAGTCATTACAATTGGGTTATCCTGCTGGCAGGCTACCCGCAGTTGGCCGAGTTCCAAAGTCTAGGTCCGGTGTCGGTTGCTGTCGCCTCCTCCCTGACGTCAGTGTGCCAGGGGTATAAAAGATGCAGCTGATGCCATTTTCTTCAGTCTTTCTTGCGGCGCGGTGCCTGAAGCAAAAGCAGTTCGCAAGTGCCGGTCGGCTGACTCCTGAGATTTTCAAATTCGAATTTCAGATCCAAAGTCTTCATTAAAGCTAAGTACCCCGTTGGGGAAACTTTTTTCTTGCTCCAGACTGATGTCAGAAAAAGTTAATAATTGTATTTCTTGTGGGAAGCAAATACCTCATAAGGATTTTCATTCTTACTGTATTCCTTGCCTAGGCCCTGACCACGACTTTGCTAGTTGTCGGTTTTGTGCTAGATTTAACCAATGCACTATTAAGCGTCGGTATGATTTTGCATTTCATTACTTTGGCAGAAGATTTAATTATATAATGCCATTGGAACAGCCGACTACCGGAGTTTATAAAAAGCGCAAAGAAAAAGAAAAGGACAGGCATCTGAGGTCCAAAACCGATGACAAGGCTTCCGTTAGGCCTGTCGCCGTTCTCAGTGAGGCACTTTCGCAGCCCCTGACGCCCGCTACCTCAGAGCCGCAGGCCGCTTCCGACTCCCACGTGGAGCCGACTAGGCCACTGGAAACTCAAGGTATTGGACACTCGGAAACTATTCCCTCAGATGGGTCCGGAGCCGCTGAGCAGGCATCGGCTTCTGTGTTTTCAGGCCTACACAGTTATATGTAAAGCCAACTTCAGCTTCAAAGGCAAAGACTAAAGCAGCTCTAAAGACAAAGAAACAAGTACAGCATTCTCCTGGACAGGCCTCCATGCCTAAAAAACAGATGCTTAAAATGGCCGAAGACCTAATTACTTTGATCAGGGGTTCCCATCCCCCTCCTGGTAAGAGGCCTAGGCAAGAGATAGAATATGAATCTTCAGATCAGGTTTCCATTTCCTCTGATTCCTCTTTTGAACATGAATATTCCCTTCCTCCCTATGAGGATTCTGATGCTGAAGATGCTACGCGCTCGAGAGAATTGAACCTCAGCACTGAAATAAATAGGACATGCTGGAGGGACAGATTCATAACCCAGAGGCTCCCTTCACTCTGGAATAAAATCCCAGTCCAGGTTAGGCAGAGTCCCTCAATGACTCTCTTCAAGAGGAATCCTGATGAGTGGATGGGAGATCGTAGGTTTACCCCGGATATCACTTTTGTGTCACTGTTAGACAGAGGCACAGTATACTAACCTCAAAAAAGGGCATAGCAAAATTAATTTAAAATGGGTAGTGAAAGCCAAACACACTCTGGCTAGGCTTATAAATGCCCTAGGGCAGATAGCTTAGTACGAACCTATGAACCTATAAGAATCTATCCCTTCAGCCTCTCCTCCTGAGGATTATTCTTTTGGGGAGACTCTGCATACTATGAGGAAGCATTTCCATTGGGAGAGCCAAGATTACTCAGAATCCAAGAAAAGGCTCAGAGACTTCCTTATATTACCTCAGCACAGGCCCCTTGCTATTCCTCTTGTTTTAGACATTGTAGATGATGTATTTTCAGAAACCGGTCTGTCTCCTGACTCTTTATCACCAGCTACTGTTAAGCCAGTCAGATACTACAAGGTTGCGGATTCACATAAATTTCTTTACAAAAACCCTGCTGTTGACCCAGAAACTATTTCTCAGGGTCCCAAAGGGGTCAAGGCTTCCACTGCAAAAAAACCTATCCCCTCTGATAGGGATTCAAGGGCCCTGGACAGATGGGGGAAAAAGATTTATACTTCTGCTACCTTGGCTGTAAGAGCTTTAAATTGTCAGTTTCATAGCTTAAACATCAGCAATATCTTATGTCACTGCTTAAACAGAAAATGTTGGCAAATTCAGAATGTGCAGAAAACAAAAAAATGCAGGATTTATTGCATGCAGCTGAACAAGTGGGAAAGCATACTTTGCAATGTGGTTTTGATTCTCTAGAGGCCTCCTGCAAGGCCGCAGTTACAGGTTCTGTCATTAGGAGGCATGCTTGGTTAAAAGAACAGAAACTGCCTGATCATGTTAAAGCAAAACTATTAGATGCTCCATTACAACATACCTTGTTTGGTGTTAAAGAAGAAGAGGTGTTGAAGAAAATGGAGGACAAAGCTAAATCTATGCAAACAGTGAAGGATTTCTTACAGGTACAGCCTCCCAGATTTAGCAGGAACTGGCCTACAAAGAATTGGTCCTTTCCAGTGTCAGACAGGCCACAAAGAGGCAGATCACAGCCCCAAGGCTCATACAGGCCTAAACAATGGGGTGCTTCTACCTCCAAGAGCGGAGAGGAAAAATCACAGCCATACAGGAAACAGTCTCAATGACTTTCCCCTGCCAGCACCAAGCACTTATCTTCTGGCAGCTCCCTTCGGGGGAAACTAGCACTTTTTTCACAAAATTGGCACATGATCACCCAGGACAAATGGGTCTTAAATATCGTATCTCAAGGCTACAGGTTCCACTTTCACACTCTGTCAAGGCCAAGCGGTATGCCAGACCTGCCACGCAATCAATGGGCAGAGGCACAAAAACAAGTTTCATCCCTCATGGACATGAGAGCCATTCAGCAAGTACCACAGCAAGAGCAGGGACAAGGATTTTACTCAAGACTATTCTTGGTACCCAGAAAGGACAAAGCCCGGAGACCAATACTGGACCTGTCTATCCTAAACACATTCCTGGATATTCCAAAATTCAAAATGTTAACTCTGCAGCAGCTTCTCCCCATGCTGGGCAAAAAGGCTTGGCTTGTGACTTTAGACCTAAAAGAGGCATACCTGCATGTCCCAATCAGACAATCGTGCAGAAGATACCTCAGATTTATAGCTGCCTCAATGCACTACCAATTCTCTGCACTGCCCTTTGGCTTATCTACTGCGCCCAGGGTCTTCACAAAATGCCTGGCACCAGTAATTGCATTTTGCAGACAAAGAGGAATACATATATCCTTACATGGACGACTGCCTTATTCAAGCAGAGAACAAGGACATCTTACTACAGCATCTGGCATATGTAAAAAGATTACTAACAGGTCTAGGGTACACAATAAATGAAAAGAAATCAAAGCTCGTACCCTCTCGAGATAATATTCCTGGGTGAAAGCTTAAATACAAGTGCCCAGATGGCTTATCTCACGCCAGACAAACACAGACAACTGACTACTTATTTCAAAATGTTGGCAACAAAAACCCAGTTATCTGCAAGAAAAATTCTGCAGGCTTTGGGCTTCATGGCATCCTGCATTCTGCTAATTCCGTATGCAAGACTGCATATGAGGAAACTTCAATGGTATATGAAAAGTGTTTGGACTCAACATTGCCACAGCCTGGAAACAATAATTACACTCATTCCCTGCCTGCAACAGGAGTTTTGATGGTGGGCAAAAAGCCTGTCACCTCAATACGGGACAGCCATTCACCTTACCCACAGCCAGGCAGCATTGACAACAGATGCATCGGATTATGCCTGGGGGGCCCCATATGGCAGGAAGATGTATTCAGGGCACATGGTCCGCAAGTCAAATGCATCTACATATCAATCAAAAGAGATGCTAGCTGTTCAAAATGCCCTGACAGCCTTCAAGGATCAACTTCATCCAGGACAACTACTGATAAAGACGGACAATACTACAGTCATGTGGTACATAAACAAGCAGGAGGGCATGCATTCCTACCCCCGCTGCAGACTAGCTATGAACTTGTGGGACACAGCACTGACTTACCAAGTACATCTGCAAGCACATTTCTTGCCAGGAAGGAAAAATACTCTGGCAGACGAACTAAGCAGAAACCTAATGGATCCCCACGAGTGGAAATTGGAATCACAAGGCTTCAGCATGATAACAAGGAACTGGGGATGCCCGGACATACACATATTTGCCTCCCCTCACAACTGCCAACTACAGCAATTCTGCACAAGGACTTATCACAGGCAAGCATGGAAAGTGGATGCTCTATCTTTCAGCTGGAAAAACCTAGCAGTATATGCCTTTCCTCCTCTGCCTCTCCTCCCCAAGGTACTCCTCAAGGTCAGACAAGAGAAGCCAAAAATGATACTGATTGCCCCAGACTGGCCCCACCAGCACTGGTACCCAATCCTAAAGAGCCTGTCTCAATGCCCAGCTTGGATATTACCTCAAATTCCTCACTTATTGACCCAACAATACAGTCAGATACTGCACAGCCAACTCAGGACCTTAAACCTGGCAGCATGGCAGATAATGTAGCCACAAGACACACCACTCTCTAAAGCATTGATGGATGTTATTTTGGAGGCCAGGAGGCCTAGCACCAGAAAATCTTATGAAGAAAAATGGAAGCGATTTTGTGCTTGGAACCAGACACAAGGTATTGACATGACTGTTCCAAATATTCCTCAGATTTTGCAATATTTAACTGAGATGCTGGATAAAGGCCTTTCCTTTTCATCAATTAAAAGTCATGCCTCTGCCATTTAAGCTCATTACAATACAGAACCACCTATTTTTTCTCATCCGTTACTAAGGCAATACCTCAGAGGGGCCAAAAACATAAGACCTCCAAGGAGAGCACCAATACCTGCTTGGGACCTCAACTATGTCTTGGAAAAACTCACACTGCCTCCGTTTGAGCCAGCCTCTGCAGCTGATATAAACTTCTTATCCTGGAAAACAGCTCTTCTCCTAGCAATAACTGCCACTAGACAAGTCTCAGAGTTACAGGCACTCATGGCTGTGGAACCTTTTATCATTTTCCATCCTGACAGGGTTTCTTAAGGACAAACCCAACATTTATGCCTAAGGTAGTGTCCAGTGTGGCCATTAACCAAACAATTCATTTGCCTACTTTTTACCCAAATCCACAGAATAAGGGTGAGAGACTGCTACATTCTTTGGACATTCACAGGCAGCTACGCTTCTACTTGGACAGAACCAAAGCTTTCAGAAAGACTGAACAACTTCTAGTGGCATATGCTGCAGGATCACAAGGAAAGCCTATCTCGAAACAGACTATTTCAAAGTGGATAGACCACTGCATTCGTTCCTGCTATTCACAGCATGGCAAATCAGTGCCTAAGGGCATTAGGCCACATTCAACCAGAGCAGCAGCCACTTCAGCAGCCTTCCTCAGAGGAGTACCAACCAAAGACATCTTAGAGGCTGCAACTTGGAGTTCAGTGCATACTTTTACAAAGCACTATCACTTACCTCCCTACTCTAAATCCAGGGCAAGCTTTGCCACTGCAGTTCTGCAGGGCCTGATAGCCTCTCCGAATCCTATTTAGCACCAGCCTCCCAACCTTAGCTTTGGGATTCAACCCAATTGTACTGACTGCAACAGTGAAACACGATGAACATAGTACAGTTGTATACCTACCATAAATGTAGATGTTCGAGTGTATTCATTGTTGCAGTCCAGGTTACCCTCCCACCATCCCCCTTTTCCTTGCTGGGATTTATCTGTACTTCTCTATTCTATGCAACCTATGTGGTGTATTTGCTTGTAGATGAAGGAAAAGTTGTTTTTTGTGTATGCATGCTTATTGGCATAATTTAGCCTACCTTTTTAGGGGCACCTGACATCTGGGGCAAGACAAACTGAAGAAAATGGCGTTGGTTGCATCTTTTATACCCCTGGTGCACTGACGTCAGGAAGGAGGTGACAGCAACCAATGCTGGACCTGGACTTTGGAACTCAGGCCGACTGCGGGTAGCCTGCCAGCAGGATAACCCAATTGTAATGACTGCGACAGTGAATACACTCGAACATCTACATTTATGGTAGGTACACTACTGTATTTTTCCTCACAAGCTTTCTAACTATATATATATATATATATATATATATATATATATATATATATATATAAAATTTTTGATCAGGCAAGGGAGTGGTTTATTGTGCTGTAAAACAAAGTGTTATTGGTTGTTGTTGTTGTTGTTGTGTCTTTCGGCTTTTCCCAGTTAGGGGTCACCACAGTGTAACTCCAGTCTGCTAATGATTGGCAGCAGATTTTTATGTGCCGAGTTGCCAGCTCTGACGCACAACCTTCAACGAAGGTATGTCCATTCATGCATGTCTCCACACAGAAGACGCTCTAGCTGAGAATCGAACAGAACAACGTCTTACTGTGAGGCGACAATGCTACCACAGCAGAACCACCGCAGTAGTGTTATTGGTATACATGTTAAATTCACATCCCTTCTCCCATCAGTGTTACATTTGAGCTGGTCCTGCCCTACTTAGTAGCTGTCATAATAATATAACCCTTGTGTATTTATTATGTATAAACAATGCCCTTGGCAGGCATTTTAATGTCTGTCCTGGACATTCTTTTAAGTTTACAGTCCTGGGAAAGATATTTGTGGATAAAAAAGGTGGCCCCTGGCAGGTTCATTTAGAAATAAATGAACCTGTTTGGCAGTTACGTACATGGGCATATACTAATCCAGGCTTAAATGAATTTGTATCCATTGCTTGTGTTTTAAAATTATTATCTACTAAAAGGTAAATGTAATGGGTGAAGCATGTTGCCTTTATGTTTAAATGTTGTATGCTGATAAGCATACACAAGAAAAAGGCAATATATGTTGTGTGGTTTTTGTTTTGAATTATACAGGTTTTAATTTGACAGTGAATGTTATAATTATAGTTGTAGGGACTACACAATCACCCATTTCATATGCTTTTGAAATTAATATGAGGCTGTTATAAAGTTGTTAGCATTTAATAATATTATTACATATTTTTAAAATAGGCATTTTGATATTAATTAATGTGTTTTTAACATTAAACACTGATATATTTTTATATATTTATACACATATGTTATAAGTCATTTGTATATGTGTTTATTAGTTATTTCTGGACAATTATATTCATACACATATAGAATAATTTTATGGGTCTTAAATTTTAAACTAAGGTATTTCTTTAAATTGTTGTATAATAACTATCTAATTAATTTGACTTAATTGGATAAGTTATACTGATTTGATTAAGTCTAATTGATTGCCGTGTTTTTATATATAATGGTTGCTAGTTGGCTTGTAATTTTGTCTGAAGAAGGTGAGACACAGGGCTCGCCGAAAGCGTGTTTTGTGCTTACATTACTGCATTTAATAAATCAGTGCTTGGGTTGTGCTCCGCTGCTCATTTTTCGTTTTTTCCGACCTTGTGTATTTTAAATACATTAATAATGATGTGGTACCTCTTATTTAACCAGATTAGAAAGTGACTGGCACTTGGCAAGTGAAGAGGCGATAAATTAGCTTGCAATACACCAGTAAAGAGCATTACTAACAAAGCAGTTGACCGAATTTAACACTATTAAGCATTATTAAAAGATACTACTTTCCAAATACATCTAAGTGCTGAACACCCAAGAGGTTACTTCCCACACAGTGGCCTGGATATAGAGACTAAATCTACACATTGCAGTAGGCACAGTACACAGGAAACAGATGCACCAAAGCCATAAATGTGCAGTTTAGAAGAGTACACATAAAAGCACTATAGTCCCATGAGAGCCTTAGAACATTGCCAATTTGTGCAGTATATTGTTTGCAGCACAGTATGAATTACACAGTATTAATGTGTACTCAGTACGCTGTACAAAATTTCCTTCTAATGTAAAAAAGAAAAAAGTTAGACGATGATACTACTTAAGGCTGAACACAGCCATAAGAAACGTACTACAACAATGGACAAAACATGGAAACAGCTGATAATCCAGACCATTAAAGCCAATTTATCACTTTTTGAAAAAGAGCTAAACTTGAAATTAAACAGGGCAAAGCCTGCCATCTGCATTCCAAACTCTCCACATGAGCAGCAAAACCCAAGCTCTTTTGGAACATAATTAAAGATATTACATACTTTGATAATCCAAAATAAAACATCTCAAACATCACCATACATGCTTCAACTTTTACTGAATTAAAAAGAATATATTAGCACACTTTTTCTTCCAACAAAATACCCTAACACTGGAAACTTTCCTACAACCAAAACTACTAATCCCCATGCCTCAAAATACTTATAGTAGCACACCCCTCTCTATATCACTGCCCCACCCTTTAGTTTAGAAAAATTACAGTTAAGGAAGTAAGAAAAATCCTTGAAAAAATAGACAAGAAAGCTAACCCCAGTCTGTGAAGATGAGACTTTTCCCACATCAACTCAAACATGCTCACCACCAATCTCAGTTTTACATGAAGTAATAGCACATCTAGATAGATAGATAGATAGATGGATATGGGAGCAGAAAGTTTCATCTATGTGTTTTTATTGATGGGGAAAAAAGTTGGTGCAGCTGATCAAAAATCAGTTGGCTGTATAGTAATGGCTTTTTCACTATAAGATTAAGGTACAATGAGGACAGAGGAGTATGTCCTTTTACCAGTGTAGTGTGATCTTGGAGTTTGTATATTTAATTAGTAAGGGGTGTAGGGGGTGCAGTGGGCTTGTCCCCCAGCAAAAAATATGTTCTTTGGTTTTATTGTTTTTCGATTATGTGTGACCACATGCATATGTAAATGTAAGTATATATACTTTCTGGATATTATAAAGTGCAGTAACTTTTGTCTCTGACATAAATATTCAATTTGTTATAACTATGGTTGACACAAAGCTGAAAGGAATGTTGTCATGCTAGCAAAGGTTTTGAATTCTGAACTGTTTCCTTTACCTCATTGGTCTTTGCAAAGAAAAGTCCATTTTACCAAGATATTAGAGATATGGGTTCCTAATTCAATGTATTTCCAGCTTACTTTGACTAACTTAAGGCTAGTCTTGATGACTGGATGGTACTCACAAATTTATACCAGGATTGTCATGTACAGTCCTGCTTGATTTGGGAGGTGGCTAGCACTATTAAGTGATAAAAAAGAAGGGAGGAACTTGTAAGTGTTTCTGCATAAAATTGTGTGAGCTGTGGCATCTTACGGTACTTAGGATCACTGCCTAGTATTGTTCCTTTCTTCCTATTTATTTATTTATTTATTTAAAGTCTGATGCTTATTACTAAGAATTTACAATAAAATTAGTGAAAAATAGATAACAGACATTGAAAACTCAACAATGTTGCACCATCCTGTAAGCTGAACAAAGCTAGAAAGACAATGAGAATAAAAATATAATGATAAAATGAAGAACTTGAAAATTAGTCTAAATTCCTCTCCGAGGCTCACAACAGATTCTCTCAAAAAGATGGTAGCTCAGGAACCTCCTGAAAGAATACTACTCTTTACATGGCTAAATCTAGGATAGCATCTATTCCAGTGGATGGAAGCAAATTTGAAAAAAAAAAAAACACTCTAACTGACCTTTCCAGACATACCTCAAGGATGGCTAGCAGCCCCACAAAAGATGAACAAAGCTGCCTAGTGGGGACTTACTGTCACAACAGCTTTTTCAGAGAGATGGGACCCAAATCATGTAGCACTTGGAAAGTGACCATCAAAATTTTAAACCCACAACGATCTGCAAAAACAAGCCAGTAGCGACCCCAAATAAATTGGGTAATATGCCTTGTTGTAGAGTTGCCATTAATCAGTCTAGAAGAAGGATTTTTAATAGAAACTTTCATATTAACACCAGCGGTTTCCGTTTTGAAAATCATAACTGAAAAGAAGTGTTTGTTTCCAGAAATATTGATTTTCTAACATGCTTTAAGCGTGAGATCAGTGTTTACTGTATGTACATCTAAAGAATGAATGCACCTACTAGTAGGGCCATATTCCTCATAAACAGCTGAGAAGAAACTGTCTATAAAATTGCATAAACCAGTTTTAATTAAATATGGAGAAAATATGCACATTCATCATTTATAGATTCATAGGTTCATAGGTAGGTACTAGGCTATTGGCCCTGGGGCCTATATAAGCCTAGCCAAACAGTACCCTTGCTTTTGCCACCCAAGAAAATTATTTTCCTGTGCCCCTGTCAAGCAGAGCCACTGAAGTGATCCCCGGGGTGAATTTCCTATCTCCCATCCAATCATCAAGATTTTTCTTGAAGAGTGCTAATGAGAAGCTTTGTTTGATAGAGATAGGTAGTTTGTTCCAGAGTATGGGAAGTCTCTGAGACAGGAATCTTTCCCTCCAGCATGTTCTGTTTATTGTGGTGACAAGGTTTAGGTATCATTTTCCACATCTATCACCCTTTCTGTCAAGCAGTGCTTTCTCATGCTGCTACATACTTTTACTGCCTTCTGCACAATGTAATGCCTTTGTGACCTTAAACACCCATTTCTTCTTGAAGAATGCTCCTCTCCTGCATCTTTTTATATGTTTTTGAGACAGATAAGTGCTAATGTGTTATTCTGATCACCTATTTTCTTGTTCAAGTTTTCAGCCTTTTAATATGGCCTCTGGCTCTGGCACCATACCTTATTTCTTGCCCTTTTTTCTTCCCCAGTTTTGATGTACCCTTCATCCTTGAATACTGTATTTAGCATATGACATTATTAGTAAATCTGAATTTTTTTATGTGACAGTATCCAATATATTTGTCTATGCATATAAGAGGTAGTTTTACAAAAGAGGTGCCCATTCTATGTGTTTAGACCATAACTGAAACTCTCACATTGACAAGACTATATTACTAAATTAGGGTAAATATATATATATTAATTCTGAGATTATAGTATGTGAGAGCATTCTCCCTGATACAGGGTACAGTGAATTCCCTCCATATCAGAATTTGCAGTTAAGCAAATTAATTCATTTGAATTTGCTTTTTAGGAGTTAAAGGATATTGTATTTCTTGCCCTTACATGTCTTGTATACAACCTTAGGAAAGACCGGAGTGAGTATGGAGGACAGTAACATGGCATATTATTTAATGCTGGCCTCAGGAACTAGTGTACTACAGAGTTATAATGTATAGTAGTTATAATGTGTAGTGGCTCTGGATCTGTTAACACTGTATGGCAACAGTTGGAGACAGTGTAAGCAACTGCAGTACAGCTGCTCTACAGCCAAATGCCTGGTGCTGGAAACTTAGCAGTGGGTTAACAGACTTTTTCCTTAGGTAATATAAGCACAGTCAATGGGCTGCTTTAGTCTACAAACCTCTGATTACAGAACCACATTGTTCATATAAATAAAGGGACTTCCTCAGTAGTAAACATTTTAGAACCTTCATCTGTTAGGTTTTTCAGCTCTAAGAGGATGTGTGATTATGACTCTCTCTGGGCTACTGATGCTGACCCTGGGAACGGTCAGTATTAGCCCACTTTGCTAGCATTAACCTTTTACTACCAGATTACTGCTATTCAAATTTTGTGGACCTCAGCTTACTGCTGTGACGTTGAGAGTTAAATTTATAGTGTGTACTACTCAACATTAAGGGTAGAAGCATGTTTCAACCTTACCTTTAACTACCTTGAAACACTTATGTTTCTGTTGCACAGATTGAATGATGATACAAAGAAATCAAAATGAATGGAAATGGTGAGGCAATGCCTGTATAAACAACCACATCATTTCTGTAGCTGCAGAACAACAACAGCAGAATAGGCTTTGTCGAGTAGAAAACTTCTTCCTGCATATCCTGTCACACAACTTTTAGTTATGAAGCAAAGTATGCAATCTGGCTTGATCACATTTTTGGTCTGACAACTCTTAGTATCTCATTTCAGATCCGTACATAATTAAAAGAAACAGGTCAAACTCAATGATTTCAAAGTGAAGATAGAGCTTCAGTTTTTGGGTGCCTGTAACCGTAAGCTTAGCTATCTGTTTGTGTTTGTTTGTTTGTGTGTGTGTGTGTGTGTGTGTGTGTGTGTGTGTGTGTGTGTGTGTGTGTGTGTGTGTGTACGATCGTGTGTTAGTTACAGTCACGATATAACTATGCAAAGGTATACTTTGAACAGCATTTATTTTATTTAGGATCTAGGCAAAGTGAGCTATGAAGAATTTCACAACATGTGAATTAGAATAGTTCTATTAGACAGAGAAAGATTTTTCTGTTTAAGTGGTCTAACTGGTTTCATTCTTGTAAGGTGACTGTATGTCAGGCTAGTTCAGGACTTGTCTTCTCATTTGACAGTTCCAGGCCAGTCAGCTCAGAGCTAAGGTTCTAATTGTTTTTCCCCTCCCACCCATCCTGTTGTTGTTGTGTTCTCAAATCCAGTGTATCTGTTGATGCCTGATCCTTACGATAATTTGACAGCATAATTCCCTCCCTCTCCCCATTTAACATTTGATGACGGTAAGCCCAAAAGTATAATTTTGCAAAGTCTCTTTTGTTAAACTACTCATCAGCCTAAAAGAACTTTGATAAAATTGCTTAATATAGAGTATACTGATACTGTTTGCACTGGTTTTAGTACCTAATTAGTGAGTTTTTTACTATAATTAGTTTACTGGTTCTTGCTGGTGTCAGAAGGTTTCCGGGCTAGTTAATTTGTGTTGAAATACAAATACTCAGTTGCAAGTCCATGCTTGTCATGGCAGGGTCGCCACTTGATGTAAAATATGGCACCAGGTGATATGGTCATGTTGACTGCTGTCACCAAATAGGCACGGATATTTGCTGGTGATAATTGGATTGAAGACTCATTCTACTCCAACCTATGCCAGGGAAGAATGCTAAGTGTGGGAGGGGTGTATGTGGCCCTATTGGCCAGTGTGTGCCCGCCATAAAGCTCATTAACCAGCTTGGGTTACTAGGGATAGCTCCGTTGAGCAAAAGTTGGATGTAAAACTAATCAACCTGCTAAACATGAACCAAGAGTTGCTATATTCAATGTAGGTTCACTTATAGGATGGAGCTTGGAAGTGAATGACATGATGGCATGGTGGAGGCTGGACATCCTATGTATCCAGGAAACAAGATGGAAGGACAGTGCAGCAAAGCCACTTCCTTTCTGTAGTCTCTGGTTTGGGATCCACAGACTACAGAAAGGAAGAAGACAAGAGGAAACAAAGGTGTTCAGTAAAGAGGTGGATGGATTGTGTGAGAGAAGACCTGCGACAGTCAGGCATGAGTGTCGAAGAAGACAGGAGAGTTGCATTGAATAGAAAGAGAGCGGCAGCTAACATGATAATCTGACCCCATATAGAAAATAAGAAAAAGGGGGTTGATGATGATGATGATAGAAAGTCTGCCAAAACATTATTCTAAAACTGAACTCCTAGCAGTTATATTTACACCTGCCCCAGAGTCATTCCTGTTGGTATCATGAACCAGCACTTCCCCACAACTTCTCTAGCCACTGAAACTACTTAAAAGGAGAAAACAACAAACCACAAAAAATGCCAAAAAGAGCTCAAACTACTGCAGAATAAGGTAAGAAACTATTTATGAAAGTGCTTTTCATCCCCCATAATTGAGGGACTTCTTCAGATAAAATTCAGTTGATAAAATCAACTTATATAATGGTCTGATAAAGTCATATGTTTACAAAAACCAATAGGATCTTACATCCTAAAACACTTTTCTTGTAGTTTCTTTAAGACATCTTGATAAAACATTTCAATGGGAAACAATTCCAGAAAATCCACTAACTACTTGATACCTTCCACCTAACTCATTCTTACAACAATAAAATGACTAAAATTGTTTAAATGGCTAATACTATATAAATATATATTTTTATATGTATATATAGCCTAATACATCTAAATATCTAAGAATAAATGTACATAAATATATATAAAAAGTAAATATAAACAACATGTAAAACAGATGCTTATGCATGTATATATATGAATATGTATTTCTTTACTGCAATTTTACTCAAATAAAAAAAATTATTAACACAGGAGTACAAAAAGTCATACCCAAAATGGGACAATAAATGGCAAAAAATGTTCCTATCTCATCAGGCTTTTTAGTTTCAAAATACAAAGTATAGAATAAACTTCATTCAAGCCTGGAAATTGGCAAGCACTGGTACGAAGTTGCCAGCAAAGCTCTAACCTCTCTAATAAGAGTAATTCAGGGCCAACTCTTCCATCCGGTAAAATGCAATCAGTGGCTCTGAACTTAAAACTATGGCCCGGTTGGGCTCTAATATGCCTAGCCAGGGCATTCTCCTGTTTCAACCTACTACCCACACTTACCTACTATCCACTATCAAAGACTACTATACCTTACTCCCACCCCTTCCTCTCATCCTCTGTTCTACGTCCCATAAAGTGACATGTCTCTTACAACTCAAACTATACTCTTACCTTCTCTACCTCTTATACTCTGTCACCTCACCTCCTATCACTCACAATTACCTACTCCCTATTTCCATCCCTCAAACACCACTCTTAACTCAAGTACTACACCACAACCCTATCTACTGATTTGTCCCTCCATCCTTTCCCCCACCACTTCCATTCCTAAAATAAAAATATCTCCCCCCTCCCCTTTAAAACAAAAAACAAAGTCTACTTACTCAAATTAAAACCCCATTACAAACCTCTACTTCTATCTGGTGACATTCATTCTAACCCAGGCCCTACAGACACTACCCTGAACAATAACCCCCCTGTATCTAAACCTGCCAACCCCTCCAGCCCACAAAAACAAGTACAATTCTGCTCTATCAATGTCAGGAGCCTTGTAAATAAAGTTCAAGAACTCCATGCTTGGATAACTAACTATACTCCTGACATAGTTACCCTAACTAAAACATGGTAAAAACCACACCATCTGGACAGTGAAATCATCCCTCCTGGCTATAATATCCTTAGATTAGATTGACCTAAAAGAAAAGGAGGAGGAGTCTCCATATTCTACTCCAATTGTCTCTCCCAAATCAATCCCACACTACACTTACCCTCCTTCTCACCAGCTGAACTCCTATTGACCAATTTCAAACTTAGCAGTTTCAACACCATAACTGTCGCAGCAATCTATATTCCCCCTGGTGATAATATTAACATACTTAAGAACATCCTATCTCACCTCTCACATACCATCCACAATGAAATAATTATACTGGGAGATGTAAATACTGATTGGCTTGCAATACAAACTCCCAACACTACTTCCTGTATAGACATACATGGGTTTGAACAGCTAATCACAACCCCAACCTACATTAATAAATCTCACCTACCTAGCTCTCTTCTTGACTGGATATTGGTCTCCCACCCTCAAAACTATCATAACTCCCAAACCCTTTCAAATGCCCTCAGCGACCACTGCCCTATAACAGTTACCAGACATACTCCCCACCTTACCAAACCTAACAAATTTATTACCACCCACTCACTTTCTCATTTCTGTCCTAACTCATTTATTCACCAGCTCTCCAAAATTAACTGGTCTTATCTCACCACTCTTCCATTAGATGAAGCTGTTCACTCCTTCAACACTACATTCCTAAACATTCTTAACTCCCTTGCTCCTCTTCGCACAATTAGAATCAAATCTAATGCTGCTCCTTGGTTCACTAAATCTATCAGAACCCTCATGAAAGACCGGGATAGGATTTGGAAAATGTGGACTAAAACTAAGACCCCCTTCTCTTCTTCAGAAATATAAAGAACTCAGAAATAAAATAAAAAGATCATCCATTATGACAAAATAAACTTCTATGCCAATCCTCCCTCTACTCTTAAATCAGACCCAAAGAAATTTTGGCGCTCTATTAAACAGACGCTTCATCCAGGAAACCTTTCCTCTCCTAACCCATGTCCCAATGCAACACCTGAAGACATAGCCAACAAATTTAACAATCATTTTATAAGCTCAATAACCTCCATAATAAATTATCTCCCCCCCAGAAACAACATTAGCACCCACACAAACTCTATACCTCTTCCAAACCCTCCTAACACCTTCTCTCTAAAAGCAGTATTAATTAACTATGTAAAGTCATTACTTCCTAAACTTAAACCTTGCTCCCCATCTGTTGTCAAGCTACCCTCTTACTTCCTGCAGATTGCCTCTGAACCTCTTACCTATCCTGTATCCATCTTAATCAACCAATCCATTTCTGAATCCTATGTCCCCCACTGTATGGAAGAATTTCTTTACTCTACTCATTCACAAAGGGGGCAACTCCTCAGACATATCCAACTTCAGACTGATTGCCATACTCTCTCCACTCTCAAAAATCCTAGAGAAATGCATTCACAAGCAGGTAATGCATTACCTTCATCTGGAAAACCTTCTCACACCCACATAGCATGGTTTCCGTCCCAAGCATAGTACAACTACTGCACTCATATCATTCATCAACATAGTCTCCCTAGCTCGTGATGATTTGACAATGTCTCTCACCCACTCCTAGATAAACTCACTAACTTACATTTCTCTCCCCCTACTATCTCCTGGTTCTCCAGTTATCTCTCTACCCGCCAGCAATCAGTTAAATGGCTCTCTGCACTATCCTCCCCTCTCACTGTACAAATGGGAGTCCCCCAAGGGTTCATACTTGGACCACTACTCTTTAATATTTTCACCAACTTGCTCTACTCCTCCTGTCCCCAGTCATATCTTGTGCAATATGCTGATGACTCAACTGTTATAACCATTGCTGACAACCCAACTGACCTCCACTCATCTACCCAGGCATCCTTCCACGCCATTGAGACTTGGCTTAGTGATAACAAACTAATACTTAATCCAAAAAAAACTAAGCTCCTACTCTTCCTCCCTAAAAACATAGCCACACTCAAAAGTACATTTACCATCTTATCTATTTATTCATCTCAGCTGAATCTCGTACTAAATTGCTAGGTGTTACAATAGATGATCAGCTTAAGTTTGATCTCCATATTACTAACCCGGTAAAAAGAACTCATCAGAAACTTAGACACCTTTTCCATAGCAAGAAATACTTAACTAACACCGCCCGAATAACTCTCTCCCAGGCTTTATTACTCCCAACACTCCTGTACAGCTGCCACATATTCACAAACCTAAATTCTACACTTATTTCTAAGCTTGAAACGACCTATAATAAGATCGCCAGATTTGCATATAACCAAACCTACAAGTCACACCACTGCTTAGCACTACAGCAACTAGACTGTCTAGAATTCCCTCAGCTGCTTCAACTATACCAACTACAAATCATCCACTCTACCCTCCTTCTGCCCCAGCCTCTCCACTATCATAGCCAAATATTCCCCTGCTATGATGCTACGCAGCTCAAATCAAGAATTATTAGACATCTACAAACCCAAAACCAAAATAGGCTGCCTTCTGTATAACTATAACCCAGTTACATCCTGGAACCAACTCCCCTTGGAAATAAAATCCCTCCAGCATAGCAAAAGTTTCAAATTAGCCATATGGGAATACCTAAAAACAAAGTGGTCTTGCCACTGTAGCCAACCACCCTGAAACCGCCATCCTTTCACCTATTTCACCACCTCACTCTTAATGTATTTCTAACACTATTTCCTTCCTCCATCTCCAACCACTCTTAATTCTTACAGTCTCAAAACAACCTACCTTTCTAGTCTGTATCCTATACTCTACCTCCCCTACATCTCCTACTAGCCATTCTTACTTTCCTTTCTTGTTTCCAAACTCCTATACAACCAGATCCTACTCACTTTAAATAAGCATCTGCCTAACTATTAACTCATTTTGCTCTAAGCAGCTTAAATAATATTGTAACTAGTCACATTTTCTTCTGTTAATTGTTTAAAACCTTGTTTGTAACAACTCACATACTTGTCTGCCAGTCGTTAATACTCCTCTGTATAATTGAATTGCCTGAGGAGCTTTTTTTTCTCTCCAGGTCTCTGCTTGTAAGATCCTGTAGTTGATTGTTACTACTATGTTACTAAAATTTAATACATTGTTTTCTAGTCCTGAGGAGCTTTTCTCCCCAGGTCTCTGCTGAAAATGAGCCAAAAGCACAGCCAGACTAACCCGGTTAACAAATGTAAAATAAATAAATAAAATAAAATAAATAAAATAAAATAAAATAAACTAATGTGGTATAAGTGTTCATAAACCTGCTCTCTCAGCATTCTATCAGTTTTTCCAATATAGAAGGCCGGGCATTGTTGACACTGTGCTACATATACTACTGACTTAGCTTGGCAGTTAAGTTTAAATTGGGTGTGATATTTTCACCCTCTGATCATAAACCCTTGCCCAGTATCCATGTATTTGCAGTAATTGCACGTTACATTTAAACATGCCTCTCTTCATACTAGAACTGTAGTTATTCCACTGCAATAAACATTTTTGATTCTGCCTCCGTTGGAAAACTACTTTGGGTGGCTCTTGTAATTTCTGTCATGTTGTTGTATCATTTCTGATTAATAACCAATTTTTGTTAATAAACAAATAAATGCCAGGAGCATTAATACTGTACTGGGTTATCAAAGAACATGAAATATAAAGACTGCTCTGTCTATCATCACTTACTTTAAGTTCAATACTATGGCCTGACCTATCCTTACCACTAAGGATGGGTTTAAATATGCCTACAGATCTTTTGTGTTTGACCTCCCCAATCAAATTACAAACCAGTACATCAGGATAACCTCTTTTCCTAAATATCTCCTGCAAGTTACTACATTCTATGTAAAATTCATTGTCATAAGTCACCATACAGGCCGCCCTCACTAGTTGTCCTTTAACCACTGATCGTTTCTGGTGGAATGGTTGGCAACTACTGTAATGGAGGAAGGAGTTGGAATATGTCTCCCTATGAAAGGAGTTGGAATATGTCTCCCTATGAAATATTTTGGTGGTGTAACACTTATTAGTTTCATCTTTGGACAGGTCAACATCCAGATAAGCTATCCGGTCGGTGCTGAAAGTAGCAGTAAATGTGAAAAATTGTGTAGTATAATTAAAGTACATCAATAACTCATTTGCTTTTATTTCATCCCCATCAATGATCATAAAGATATCCAAAAAATGTGTCTAATAAATTGCTGCTCCCAATAAGCCATAACCAAATTGGCGAAGCTGGCTCCACAAGGGGAGCCCATTGCCACACGAGTTTTCTGTAGATAGTATTTGTTATTAAAGGTAAAAATATTTTGAGATAGGATGATATCCAAAAGTTCCTCAATAAGAGAAACTTCAGCTTGGGGTGCCCCTTTACTAAGCATCATATAACTAATCCATTCCTCTCCTTCAAGATGGGGTACTGAGGAGTACAAATCTTTAACATCTACAGTTAAAAAAATTGAGGTTAGTCTCAAAGTCCAATGCCTTAATATTTGAAAGGAAAGACCATGAGTCTTTACAGATCTGACTCTCCTGGATAACATATTTCTTTAAGATGTGATCAATTACTTTAGCAAGTGAGTATGTAATGCTATTTCTAGCATCCACTAGAGGTCTCATGGGGGGGGGGGTCATTGATGTTTTTATGAACTTTCGGGATTCCAAAGAAAATGGGTATTTGGGGTGCTGGCATAGACAAGAAATTATATAAGTCAATATCAATTCTAGCCTCAATGAACATATTGTTCAAAAGGGAATGCATTCTAGAATAAGCACTGTTGACTTCAGTTTTAGAGACTTCAACATATGTGTCGCTGTTTAAAACTTCATCCATCCTACTGATATACTCGTCTATATTCATAATAGCCAACCCTCCCACTTTATCAGGTTGCATCACACGTACCGTTGTCTGTTTCAACCCCTCAAACAGTTGTCTTTCACCCCTGCTAATGCTGGATTCTACAGTCTCATGTCTATTATTCTGCTCAGTATTGCTTTGTATGTCTAATTCACACACCTGTTCAAAAAGGTCTAAAACAGGATGTAGTGGTGGATAAAAAGTACTTGCTATGTTGAAAACATTCATATTATTACAATTCTGACCTAATAGAACAACAAGGTTAAGCTTTCTCACAAAGGGTTTTAAATCAATCAATGTCATTACCACATCTGCTTTGCGAGAAGGTACAAAGCTCAATCCTTTAGCTAGCAAGTTCACAAGTTTTTGATCAATGTGTAAATTAGTATAAATATAAATCTTAAAATCACATCCAGAGTTTAAAATAATATCACACCAGTTCACAGAATCTATCATTAGGCCATTTACCTCCTCCATTTGTTTTGGTTGTTCTTGTTGTTCTGATGGCCTCCCCCCTGTCGTGGGGGATGATTCAGTGCCCTGTTCTGAAAATTTCCCATTCGGTGTGAAGGTCCTGCTCCCATCACTCAATTAGTATCTTGGTTGCTTTGTGAGGCCTGTACTGTCCTGTTATTTGCGATACCTTTACTCCTTCTAACAGTAACCGTGTCCTGTTCAGCAATGGGATGGTTCTCTGAGGGGGTTCCTACTGAATTAGTGTTGTCATACACCCCATCCTCGGTTTCATTCCACCCTAACGAAACTCCTGTCTGAGAGGGAGGTGGTTTAGGGTAAGCTATGCTCATTCTATAAGCATGACAATCCCTATTCAACTTCTTCAATTTAGTAGTTTTGAATTTAGCTATATACTGATCTATACTTGAAAATATCATCTCGTATTCAAAGTGGTAACATTGAAAATCAACGTCCGCTTTAATGTTATTGTCCAGAACTGTTGCCTCTTTAACCAATGTATTGGCGGCTTTCTGGTAATGTTTGCACATTAACTCCAACAGTTCAGTTCCATGCCTATCAAAAAGCTTTATTAAGTCCTTGTGGAAACCTGATCCTTTCACTTGTCTGGTGGGGTATTGCCATCCTCTCAGACCCTTCAGCACTATACCCTCATCAATGGATTCCCGGAAGTAAGACATTTCCAACTATAATTTTTTTGTATTTGACCAAGTTCTGGTCAAACTGATGTAAAAGTGTGGAAATGTTAATTAACCCTCCAGCTAGTTGCTCTTGCTGACTGTCATTGCTGTTCATTTGTAATCTAAGTGGTGCAGTTAGCCACATATTGAAGTTAGGAGCCCCAATAAGCCCCGAGGGTGGTGGACTGTTAGTTACCATACTGCCTGATGAAGTCTTGACATTGTTCAAGATGAAAGCACTTACAATAAACTGTGAAGTTTCAGACCCCCACCAATCCTAGTTAACTCCACTGAATATGCAGAAATATACACCACCTCACTATGCCACCATGTAATCAGCTGCATAGGTGCAGCTCTACCCTGTAGGAACAAGTGAAGGGCAAACCCCAGAAACAAACCTACATGATGGAACCATAATATCAACAAGCTTCATAATAAAAGGAAAAGAATTTTGACCAAAAGTAGGAAGAGCAATTCCCTGAATGTTAGAGCCCTTGTCTCTGAAATAAACAAACATTTCAGAAGCTTAATAAAATCCACCAAAGCCAAGTTTGGGGATAAAATAGCTACCCAAGCCAAAGACAATCACAAGGCATTTTTTTATTTATGTTTGTAAGCTCTAAAGCACAATGCAGCAATACATTGAGCTGATTGTGAATGATGTTACCTACAATGAGGCTGAAGATATAGCAAACTTATTGGATGATAAATTTAGCTCTAACCTTATCTCTCTCCCCTCCCCTCCATCTGTCCCTCAATATATACCTGAAGCTGACTTACCTCCAGCTATCACACAAAACCAAATCATAAAAGTCCTATCAAAAACTAAAAATATCTATGGATCCTGACAATATCCCTGGATGCATCTTAAATAGCAGTGAGCATGATTTAGCCACACCCCTAACAATACTGTTCAATCTCAGTCTCCATGCAGGCTTTCTATTAAGTGAATGGAGAACAGTTACAGTCATTCCCCTGCATAAAGGAGGACCTTCCACCGACCCATAAGTCTGACCAGAGTCATTTGCAAAGCCATGGAAAGATTTATCATGGAATTAATAAATAAGGACATAGGGAACTTCCAAACACTGGACCTGCCTCTGTTTAGAATTGTCAAGCACAGGTCATTCTCACTTAATCTGGTAGATTTTTGTTGAAGATGTCACCAGAGCAATGGGCAAAAGCCAAATGACACACACAATCATACCTTGACCTGGCCAAAGATTTTGACACAATTCCCCACTCAAGAATTGTAGAAAAGCTAAATAACCCCCTATGTCACCTGATGGCTTGCCAGCTTCTCATAGATATGAGGCAAAGCAATAAAAATAGGGTTGGTTACCTTCATGAAGAGATGTGTCACCAGTGGAGTCCCCCGGGGTTATGTGCTGAGACCCCTCCTGTTTGTCATCTACTTTTCTGAAGTAAAGGGCAATACCAAAGGGTTCTGGATGACTAAGTTTGCCAATGACTGCAAGCTATGGGTAGCGATTGAATCCCCAAATGACTTAGCCAACCTGCAGGAAGGTTTGTTTCAGATAAATAACTGGTGCCAAAATCATGGACTGAAGCTACATGCCAACAATACGTTATTGTATCATTTGGGAAATCATCTACCCCATGGAACTACCACATTGACAATACACCACTAAGAGCTGACCGAGTTGTTTGGGATTTGGGAACTTATGCGTACAGTGACTATATTTTTGACCAACATGTGTCTGTTGTTGTAAGAAAGTCCTTCTATGTTGCATAGCTTATGAACAAAGGGATTGTGTTTAGATTTAGGGATGTCATCGTTCCCCTTTACTCAGCCCTTATTAGGCTAATCATTGAATATAATGCCCCCTTTGGCATGTATCTGTCCAGACAGATGCAGGAATCGGCTTGCCCATTGAGATACTTTACTAAAAGGATACAAGATCTAAACAACATGTCTTACATGGACCCTTCTCAAAGCCCTGTATCTATACTCAGTATCCTATAGACTGCTAAGAGGTGACCTGTGTCTGGCATACAAGGAATCCTCCAACCCATTACTTACGGATTTACTGCACATAAGCAAGTCAAATGGCATCAGAAATACCCACTCTAGGTATCTAAGCCTCTTCTGTAACATTAATAGAACAGTTTGGAGGGAGACATATATCCTACAGAGGATACTGCTGCTGTGGAACAGACTCCTCGTCCACATAAAACAAAGTTCATCCCTGCCTGTATTCAAATGTAACTTAGATATATGGAAGATTTATGGATGGGATACAGAAGATTTATCCCAGGACTGCTCCCTCTACAACTAATGGACAGAGGCACCTCATAAATGCTTTACCCCCTGCATGGGTCCCCTCAAATTGTCTATGGTTTTATTCCAAGTATTCTCATTAGGGATAATATATAATTAGCAATCATGGGATGGGTAAGTTCAGTCTGTCACCAAATGGGAAAGGTTATTTTTAGCACAGAAAGAGAAATTGGCTAGGCTTAAAATGGCCTACAAGGGCATCTAACCTCATACTTACTTATGGACCAATGAACCTATGTCACTGCAGCAGATGGCCAAAGAATGCAAAGCTAATGGGATCTCACATGGTGATCTGAGCAAAGAAGAGTTAATAAATACCTTGCATACAAGTAGAAATCCATTGTCTAATCTGGAAGACAACCTGGCAGGGGCTATAGGTATACAGCAGATGTAAAGATGGCAGGTAAGTTCTTCTCCAGACAACCTCAAAATGCAACTTCAGTTGAAAAGAGCAGAATCAGAGATGAAACAGACTGTTTCAGAAGGACTGAGGGCAGAGAGAAAGGGAAACTGCTCTTTATCCAAGAAAAGGAGAAAGTGAGATTGCATAATCAAGATTTGATCACTCTGACTTAAGGGCAGATGCATAGCATGGATGAAAATATTACTGCTGAAGCCAAGATCAGTACTAAATTATTACTACATTATAAGAATAGGAATGACACGGATAGTTTGCTTTAAATATTTCAGCATATGTGTTGTGAGCACCAAACTGACTAACGGGATATGTTGGGCTTCTATTCCCCCACAAACAGGTAAGTCAGTGTATGCATTGATAAAGGTAAATTATACCTATTGTCTTGCTTATAGTAAAGTTAATAAAAATTATTTCTTGAATGTTTAAGCTTATACAAAAAAGTTTTAAGAACACAGGAAAAAATCAGAAGACAATGTCATTGATTTCATTGCAGAATTAGTAATGTATTTATTTATTTATTAAGTCAGTAAGTATATGTGAAACTGATACCCTTGAACTGTTGAGAGACCTTAGGATAAGTATAGAGTATGTTACCTGAGGCTAAGAGAATCTTGTTAACCAAGTGAGAGTGCAACACTTCTGAAGAGACTGGAAAATGGTGACCTGTGTCGAACTAGCAGACCACAAGTGTATAAGAAAGGGGTACGAAGCACAGCTGAAGAGATGGGTAGAAAAGGTGACTGTTTACTGTCAGATCAGAAGTGCATAAGACAGGGATGTCTAGTACAACACATGAGTATAAGAGAGCCAAGGAGCTAGTTTGAACCATCACAAAAGATTCCACAGGCAAAGGTGGAAACCATTGTTTTCAGTACATGCCAAGATTTGGGGCTTAAATGTTTTCAGTGTAACCAAGAGGGCATGGATGAGCAAAATATCAATGGGGCAGGGTGGGAGGCGAGGGTTGCATGAAGAAGCTATCAAAGGGAGTAATATGGCAATGATGAACTGTTGTGAAACTGGAACTGTTTGAAGTTCTCAGAAGCCCTATAGTCTGTCCCAGTGGAAGGGAAATAAACTGTTGGAATTAGAAATAGTGTGTTGGACATAACTATTGCTAGGCCAGCAGTTGTTAGAAAAAAATATTATTTGCATGGGTAGGGCACCACAGTTAGGACATAACTATTGCTAGACCAGCAGTTGTTAGAAAGAAGCATTATTACTAATGTCCAGAAATTTTATGGACTGAGAAGCAGAGCAGGAAGATAAGCAGAAGGCAGTGTTAGAATACATTTATGTTGATGTGTTAATAGGGAATGATTTTGATAACAATGCCTTGTGTACATGCAGCTACATGCAACCAGACATGGAAACAACCATATTGACAATGTCGTGGGAGGAGACCCAGACAGTCCCACATGTCTTAACATAGGATCATAATATGAGCACTTCAGATCTGAGCAGCAGTTACCAAGGGGTATTTGTCAAGGGGATATTAAGCTTCTTCTGAGCAGGATCATAGAAAAGAAGTTGAAACAGATGCAGCTGTTGAATACAACCTACAGAACATGAGATTATTGTCATGACATCACCCCTCTTTAATCAAACTTTTCTACATGGTGTCAGGATGTTGCATCAACTGCCACCATCTTTCTCTTGATTCAGTTCACTCTTCTACCTACGCTGATCATCATGCTTGTCTGTCACACGTCTTGTCTCATAGGTTCATAGGATAATACTAGGCTATTGGCCTGGAGGCCCTTATAAGCCTAGCCAAGAATTTCCCCCATGTTCCCTCAAAGTCAGCACCTGTTTCCCCTGTTCAGCAGGGGTACAGGTGGGATCCCAGGGGTGTATTTTCTGTTTCCCTTCCAGCCGTCCAGGTTCCTCTTAAAGAGAGCTACAGTGGTACTCTGCTTAACATGGACAGGGAGTCTATTCCACAGATGGGGAGTCTCTAGGACACAGATCTATCCCACTATCAAGTTCTAGTAATGTCACAGACCAGGTTAAGGTCTTGCATGCAGGTTGCATGAGTGGAGTTTGACTTACGGATATGCAGCAACTCCATCAAGGCTGGATCTGAGATGGCCTTGTATATCAGACACAGGTCACTTCTGAGTAGTCTGTATGAGACTGAGTAGAGGGACAGGGCTTTTAGCCTATCTGTATAGGATAGGTGTTTGAGACCCTGGATTTTCCTGGTTAGGAACCTCTGTGGACTCACCATCTGCTGCATGTGCTTGGCAGTCGCACAGTCCATCCATCTCTTGGCTAGACATTCTCATTTCCTCACAACCTCTTCTTGTCTTCAGTCATTCAATCCATTCATGTGTTGGTTTGACAACCTTGTTTCCTTCCTGTCTCTTCCAAATTTTCTTCTCCACATTATCTTAACTTTTTCCGCATATGTGACTGAAACTCAGTCTGTTCTCTTTAATCTTCTCTGCAGTTAGGACTCCTGTGACTTCTGCTCTGATGTCTTTATTTCTTCATCTTTCCCACAGTACACCTCATATTACCCATCTCAGGCACTTCTCCATAAGCTCATGCTTCCTCATCTGCAATGACTTCATTACCCTGGTGTCTGTGCTGTACAGAAGATCTGGTCACACCAGTGTTTTGTACAACTTATTTTTAAGCTTCTTTGGCATTACTTTGTCACACACTATCCCTAGCACTGCGTGCTAACTGGCTGTAGCACCTCTGATTCTAGATTTTACCTCCTCATGCAGATTTCCCTTGAAAACAGAAATGTTTTCAGCATGGGATGCATTTTAAACATGAGTGTTAAAAGAAGCAAAATGAATGAAAATAAAATGAAAGACAAAACAATATCAGCAAAATTACACTATAACATTCCTAAAGCGTCTCAGGCACTGAAACATTACCAATTCTATATATCCCATCAGGCTTCAGACATTTGAGCAAATTAGTGCTAAAGCCACATCGTCACACATTAAAGCATCAGAATCTTTAGCATGCCAACAATTTTACCACTTAATTAACCAATATCTTTAGTCTTCGAAGGAAATTTGACAGTAAACTGGAAGCAACAGTGCACTTGTTTGATCTTTTGGGGCTGCATCTGGCATATCATAAACTGTGAAGTATGAAAAAGAAAAACAAATTAATAAACCTAAAACTGAGACAGCATACACAGCTGAAAACAAAAAAAGAAGTCAGTTAAACAGACACCATGTTATTCAAAGTGTATTTATAAGCATGCAGGCAGAAATTGTTCTTAGGTTGAAAAAATAATTCACAGATGTAGTTTATTGAAACATATCTCAAAAATGTGTAAAACAAACAAAAAAATGATAGTGAACAGAGAAATGTTTTGCAAGTTATTGAACAGAAGTTTCTGATATTGTGGTTGAACTGTTTTTGAATGCCATAAATGTGTTCATATCGGAAATCATTTTTACAAGTAAAGTAGATGCACATGAAGGTTGTCATAAAATGACATAAGTGTTGTTTCTAAGTAAGATACTGGTGTAGAAAGTGATATATTGACAGAAATCATATTCATAAATTTGAGTTTCTACATTTTCAGGCCATAATCTAACACTGAAAAGGTAAAGGAGCTATAATATTTTACAGAAGATATTTTACAGAAATAGAGATCAAAATCTTTTATTTTAAAGTATGTACCAACAACAACTTACATTCTAAGAAAAAAATGCTTCTATCTTACAAATATTGGCAGCTCAGATAGGTAAATTCTGAGCCCGAGCACCACATTTCACAGAAACCAAATACATAACTTAACACCAAGAAACCAAAAATTAAATATTTTTAATTTAAAACTATAAGATTTCAGACTTGCAGCACTTCATCAAGCAATCTAAAGCATATTCCACAGGTAGAGGCTTTAAATACATTTCATTATGTCACATAGTGGTGTCACGCCCTTTTCAAACAACAGCAATTTTCAAGAAAGGTTTTTCAGAGCCATCTCTGCTGGTCACAGAGCTGTACCTAAGATAATTTCAGTTTCTTTCTAAAGCATAATTATCCAGATGAGGTCAAAGGCTTCTTTATTTGTATTTCTTCCTGTTCCTTTTGGAGAGTCTATGGACTGATTCAAGACAGGCAGTCACTTTGGTGATACACAGTGGACCAATAAATATCTTTTGAATCATTTCTTCTCTCTTTTCTTACCAATCCTACTGTACTATGGGAGTATCTCCTGATCCCCCACATGAACTCATATATTGCTTATGTGTCTCACTATACCTGATAAGATTAGGTGGGCGCCTCAAATAAAGGAAAATTGACTAATATGGTTGCATGTACAGTCAACCAAACAGACGAGTATTGTGGAACCATAAATGGAGTCCATCAAACATTACATCTCAGCATTTATTTATTGACTTTCATTTTGACTGGTTTAGTCCCGTTAGAACTATTATCAATATTCAATGGATGCCAAGATGGTATTTATGCAGACAGGGAAAATGTGTCCAAGACATCATGAAAATTCCTTTTGATAAATACTATGGGATCTTTACCATCCATCTAACCTAGCAACAACTCTGACAAATGGGACCTTAGTTATGATATGCTATGCATGTGCAATTGCCTGTTCTTGCATCCTATTTCCAACAAGTGGAGGAGGAACAGGAGTTCACTTGATCTTCACTGGAACTATCCATTGTTGATCCTCCTTTAATACCTTCCACAGGGAATGTGACTGCTAGTCAATGATTTGAACTGTGAGTCCCCATACTGTAAAAAGTTAAGGTGAAAACCATATATGTATAAATTAGGGGGTGTGGGGAGTCCCCCAGAACTAAAGCATTGTCTCTGATTTACTGAAAGTAGCTTTCAGATTAACTCTTTCCTTGTACTAGGATTTGCAGTAATTTAATTCACAGAAACATCACTAACAACTTCCTATTACAAGTGAACATGTCCACTGACTACCATGTTCCCTTCTTCCTCATCTCAAACCAGCGCTCTAGTTCCTGGGTTTCTAGGTGAAGCAAGGGTGGTGGCACCCATCATAGTTAGTCTGCTAACCAGTTAAGCAAGACCTACCCTTGAGAAAGAGTTTTGATTCCTTGTAACAAATGTATACTATCTTTAATCACAAATGTCAGTGAACACTTACAAACTACAAACTTCACTGTACAAGATTTACAGATTTAGTCTGCAAGGCCCTAAAAAGAACACTAATACCACTGCATGATTCTAGAAATAGCAAGTTAACTCCCCGTCAGATAAACGACCACCTATGGTCATTTATCTATGTAATTTATACATATGTATCCTAATCTATAAGTTTGTAAACATGGGTCAGTGTCCCTGTGTATTATATACCCTAACTTACTACTCTTTGTTTTTAATCCTCATCTTTTTCAGTGTCTCTCCAACCATTGTTTTACATCACATGATAGCAGTCTGTGGAAGGCATTGACAATGCCTTTCACTGTTCAAGAGCCAACAGTTTGGAAGTCCCTTCCAAACAGCATCAGAATATCACACAAAATGTTACAGTTCATGTGACAAAAGGAGGTACTGCCAGCACAGCTAGCTGGAATTTTGTAAATAATTATATGTCATTTGTGAATATCAAACTAATTTATATAAGATGCTTGGGTTACAAGTGTATTCGAACTGTATGTCATGTGTATATCAAACTGCTTAGTACAGATGTTTGTGTTGAAAAGGTATTTGTAAAGTGCTTGTGCTTAAAATGTATCCACAGTGTGCCCTACTGGAAGAGAACAGAAATGCATATGCACTATTGTAACTGTTTAAATGTATATATTTTAACAGTGGAAACAGGAATACAGTCCAACAAACTTTGAAAAATATTTGAAATTAAATCCCTTTATAGGCTAGGTCATAAACATGTTATCTCACAAGTTTAAAGGCAGCCAGAGACACAAAGTCTGTACTAGGAAGCTTTCTGTATTGTCTTTAGGGTAAACTAATTGCTATTCTGAAAGCATGAGAAATGCAATTGTTTTATGACTTCCAGCATCTGCCAAAGATCTGAGCAAAAGCCCTTGTATGTGTAGTTTTACAGGGAGGTGCTACGTCCTGCCAGCTGCCAGCAATGGGGGTTTGTATGAGAACTAGAAGTTAGATGACCAGAAGTGATGTCATTCTGCAAGCTATCCCAGCAGTAATATTTTAGATATTATTTTGAGAAGTATTATAGTGAGACAGAGCATTCTGTATTCTGTCTTGGATCTGACAGCAAGAATATACATTCACCACATCATCTGTCTTGCTCTATTAGTAAGTTTTTATGGTATATTAATTTTCTTAGATACAGCCAGGAATATAGTGAAGCTTAGTTTAGTTTAGATATATTTTTTTATTTGTCTGAGCCTGTCCTGCAATGTCATTTTAAATATTCCTGTGATTCTGAACTCTGATGTCACTGTGAATATATACTTAATATTTTCTTATTATTTTATTATTTCTTATTAAATATATTTAAACCTTTCATTGTGGTTAATCTTTGTAGAGATATTTAAGTTTTGAGAGTACTTGTTTATTTGGTGACACTGTGTGGGCCACTCTTAATAGCCATGCTCTTGGTCAAACTACCTTTTGTATTAATATTAATATTAATATTACACAGTAAAACTGGTCACTCTTTGTTAAGGACCTTAAAGTAACTGTTGAGGAGTAACTGGTGGCAGTGGAAACTACCTTATAGTCTGGGAAAAGGGGGCATAGCTAGTAAACTTGTGCCAGCCTTTCCCAGGTGTGTGTGTGTGTGTGTGTGTGTGTGTGTGTGTGTGTGTGTGTGTGTGTGTAAATCAAACCTCAAAGTGTGTGTGTGTGTGTGTGTGTGTGTGTGTGTGTGTGTGTGTGTGTGTGTGTGTGCGTCAATAACCTGGGCAGGGACACGAATCACTGGTTGGACAGAGAGGGTGCTGGAGGTCTTGGCTTGGTCAGTCAGCTCAGATCTCAACTCTATAGCTGTGTGAGTGGGGAGTTTTACTGGGGATCTGGAGAAAGAGTGAGAAACCTGTCTCAGACTGACTGTGGTCTCTGTGTGCTCTTAAGGGAAATTGCACTTGATGCAGGGAGCTGCATCTGGAAATACTGTGTGTGTACCTATTATCCTCCCAGTGAACGTCCCCTCACAGGTAGCAGTGGCGAGGATTGAGGCTCCTTGATTACTGTCCCACAGGTGGGATATCCACATCACCTATATGTTGGCAGTGGAGGGACGTCACAGTTCATAACACCCTTGATACAGTATCTTACATCACAGGCTTAGTCTACCTGTACAGATGACATAATCTAGTCTGTTATCTGAAGTCAATTGAGTTAATTCCACTTTATGCACACTAAATAGAGCATAGTAATGATATGGCTTTACCGAAATATTTAATCAGGATATCAGCTGAGACATTCTTTGTCTGTGTGTATAGTTATTACTGTCTAACTTGTTAGAGCAGTGTTATTACCGGACACATAGTTCATTCTGGTTGCTGTTTTGGTCCTACCTTGGCTGTCTAATTTTAACAGCTAATCGAAAATCTGATATTAATATACTTGATTTACTACTCAGTGTTGATTGTATAAATAAATAGTATTGTATCTTTACACACCTTGGTAAGTAATTTGGGAATGCATGTTGCATGTAACATTACTATATGTTTTTCCCTACTTTATATGTGTTGCAGTGCTGTAACCAACCAGGTTTTGGTTGAAGACAAGACCTTGTAGTCTAGTACACATTCCTGCTCAAAATAAATAAAAATAGTTAATAAAATAATACATTATGGAATGGATGGTCTAACTGAACAAAAATAAAGAAAAAAATCATTACAACAGACAAGAGGAAATAAAATCTGACTGAAAGTACGGTTAATACCTATCAGTTTACTTCACCCTGACTAATGTAGCATTAGAGAACAACTTTGGTAAACTGTGCATGAACTTCCATTTAGAAAACAGCTGACATTAATCAGCGCCCTTCCACTGTATGTCTGTGTCTTCTGTCACATATTGTCACCCATTATAGATGCCATGTTAGCAGCTTCAAATATCTGTGAGTCTCTGTGCTCAGTCAGACTACGAGGACATGTAAAAACTGGCTTCTTGAGGAGAAAACAAAAGCAGTGATGACTGATCATTTCTGTGCTGGTGTCTTGTGTTTGCAGTTTGAAGGTCTCTGGAGGGTACGGAAAATTAGAAGTAGGTAGTTACTTCCACTCATCTTAGTGCAAGTATTCACTTATAAATTGTAAGTCAAGGTCAGGTATGAACTGTATGTGCATAAAAAGATTAAAAGGCTCCAACACTCTGTGTTTATAATCATGGGTGCATGCAGACATTGGCAAATTATTCACACAAATTCCTGCCGCTCTGTTCTGGAATTGTTCTTTTTTTTCTTTCCTTTCTTTTTTTTTTTTTTTTTGAAAAATGCTTCCAGAATTTATACTACAAAGAACATAAGTTTAATATATATAGAAAACTTATTTCGCTCACAGATTTTCAGTCCCAAATGTATGTATGTATCTGAACTGTACAAGCTTATGATTTCATATCTTTAATGTTCTCTTTCAACACAGGCAGTTTAGAACATTTTTTGTTTTCTATTCTGCATATATTGCAGGGAGTCTGTTATCTGACAACTGATTTTTCCTAGAATTTAGAAAAATTATCATCGCCAGTATTAAGTGAGCAATTTGTGACGGCTCAAGAATGTAAGGATGCATGAGCAACACCTCATTAGCAACTTATTACCATCCCCTGAGATTTGTTAACAAGGTGGGTGTGGTCACTTTGTGACAGTCACTGCTTACCCGTCATACATAACGACATCCAGAGATCATTACTAATTAACAGTGTGGACAAAGCACTGCAAAGCCAGTAACTCATTATATATCTCATTTGAGGCTAGAGCAAACACTGTGATGACAGCATGTATCCTGGAGTAGCGGTCTCTGGTCAAGAATGTAAGGCTGTTAAGTATCCTGTTTTCTTGCTTATTTTTACGAGTTATTTATAGCACTTTTATTGTCTGCATATACATTTCTAGCTAGTTTCACTGTGTGTGAGGTATTAACTAGAATTTTTCTACAATTGTTAAACATCTGGTTGGGTTTGTTTGTTCTGATTACCTGCTAAGGAGTGTATCATATAACTTGTTTGCAGTTAAAAGCATTCTCATTTCTGCAGTTTTTTTCTACCTAAGTAGTGTGGGTAGTATAGCATTGTCCATATTCAGGCGTTTGTTTTCGGCCTAGTTGTTTGTTAGTAGAGTCTGTGTGTCTGAGCACATGTTGCAGGCCATCATAGTTTAACCAAAGCCAGTATAGCATTTCAGTGAGAGTGAATTGTTTATGGTCATTGGCTGATTGGGATTGCCTGGACTATGGCTTGGAGTAAGCACCTCATTGGTTCTTTCAAGCTTTTTTTAAAAGTTGTTTCAGGTTTCAACTTTGTTACTTAAGAAGTTAACTTGTGAGTGTTTCTGTCATTTCACACTGAGCTACTCGGAGGAAGGAAACTGATCTGTGATATATAACATTAAGTATCCTGTTTTCTTGCTTATTTTTACGAGTTACAGTTTTTAGTATTTAATAAATAAGCACCTATCTATGCATGTCTAAGGGTCAGCTCTCGGTGTTTTCTCCTGTCTACCTGATGAATCTGGGCATCTTGGGGCAATGCAGCAATTACCTCATGTACACAGACAACCCTCTCCTCCTACCACCCAACACTACAACCTGTGAGAGATGCACTTATATAGCCAAACTGGAAGCAAAGCTCTCTTCACCCAAGACTGGAATAGACAGTCAAGAGGAGAAGGAAAACACTTGCACCACACCACACTCATCACATAGTCCCTCAAAACCTACACCACCAAAACACACACATAGATACACAAAATACACACCTACATTCACGGAGGGTCTCAATAAAAATCTACCCAAACAACAGGGACCTCCAAAGCAGAAAAGCAAGCAACCTCCATCCCCCAACACAACCCAAATGACACACAGCCCACAAACTCAATGTGCCACTCAACCACAGCCCATAAGGCATAACAACGTACCCAACACTCTAGTCATAGGTGACTCTATAGTCAAGCACACTGATGTTCCACTCACCAGGCTAAACAAGAAGAAACTTACTGTCAGCTGCCTGTCAGGTGGCAGGATCTGCCACATAATGCATGCACTCAGGTCACTCCACAACAAGTACAAATATGACTCTGTCATTGTCCATGTTGGTGTGAATGACCTGAGACATACCTCCCTGGACTACATGAAAAGAGACATGGAGGAGCTGTCCGATCTTGTAGCCCAGGCAGGTATGACCCTAGCCCTGAGTAGTATCCTGCCATCACCCAGAAGGATACCACAGTACAAGGACAAAATGATTGATTTCAACAATTAGCTAAGCTTCTAGTGTCATTCTAAGGGGATCCAGTATCTGTCTGTCTGGGATGACATGATCGACAAACCACAATGCTTTGCCAGAGATGGCCTGCACCTGTCACCCTTGGGATTCTGGATACTGGCTAAGGGTCTTGCCACCCCTATAGTGCCTTTTTCAAGCAAGGTTCAAAGGACAAATGCACCACTGTAACAGGTACAAGCAAGCAAAATCTGAGGGTAATGCTACTTAATGCTAGAAGTCTAAACCTCAGAAATGCACTCACTAGAGGCACTCCTTAAAACAGAAAACATCGACATCTGTGCAGTGACAGAGACCTGGTTCAAGGCTGGTACCAGGCTATAATTCATACCACACCTTTTGGCCACCTAACCTCGACCAAAACACGAAAGGTGGAGGCGTGTCCATATTCATTAAGGATATCCACACCTCCAGGCTAGTTGCTCAGCATAATGCATCCGAGATTATCCAAGTGCAACAAACTCTGGCAAAACCACAGTCCAAATTGTAGCTTGCTACAGATCCTCCACCATGCCCTAGGATTCCCACTCCTCATTTCTTGATATGCTGGAAAATATTAGGGTACAACCTAACACCCTAATAATGGGCGATTTAAACTACCCCGCTATTAACTGGGAATTCATAAATTCCAACGCCTTGGATCAATTTATTCATACCCCCACAGGGGTAGCAATATCGTAGACCTGGTCATTACCAACATGGCAACCGGTGTTCCACATTAGAGGTCAGTTCCTTGTTGGTAAGATCCGACCACAAGCTAAGCACCCTAGACATCCATATCCCATCCCCACCCCCCATTAGGGAAACCACTGTAAAACATTTCTCCAAAGCCAACTTCATGCTTCTTAAGACAGAAGTGGATAACTTTATGACACCCATGCTGATGGACAATAGAGGTACTACTGCTGAATCCTATACAAATGCACTTTATAAGGACTTACACAAGTGCATGGATAGTGCAATCCCTAACAGAACCAAGATGCTATCCTCCAAAAAAAGGAAGCCAATCTAGTGGTCCCCTGCCATAAACAAACCCTACAACAGAAGAAAAAATCTGTTGCAAAATAGAGTAAAATCCCATGATTGGAGGAACTCCGTGGTCAGCCTCAGTAAGAAGCTGAGATCCCTCATAAAATCCTTCAAAGCTAGTTACGAAAACAAAATTGCCATTGATTCTAAAGACAGCCACAAAGCATTCTATAGCTATATCAAGAGTCTCAATGGCAACACTCAGATCTGCTCTGAGTTACAGCACAATGGCACTAAATATACAGAATCAACTGATATTGCCAACATCCTGGTAGATATGATCAGTGCTAACTTTACCCCTCTCTCATGCCCTAAAGGGCCCATCTCTATACCGGAAGAATGCAAAGTTCCTGTAATCATGGCTCCACAGATAAAAATACACTCTCCAAAGCCTAGAACTCAGCATCCATGGGACCTGACAACATCCCAGGCTGCTTTCTGTGTGAACTACAGAATGAACTGGCACCCCATCTAAGTACCATGTTCAATCATAGCCTCACCTCAGGCTTTGTGCCCACTGAATAGTGCACAGCAATGGTTATCCCACTCCACAAAGGGAGAGCCATCACGGACCCTGGGAACTACCGCCCCATCAGTCTGATGAGCCTGGTCTGCAAGGGTATGGAATGTATCATCATGGAACATATAAACAATGACACTGGTAATTTCCATACTCTGGACCCTACCCAGTTCGGGTTTGTAAAAGGCAGATCATGTCTCCTAAACCTGATAGACTTCTTTGAAGCGGTCACCAAAGCCGTAGATGAGGGTAAGGTGGTTCACACTGCCTATCTAGATCTTGCCAAGGCTTTTGACACCATCCCCCACTCTAGAATTATAGATAAACTCACTAAACTAGGTATAACTCCCTATGTCACAAGATGGGTTGCCAACTGGCTCACTGACAGAACCCACACTGTGAAAGTAGCAGACTCAAAATCCAACCTCAGACCAGTGACAAGTGGAGTACCACAGGGTTCAGTCCTGGGTCCTCTCCTGTTTGGTATCTACTTCCCTGAAGTACAGGCTAACACAGAAGGTCTTTGGCTAACACAGTTCACAGATGACTGCAAACTAGGAGCCATAATCAAAACTCCTAACGATATGGACATCCTACAAAAGGGCCTCACTGAGACAGATGCCTGGTGTCAAAGCCATGGCCTCAAGCTCAATGCCAAAAAGTGCATTGTCATCCCTTTTGGTAAAAACTCTGTACTCATGAATTACCACATAGGCGATAGTCTACTTAACACTGAAAGTATAATAAGAGACCTTGGGACACAGGTGGACAGTAGTCTCTCCTTTGATAATCACATCGCCACATTACTCAGGAAATCCTTCTACATGGCACACCTCATCACAAAAGGTTTCTCATCCAGGGAAAAAGAGGTCATTGTTCCCCTCTACTCATCACTCATTAGACCCATTATAGAGTACAACGCCCCTTTTGGTATGTACCTCACAAGACATTTACAACAACTGGAAAGGCTACAGAAATACCTCACAAAAAGGATTACTGGCCTCAAACAGATGCCCTACGCAGACCATCTCAAACAACTCCAGCTTTCCTCTGTTGCATATCACCTACTCAGAGGTGATCTCTGCCTAACATACAAAGCTATGTCAAATCCAGAGCTGTTTGACATGCTCCACTTAAAGAAATCCCAATCCCTCTAAGCTACACGCTCTAGGGACCTAAACCTTGTCAATACAATAAACAGAACATGCTGGAGGGATAGATTCCTGTCCCAGAGACTTCCCATACTCTGGAACAGACTACCTATCTATGTCAAACAGAGCTCCTTATTAGCACTCTTCAAGAAAAATCTTGATGATTGGATGGAAGATAGGAAATTAATCCCGGGGATCACTTCTGTGGCTCTGCTCAACAGGGGCACAAGAAAATAATTTTTTTGGGTGGCAAAAGCCAGGGTACCATTTGGCTAGGATTATATAGGCCCTTGGGCCAATAGCCTAGTACCTACCTATGAACCTCTGCATGCAACAAGAAAGTTTTATGAACATGGAGCATGTATACACCATGAAGTGGCTTAGTGAACTCATGTGCACAGAAGCAGCATGCATCTAGCAGGTCAAAAGGACCAGTACAGGATGATTTCATCTATTTGTTGAACAAATTAAAAGGTAGAAATGAGTCTATAGGAAGACTATTAAAAAAGCTTACTGAGGTAATCAGGGAGCTGATGGGCCTGCACCTAGATGCCTGCACTGGCCACTCGAAAGGACGTGTACAGGTTGATTTCATCTATTTGTTGAACAAATTAAAAGGTGGAAATGAGTCTATAGGAAAGTTATTAAAAAGAGGGAAGCAAGCAAAGGGAAGCACATAAGAGGACATCCTAAGAAATGCACAAGATGGTGATGTGGACAGTAGGGTATTTTTTTTTGGGGGGGGGCAGTGCACATTTTATATAGATAAAGAGAAGGTAAGTTGGTAAATGAAGTCAGGAAATTAGAAGGAAGGTAAGAAGATTAGGGTGGGTAGAAGGGCCAAACAAACACATATAGATGACACACAAGACTGACAGAAGAGGTGCTGACACTCTGAGGGAGGGGAAACACATTAGAGTAGGCAATGGTGATTAGGAGCATTTGACAAGAAGGAAAGGTGGGCATAGACACGAAACTAAGGGGTTACACTGGGATTGGGCAGGGTGTGTATAAGGAGCACTATCACCCTGCTCATTTGGGACCAAGTGATTGATCAGACCCCACTGTCAACACTGATCCCTGTCTCTGATGGCAATACCAGTGCAGAGCAAGGAAGAGGTTGTACAAGTTCATAAGGAGTCTTTCTGAGTGGCTGAAGCAGGCATCAAGGTGCAGGCCCATCAGTTCCCTGACTACCTCAGTAAGCTTTCTTCATCTTACAAAAGTGTCTGCACTCCTGGCAGAGCCACCAATGGATACCACAACCAACCCTGCTGATGAAGCTCCACCTGCAGCATGGATTGAGGACCTGTCTGCAACTCCTGCTCAGCTGTGCTCAGAGGTGGACCCAGCAGCCTGCTGTTGGGATGGAAGAGGAGGAGGAGGTTATGTACTGATCACTGAGGGTTGGTGAGCTACTGGTGGTGCTGTGGATGTAGCTGTATAAAACCTAAAATAAATGATGAGAAACAACAAAACAAACTACGTAATAAACAGAAACATAGTGACAGACGGTAGGGCGAAAAATCCAAGCATATAGTTACATATAATGTTATATAAACAATGAAATATATGAGCTCAGAAGTAACTGCAGTCCACCTAGGAAGCATATTATTATAGAAACATGTGTGACTTGGCCTTGGCAGCCTTTGTGCCACTTGTCCCAAGATGTACTGTGCTAGATATAGATGGGAGAAAAACATCCACTTTGTTACTTGATTCCAGAACTTACAGACTTTGAGCCATGAAAGACAGTTGTGCTACCTGTTCAACCACCTTGGCGGCAGCAGCAGCAGCAGTATTAATGCCACACAAATCCAGACCCTTGTTAATGCACGATCTGTGAGTGTTAGTGTGTGTGTTGAAAAGTCTGCTTCACACAGAGGGGTATGCACATGGAAGTATATTTTAGCATAGTTGTTTCCATATGCAGAATGAAATTTACTCTGCCTGTGATATGCAGCTATATAAAAATCAGCCACCAACTTGAGGTCCACAGATGTCTCAATCACAGGACAGCATTTGCTGTGACCGTGCCCCCTCCAAATGCTATTATTGATGTGAGTAATCCAGACATAAGGAGATCACCTGCTGTAGGAATAGTCCACAAGACTGCTACTGTCTGCCAGAAAATCTAAGAGTGTTACCTGCTGCACCATCCCAGTATCACTAGTATGAGCAAACATGGAGCAGCTACGAATGACATATACTACCAATAGCTACAAGTAGTGGACAGATACTACGTAGTCAGTGACATGGACTACAGTTCCCATATTAAAGTTGTAGACAGATGCTATGTAGTCAGTGACATAATGGACTACATTTCCTATATTAAAGTTGTAGACAGATAGTATATAATCAGTGAAATGTGGACTACAGTTCCCATATTAAAGTTATAGACAGATACTATATAGTCAGCGACATGTGGACTACAGTTCCCATATTAAAGTTGTAGACAGATACTACGTAGTCAGTGACATGTGGACTACAGTTCTTAGGTTCACAGGTGTGTACTAGGCTAATGGCCCTGGAGCCTATATAAGCCTAGGCCAAGAAGATTCCCTGGCATCATGCCACCTGAAGTTAGTTTCCAGTGCCCCTGTCAAGCAAGGCCACTGACGTGATCCCCGGGATGAACTGCCGCCTGATATTAGTTCCCAGTGTCCCTGTCAAGAAGGGCCATCGAAGTGATCCCCGGGTCCCATATTAAAGTTGTAGACAGATACTACGTAGTCAGTGACATATGGACTACATTTTCTATATTAAGTGGAAGACTGATACTACATAGTCAGTGACATGTGGACTACAGTTCACATATTAAAGTTGTAGACAGATATTACGTAGTCAGTGACGTGGACTACAGTTCATTGGTTCATAGGTGTGTACTAGGCTAATGGCCCTGGAGCCTATATAAGCCTAGCCCAAGAAGATTCTCTGGCATCATGCCACCCGAAGTTAGTTTCCAGTGCCCCTGTCAAGCAAGGCCACTGACGTGATCCCCAGAATGAACTGCCGCCCGATGTTAGTTACCAGTGCTCCTGTCAAGCAAGGCCACTGAGGTGATCCCTGGGGTGAACTGCTGTCCGATGTTAGTTCCCAGTGCCCCTGTCAAGCAGGGCCATTGAAGTGATCCCCGGGTACTATATTAAAGTTGTAGACAGATACTGCGTAGTCAGTGACGTGGACTACATTTCCCATATTTAGGCTGTAGATAGATGCTACGTAGTCAGTGACATGTGGACTACAGTTCCCATATTAAAGTTGTAGACAGATACTACTTAGTGACATGTGGACTACAGTTCCCATATTAAAGTTGTAGACAGATACTATGTAGTCAGTGACGTGGACTACAGTTCCCATATTAAAGTTGTAGACAGATGCTATGTAGTCAGTAACATGTGGACTACAGTTCCCATATTAAAGTTGTAGACAGATACTATGTAGTCAGTGATGTGGACTACAGTTCCCATATTAAAGTTGTAGACAGATACTATGTAGTCAGTGACGTGGACTACAATTCCCATATTAAAGTTGTAGACAGATGCTACGTAGTCAATGACATGTGGACTACAGTTCCCATATTAACGTTGCCACAAATTTGTAAATGTTTACTTATTTACTTGTTGACATTTGATTACCAGGAAAGTCCATCTGGATAGGAGTTCATTTTCAGTGGGGGCCCTAGGAGAAAAGCTCCAAAGTATAACAAAACATTTTAAGGATAATAATTTTACAGTCTTAAAAAAACACAGTTTAAATAATTATACCAAATTAGACATAATAAATATTTATTTATTTATTTATTTTATTTTCAGTTTGATTACCAGGGAAGTCCACTGGGCCGAAGTGACCCATTTTCAGTGGAGGCCCGGGGAGAAAAGCTCAAAGATGCATTATACAATTTAGATACAACTGATAGTTAATATTAGAGATAACATTATGTAGAATAGTTACACATAAATGCATTCAATGTCTTGCATAGTTAACAAATTCATTAAGCTTGAAGGTAGGGATCTTACAGTTTCATTTGAGGAAAACAGATATGTGTTAGGTGTGGAAACAGTTTACATACAAACATTTTAAGAAAATGTAAATACCCTTTACATGCACACATCAACAGTAGAATGCTATTTACAATATTTACAAGGTTGGGCTGTGTGAGGGTAGCTGTAGGAGTTGTTGAGAGCTTAGAAAGAAGCTATAAAATTGTTGAGAGCTTAGATAGGCTCATAGGAAGATAACTATGAGAGTTGTAGAGCTTGGGAACCAGAGAGAGAACCCCCTTGGATTAGGTTGGGTGAAGGCAGGTACATTTCAGGTAAGGCAGGTAATATGAAAACAATATGTTGATATGTGGCAAGCAATTAGGCTGTGACCATAATCAATAAATAAATACACATCTATATTTATATTTATGTGTATATCTATTTGTATCTGTGTATCACATATTTATATATATACATATATATATATATATATATATATATATATATATATATGTGTGTGTGTGTGTGAGTATTATTTTTGATAAAGTATAAAATAAGTTCACTCACCTCGAACTTTGAAAGGTGTTCTAACCTGCCTTGATTATTGCTCCCAGTAATTCCACTATGGCCTCAAGAGCTATAGGAGAAGAAAAAGACAGCCATTAGTAAAATGCAGTCCAAAGTGGCAGGGCTGCAATATAGGTGAAAAGAAAGAAAGAAAGAAAGAAAAATGTACTTACAGTAAATCTCTAGAACTGTCTCATCACCATCGTCTTTCTACTGGTAAACATCTGGTTGGCATTTCCTCAGGTCACTGTAGTGGTGCCTGTACTGCTCGCCAGTCTGTGGGATACCAATAGCCACAGTCACAGCCTTGTTGAGATGGTGTCAGGCATCAAACTTATACTAGGGCACCTGATATGAGCCCCCAGCAAACAGTCCTGGTGGTCTCTACAATAGAAATAGAGAAAGCTTTTTCTTTCTTGGGAGCACCACCAGGGCTCTGTAAGTATCAGTGCCTTTAGAAACAAAATCCATTCTACAGGTTTTCAACCAGAGAGACATGGCTGGCAACTCAAAGTCACACCCATTCCTGTTGTGAGTCATTGTACAACATAGAGTTACTGGGTAGTGTGGTCAGTAGCAGGGCTAATAACTGATCATGCTACTTTTTGGACTTCTGCAATACAGGTTCTGAGGTCTGAAATAAAGCAGCTAAAGTGTAATTACAGGACATATATTGTAACTATGGTATTGCTTCTACTATAGGTTTTGCAGAATAAAGCTGGAAGATACATGGAAGGTTCTCATGAATTTTCCCTAACAGAGCATATGCAATACACCTTGCAGGTATGCAGACGTGCACAACACCTTGTAGAAGTCTCTGCATGGGTCTGCTCATTGAAGCAGAGTATAGATTGAGGGATTCAAAGACATTCATGATCTGAGTCCTCCTTTGCATAATCATCTCTGCAAGAGCTGCAAATCAGTGAGAAGCCACAGTGAGCCTCATTGTGCTATGGAAGAAGTCATAGAGCTCCAAGAGGAGAACAAGGTATAGCTGCCTTATAATATTGTGGCAAGCCAAATTCCAACTTGCTTGAAGTATGTCCACTTTCTTTCAAAGTAGTACTTGCAAATATAGATACATCACTGTTTATAACTGGAAATGCATGCTAGGGAGGAATTATGGCAGTATATTTTACTTCTTTCAAGAGGGAGAAATAGTAGTAAGAATAGTAAGAGGCACAGAGAGTGTCATGCACAAAGGATATCAAGGTGAATGGGAAACATCCCCAGCATCAGTTGTGCAGTGCAGCTCTTAAAGGAAACAGGTCAGCCTTGAAATGGGACAGGATGGCACACCTCATTACAAGTGTACATCATAAGTGTAGACCACATACAGATGTAAATACTAGCAGCATAGAAATGCTACAAACACTGAATAGGAGTACTAAAGCGGTGAGCATTGTATTGTTCATCTGAGAAATTGAGCAATGCAGTACATAACTTGCGATGTCCCGAGAGAAGGGCATATGGTACTGTGCACACAAGATAGCATTTGATGTGGATGGGGAATAGTGTTACACTGGTCATCTGCAAGTCATATAAACCTCTATGCACTGTGGGTTTTGTGGTGGGGCAGTGTTTGCAGTGGTGATTTCAGAACTGTCAGTGTTCAAGGTTATATTTGGGCACCTGTGTACCATCAACACACCCAGTGAGATATACAGAAAAGTAGGTCTACATTAAAGTAGCAAAGTGGGCAGGAACAGTCATGATTGTCATGGTGACCTGATATTTTCTCATACACATAGCAATATGCTTGGAAGGAATAGTGTGGGAAGAGCAGGGTCTCCAAAGAGATGAACTCTAGGAAGAGCAAATTGTATAGCCGATGGCTTTCAGACAGGAAGTTGCTGAGTTGTCCTGTTCTGAACATGCTTGGCAGGACTTTGTGGTTGACATCAGTGCTGTTGGTAAGACTGCAGTTAGGAGCAGGCAGGAATGAGACCACCAACTTTATCCTAACCACTGAAAAATACCTCTCACAGGACGGAAGAGTGACAGCAAGGGGCTGTCAGTTGAGCCTCCTTTGAGGGAGAAGGAGTTTCTGGCCTCTGTCACAAATTCCTCACAGTTCCACACTGTGGTGTTGGACAGTGGAAATGAGCTGCAATGTGCCCCAACAATATTCATTCAAGATGCCTCAGGTAGGTATTGCTATACCTGTTTTACAATACAATTACTTTCCATTTCTCTCTTAATCACTACGTATTTCATTAATGTTAAGTGCTTTGAATTCTATAGGAACATCAGGGATAGAACCTCTGTAGGCATCAGAACAAGATGAGGTATTATCCGGTACTGGTGGCATACACTGTAGTATTAAGTCTGCACTGGTGAGGTATTATCCAGTACTGGTGGGATACACTGTAGTATTAAATCTGCACTGGTGATGTATTATCTGGTACTGGTGGCATACACTGTAATTAATCTGCATTTCTTGGCTAGGCTTGTAACGGCCTAAGGGCTACTAGCCTAGTACCTTCCTATGATCTTGTGCACTGGTGAGGTATTATCCGATACTGGTGGCATACACTGTAGTAATAAATCTGCACTGATAGTATTTTAGAAGTGATGGATTATACTTATTGTGGGATTTGGGCTTTGCTGTGTTCTCAGATGAATATCTGACCAGCATTCCACCACCTGATGTCAGAGGATTGTCTGAGTGATGATAAAGGTAGCAATGATCAGCTGGCATGTATGCACGTGTTGAACATGGAGTGTAGACATTGGATCTCCTACTCGAGGCATTGACATAGAATCTGTGCTTGCAGACACCCTAGAGGCACAGTCCACAATGGATGGACAGGCTATTATGGACACACACAGCCAATGCAATGTGATGCACTCCAATTCCCAGTCATCAGTGTCTACTACAACCTGGCAGGGCAGGGAGTAAACACATGGGGGAGCATACTGGTGCCTGTCAAAAGTATGAGTATCCGCCTTCCCCAAGTGAGTTTGTTCCAGCCTATGGACAGGGACATTGTGTAAGCACAGACTAGCACCACCACACTTTTTTCTAAGTTGAAACATATAATGCAGGGTTTGCAGGTTGACCTCTCACAGAAAGGAAGAGCGGCACTGTTTTGAATATCCCATATGTGTGACATTTTTAATAGACTTAATCACATACCTGCATGCACAATGCCCTTCCATGCTCGCATGCTATGTGGCAGGTGTCATGCATGCAGCTGATCCACTGCTGCCTCCCGGATGGTAGCCATCATGGGCATGGACGGCCAAGATCACCGTCATGCAACAACAACATTTCCACAGCAACCTCAGTTGCACAGGTGCCTACATGCAGGGGAGGACATGCCCCAGGTCATGTCAGTCACTTCAGTGGCACTTCTCATAACAAACAATGGTTATAGCAATGCAGCATGTTACCATATAGCAAGGCAGATGGTATTACCTATGCAACTCCTGGTAGAGGCAGCTGTTGTGGGTGGGAGCTTGCATGGGATTCCCAATCATCTAACATGAATGCATGCCCTGGTTCTGCCCAGTAGGCTGAGCTGCAATGCTGAGCCACAGTTCTGCATCTGCTGTTGAGGCTGTGTCCCATCATATAGGCACACACCACTACTGCCCCCAATAGCAGCACACACTCAAATCACCAGTCCTACTGCCCCGCCACATGACATTCATGAATGATACAAACATCTCACACACACTCCAGAAAGAAAATTTCAGTTTTTACAGCACTCATATATTTCCCTGAGGAAGAGTTTGCACACTTGCATTCCCTTCCCTACCTGTGCAAATGATGATAACTGTACACTGTCCTTTGGATTTTGCTACTTAGGTTGCCCAAGTCTCATGCACATTGTAGCTAGCAAATGTATGGATAAACACAGTGTGGTGTTGGCTTTGCATGCATCCCTTTTACTCTAGTGTTTATGCTGTGGGCAGAAGTTGTGTGCCAGCTACTGCCTCTTTGCCAGTCATTGTGTACTGCTCTCACCTCCGTCTAGCATTTTCATGCCCTGCTACTGGGTCTGCCACTGACTCCTCTTTAGTGCAGCCTCCACTGCCTGGTGTACTGTGAGATGTTCCTCCTGCAATTGCCCAACCTAACCCCCTCGCTGTAACTCCTCAGTATGATATTGTGCAGGACTGCACACACTGAAAAGATTTTAAAATCTGTGTCACAGTGATTTATCCAGGCAGTAAAAATTTATTTTCATCAGCCAAATTATAAGCTCCACAATGACCTTGGTGTGGGATAGAGCACAATTGTATCCCTGGTCTGTCTCATTCTGTGGATTTCTGGTAGATGTAATCAGTCAGGGCTCCAGGGCATATCCAGCATTGCAATAAAATGACACTGGGAAAAGTCACCCCTCACAAACCATTGGCAAATGTCATATAAGTACCATATGTGGGAGTCCTGCATTGCAGACCACCTGGCAGTTGATAGACTGATACCCTTTACTGTCCACGTACATTCTTCCCAGATCACTAGGTTGGACCTTTATTTCAATGTGAAGGCAATCCATGGCTCCCAGTTCCTCAAGAAAATGTGGTATATTACAGAATTCCTTCTCATCTGTGATACTCCCCCATCAAGAAACTGAAGGAATATTCCTAAGCCATCTGCATGAGATACCACCACAGTTGATCACTGAAAGGTCCATGTATCTAGTATACATAACGGTACACATACATTGGTGTCCACTGGAATAGCTAATCTTTGACTCCCATGAAACTGGAGATGAGGCTGGCACATGCTATTCAGGTCTTCCATGGTTTCCTGCTCTACATAGTACAGGTCTACAATGTCACTGACATGACGTCCATGAAATGTTAAGTGTGTGGTGATGACATGCACCATCTCACCTGCCACACAGGAGGCCCAGGTTTGATTCCTGGTCAATGCAGTAACATTTTTCCACATTATTTGGAATAAGGCTTCCCATCCATGTGAAGCACAGCTGTTCCCTAATCCTATTCAAATGCAACCTGGACTAGTGGATGGGAAATCAGAAGTTCACCCATGGTATGATACTCATGTAAGTAATGGACAGAGGCAGACATTAAATTATGCCCTAAATAAAATAAACCTTAAAATACCCCCCAAGGCACAATAACTCATAGGATACATTTGGGATGAATGGCGAAGCTTAGAAAGGCCCCAGTGGTTGTTAGCCTAGTATACACCTAAGAACTTATGAACTACCATGGTTTGTAGTGACAATATTAGGCTGTTTTATACATACATTAACGAATGCTGTGACAACCTCTAACATATTTCTGCAATTTGTCAGCATTTGCATAAGGATTTATTTATTTATTTTACATTTGTTTACCGGGATAGCCTGGCTGGACACATGTCCTTTTTCAGCAGAGGCCCGGGGAGAAAAGCTTCACATAGAAAAAAATACAATAAATACAGAAAAAGTAACAGTAATACAATACTCAAGTAACAGTAAAAATCATGATGAAGTATTGCAGTATTAAGCTGTGGTCCATACCACTAGTGATAGACCACCATGCTGTTATCTTCATATATTTCTAAATCATTCCACCATCTTGTTTTACCTCATTTACATACACAGTACCCATCATTTTAATACTGTTGCTCATTAGCATATATTTATACAGCTGCTAGAGTATACTGTGAGCAGCTCTGCTGCACAGCTTCCATCAATCATACAATGTGCATCATGATTTACATGCAACCCAGACATGGCTGCTCATCCCACAAAATTACCTTCTGCAATGCACCTAATGTTTCCAAATCTCAAGGGTGTCTCTGAATCAAATACTATGCTTAGAACTAAACATGCTAGTGTTACACCTACCAGCCCATGATTTGCAGTTACACACACACACACACACACACACACACACACACACACACACACACACACACACACACACAGGCAGCTGCATTCCTGTCCCTACAGACACACATACACAGATACACATTCATGCACTAGCATACCCACACACATACACAGACATGCACTGGTGCACTCAAACACCCACACGCATGCATAGACTCATACACATACACAGACACACAGTCATGCTGTCACACTCATCCACATGTATGTACATGCACACACACACATGCACATGCACACAGGTGGCTTTGCAGTACCTACCTGCAGTCATGCTGTGAGTCCTCATCCTACCATAAAAGTTAATTGTTGCGTACTATCAATAGATTATTAGTGATCCTACCATAAAAGTTAATTGTTGTGTACAATCAATAGATTATTAGTGATCCTACCATAAAAGTTAATTGTTGCGTACTATCAATAGATTATTAGTGGTCCTACTATAAAAGTTAATTGTTGTGTACTATCAATGGATTATTAGTGATCCTACCATAAAAGTTAATTGGTGCGTACTATCAATAGATTATTAGTGATCCTACCATAAAAGTTAATTATTGCGTCCTATCAATAGATTAATAGTGATCCTACCATAAAAGTTCATTGTTGCGTACTATGAATAGATTATTAGTGATCCTACCATAAAAGTTAATTGCTGCATACTATCAATAGATTATTAGTGATCCTACCATAAAAGTTAATTGCTGCGTACTATCAACAGATTATTAGTGATCCTACCATAAATGTTAATTGTTGCATATGATCAGCACATTATTAGAGTAGGATGGTAGGGAAATTTTTCCGAATTGCTTTACCATGGTATTTGGGTACCAGTATTATTTCCAGGGGAGTACACATGGCTAGTTAGCATTAGCTGCACCCCTGCACTGCTGCATTTGCATGTAGCTTCGTCAACATGTCTGCTTTCCATGCCATGAATAGTGCCTGTGCATCATTGTAGTGAGAGAGCAGTCTCTGAATCACTTTGGCTTACCACACTACAAAAACCTGCTGACTAAAGGCTTCCATAAGTAGTAGCCTTTTTGAATCTCAAGGATTATTTGATATTTGAGCTACAAAAAATATTGAAAATCATATCAAAAAATGTATGGGATAATATTGTAAATCTTATTTGAGATTCTGGAATATAATTTGTTTCCTCTATTATTATTATTATTACCACCTAAGCTTGACATGAAAGTATGAATGTATTACAAAGTTGCTGTTTTCCTATGTTGAAAGGAATGAAATTCCACATACATATAAATTGCTCTTATGTAATAAGATGTCAAGTATGCATTTTATACTTTATTTAACAAAAGGGGTTGATTTCAGTGAAAACATGCATTTTTTTGACCCTTGTATCCTACTGATCACCAAGCCTTGTATGCCATAGCAGCTTACTTTTCTGTATGTTTGTCATGAGTACCCCATATCACCCCACTAATACTGTTCCCTGTCAATGGAGACTACCTCTCAGAGATATATGTTTCATCTTGTATTAGGAGACAGAACATAGGGGGATTCATTTTTTATTCTAATTATTCCCTGCTTTCTTCTCCCTCTGGGCACCAGCAAGCTCTATATTACATCTACAGTATTAGACCTGGTATGATAGTGCATGCTTCCATGTGCTCATGTCCATAGGTAGAGAGCAGTACACTCCTTGGCAGTAAGGACATACAAGTGCCTGCTGAAAGTCCAGGGGCTATAACTGTGATCTCCAGAACAGGAAAAATGTAAGTGCAAGTGGGGAAATGACTGTTGATACCTTGACTGTGGTATCTGAGTATTGCCCCTACTTTGAGGTGCACTGATTTTAGAGCTAGTGTACGTAAGTCAGAGGGGTGTGTAAGGCACAGCTCCCATACCAAGGGTACAAGTGGTGAAGCTTGCCTACAAAAGTACTTTGACTGAGGTTTGGAATTTGCAGGGATTTTTCTAACATGAACTTTGATTTTCAGTGTGTCAGGACTGGCATTACTGTGCCTCACACTTGAGTAGGGAGCCAAACTGATTCAAGCCATTACTGTGCACTTCCATCAGACTTCTAGTTTTCTTCCAGGTCTCCTTCAGAGTGCAGGACTTGTGTCATCTCTCAGCGTCTCAGGATAGGTAAGTCAGTATCAGCCCATTCCCATTCTTTCCAAGCCAGTCCTGACAACACCGAGCTCCGTTATCTGAACCTTGGTAACTGGGACTGCAGGCAAGTCTCCATCCCTCTGTGCCAGAGAGCTGGCCCTGAAGTTTTACATGGATCTGGGGTCTGTATAAATGGCCTAGGCTTTTTGGGGTGTACTTGTCTGCAGTGTGTGTTGTTGAAGGAAAAGTGACAGATGCTGTGTAATGTAAAGCAACAGCTACATCTGCAGACGTCATTGTTGAAAAAAATAGTGGGTGCAGAATTAACCACATTTTCAGAAAATATGTACAAGGTTCTGACGATCAGAGAGGAAGGAGTAGTGTGGTGTTGCAATACAATGGACACATGGATGCACTATTTTAAGATATATTCTTGGAACTGGTGATTACATCTTTATTTACTGGGTGCTGTAAATAAACAGCCTGACCCCACTAACCCAGGTGTATAACCCATGAACTGCTTAGAACAATCGCCTACATCTAATAACAACCAATCATTTTTTCCTAAAGCTGGTGGGAAAAAAAACAGGTACTGCATCTTGATTGGCATATGTTAGATTTTTTTTTTTCACTGAATGCAGGCTTACTTTCTCAAGACGGGTGAAAAGTGATGCTTTCTGCATTTTATCGGACACCCGGTTACTAATTGTTCGCTCCTTTCTCCTTTGCTGACACTTTGACAGTCCTGTCTACATTTTAACATAAGTCCTTAGCAAGGTAGACACCTTATTTCTTTGCCATCTGGCCAGATTTGTTAAGGAAATCTTTATAGAGTTTGACTAGCTGATTTGTACAGTTGCTTCTATTGACAGATTCAGTTCTTGTAAAACTTTAACAATTAAGGTAGATCAAGAGTTTGTTTCCTGCCAGCAAGATGATATTATGAGTAATGTGTGTTATTTAATGACCATCTAAAAAACAATTAAATAAACATTGATGTTCATGTCATACCTTCTTTGTTAGCACAATATTTGCAGCACCAAGTAGAGCTATTTACTTGCTAAATGCAGTCAGATAGATCCTAAGTAACACACACAGTATCCTTTACTTACTGGTTTATTCTTGGTAGCTGAAAGCAAATCCTTCATAGATTTCTTATTAAACAAAGCATTCTGCATATCTACAGTACAGTTTCCTGTCATTTTAGAAAAGAACTATAGCCGGAAGAAAACACCTAAACTGCTGCCAATCAATTTTCTTGCTATACTGTCTTTTGGTGAAACTTTACACAAATCTGCAGTCTGTAACATTCTGACAGAGGTCTTGTGGATCATCATGCATTTGATGAGACAACATGTTTCCTTCTTACCCATATGTTGTGTATTTAACTTTATAATTACCTCTCCACATACCTCCATGGCAACTTCAGTCCTGTTCTAAGGGTATCTATGTCCCTCATGCAGACTGAGTGACCAGCAGTCACTTAGAGTTTTTGAACCACTGACGTTCTTTGTGTTTCACTATTGCAGTCATCACACTTGGGTTATCTGCCTGCAGGTAGCCCTCAGTCGGCCCGAATACCAGAGACTTAGTATTTCTGTGTCGGATGCTGTCGCTCCAGGACTGATGTTAGGTCGTCAAGGGTATAAAAACAAGCAGCCAACGCCATTACATCAGTCTTTCTTGCCGAGGAGCCTGAAGCAGAAGCAGTTTGCAAGTGCCAGTCAGCCGCAACCTGAATTTTCATTTACGAATTGAATAATCCTGAAGTCTTCTAAAGCTAAGTACTCCATTGGGGATCCTTTTTTCTTGCTCTAACCAATGTCAGAAAAAGTTAACAATTGTCTTGCCTGTGGAGAACAAATATCTCACAGAGATCTTCATTCTTACTGCGTCACCTGTTTAGGCCCAGACCATGACATACCTCGCTGTCGGTTTTGTGCCTTGTTTAGCACCTGAACCATTTGTCATCCAGCTCTCTTTGTCACTAAATTCTTTCGCTGTCGATCTCCGTATTCTAAAATGGCTTCGATAAGCTATCTGACTACCGATATTTCGAAAAAACGTAAGGATAAAGACAGAGACAGACTGCATAGGTCCAAAGCTGCCGACACCACTTCCATTAAGCTAGTCACCAGCCCATCAGTACTCAGTGAGGTGCTTTCACAGCCCCTGATGCCCACTTCAACGGATTTGCAGACCTCTACCAATACCCATTCGGAGTCTGGTATGCTGCGAGACTCTTCTTCGACTATAGAACCTGCAGATGTCTCTACCTTGGATGGGTCCAGAGCCACTGTGCAGGCACTGGCTTCTGAGGCAGTTCTTCGCTCAACTGATGTTCGACTCAAACTGACAACTTCTTTTTTAACCAAAACTACCAAGTTTCTTAGGCCCAGAGTACTTACTACGCCTAGAAAACCAACAACCAAAGCGCATGCACCCACTCCCATGCCACAAAAACAAATGCTTGGAATGGCCGAAGACCTTATTACGCTGATTAGGGGAAGTCAGCCTTCCCCTGCTAAGAGAAAAAGAGACCAGTCCCCTACAGCTTTTACAGACCAGGAGTCCAATGACTTTGAGATTTCTGATTATGAAGACATGCCCTTTTCTGCTTATGAGGATTCAGATGCAGAGGAATCCATTCCCTCTGCTTCCCCTCCAGAGGATTTTTCTTTTGGTGAAACCTTGCATACCTTAAGAGAGCATTTCCACTGGGAATGCCAAGACTATCCTCAGTCCAAAAAGAGACTCAGAGAATTTCTAGAGTTGCCTCAGCACAGGCCTTTAGCAATTCCCCCTGTCCTAGATATTGTTGTTGATGTTTTTATGGAATCCAGTCTTACTCCTGACACTTTACCTAAACCAGACAGGTACTACAGAGTACCTGACACGCACAAATTTATTTTCAAGAATCCTACTGCTGACCCAGAGATCATTTCCCAGGGGCCTAAAGGTATCAAGGCAACTACAGCTAAGAATCCCCTTCAGACAGGGATTACAGAGCTTTGGATAGATGGGGTAAGAAGGTATATACCTCTGCAACTCTTGCTATTAGGGCACTGAATTGTCAGTTTCACATGCTGAAGTACCAGCAACATATTATGGAACTTATTAAACAAAAGGTGGCAACATTTAAAGACTGTGCAGAAAATAAAGAATTGCAGGAGCTTATGCACTCTGCCAGCCAAGTCAACAAGCATACTTTACAGTGAAGCATCTTGCAGGGCAGCAGTCACTGGCTCTGTACTGAAAGGACATGCTTGGCTCAAGGAGCAGACCTTGCCAGACCATGTCAAGTCAAAGTTACTAGATGCTCCTTTGAACAAGGACAGTTCGTTTGGCACCAAAGCAGAAGTGGTTCTTAAAATGATGGAAGAAAAAGCTAAGTCTATGCAGACTGTTGAAGAATTCTTACAAGTGCAACCCCTTAGATTCAATAGGAATTACCCTTCCAAACACTGGTCCTTTCCAGCCCCCTCCAGGCCTTCTCAAACCAGACCCAGGGGAACAGACCACCCAGACTACAGTCTCAGAGTATGCAGAGATCTAAGTAATGGAGTGCCCCCACCCCTAAAGCAGGGAGTGGTAAGCCACCTCCCTACGGAAAAAACTCACAATGACTTCCTTACTCCACTCCCCAGCCCTGCCCAATTGTTTGTGGCCCTAGAAGGAAAACTTGCCCTTCATGCAAAAAACTGGATATCCATCACACAGGACTGGTGGGTCCTCAACATTGCAGCCCAGGGGTACAAATTTTATTTCCATTCACTGCCAACCCCAAGCGGGTTTCCACACCTTCCTACAAACCAGTGGGCAGAGGCTCAAAACCAAGTAGCTTCCCTGCTCAATATCAGAGATATTCAGCCGGTTCCAGTAGAACAGAGAGGTCAAGGATTCTACTCCAGACTCTTCCTGGTACCCAGGAAAGAGGGCTTGTGGCGACCAATCCTGGATCTTTCAATTCTCAACACCTTCCCGGTGGTACCAAAATTTAAAATGCTTACCCTGCAACAGCTTCTTCTTATGCTAGCCAAGGATGCCTGGTTAGTCACCCTAGACTTAAAAGAAGCCCATCTGCGCATCCCCATAAGGGAGTCTTGCAGGAAGTATCAACGTTTCAGAGCAGGACCTATGCATTATCAGTTCTCTGCACTTCCCTTTGGCTTATCTACTGCGCCCAGAGTTTTCACAAAATGCCTGGCTCCAGCCATTGCAAACTGCAGGCAGAGAAATATCCAAATTTACCTCTACTTGGATGACTGCCTCATTCAGGCAGACAGTCAGAAATTGCTTTTGCAGCACCTGACATTTGTAAAACACCTTCTCACTTCCTTGGGGTACACCATCAATGAAAAGAAATCAAAACTGGTACCCAGTCAAAAAATTGTATTCCTGGGAGCAAGCTTTGACACAACATCCCAGATGGCATTCCTCACTTCAGAAAAACAAGTCTGTCTGACAGCCTACTTCAAACAAATGGCCACCAGAAACCAGCTATCTGCAAGAAAAATACTGCAGGCCCTAGGGTTCATGGCCTCATGTATACTAAAAATTCCATATGCAAGACTGCATATGAGGAAACTTCAGTGGTACTTAAAAAGCCTTTGATGCCAACATTCTCAGGACCTGGAAACAGTCATTCCTATTATACCCTGTCTAAGGACAGAGTTCTTTTGGTGGACAGAAGCATGCAACCACCACAAGGGACTGCCCTTTTCTCAACCCCAAACTGCCCAGACCCTAACCACAGATGCATCAGATTATGTCTGGGGAGCACACATGGACAGCAAATGCATTCAGGGCCACTGGAGCCCAAGTTAAATTCATCTGCACATCAACGAAAAAGAGATGCTAGCTGCGCAGAATGCCCTGACAACTTTCAGATCCCTTCTCTTTCCAGGATAACTGCTAATAAAAACAGACAACACCAGTTATGTGGTACATCAACAAGCAGGGGGGGCTCACTCCTACCCACTCTGCAGGTTAGCCATGGCCCTGTGACACATGGCCTTGGACATGCAAGTCCATCTGCAAGCTCAATTCCTGCCAGGCAAACAAAACTCACTGGCAGATGACTTAAGCAGAAATCTCCTAGACCCACACGAGTGGCAATTGGAGCCCAGCACCTTCAACCTTCTGATTCAGAAATGGGAGACCCTAGAGGTGGATCTCTTTGCCTCCCCCTACAACCACCAGTGAGGCAAATTCTGCACCAGGAATCCTCACAGCAGGGCCTGGAAAGTGAACACCCTATCTTTTCAGTGGGTAAATCTCTCAATCTATGCCTTTCCCCCTCTGACCCTTCTCTCATTACCACCTGCCTATCTTTTCCAAATCCAGGGCGGGTTTTGCAACAGCAGTCCTGCAAGGCATACTAGCCAGCCCTAACTCTTCTTGACTGCCTCCACCCTTCTTCAGCTTTGGGAATCCACCCAAGTGTGATGACTGCAACTGTGAAACACGAAGAACATAGTACATTTGTGTACACTTACCATAAATGTGGATGTTTGAGTGTATTCACTGTTGCAGTCCTGGTTTCCCTCCCTCCAACCCCCTGTTTTCTCTCTCTCTCTCTCTCTCGCTGTCTCTCCTCTCTATGGCTATTACTCACCCCTTTCAGGGGTATTGGTATTTACTTTTTACTGGTGGTGTTTTCCCCACCATAGCTTAGCTCCCTATTTGGGGGGCTCCTAACATTTGGGGCAAGAAAAACTGATGTAATGGCGTTGGCTGCCTGTTTTTATACCCCTGACGACCTGACGTCAGTCCTGGAGCAGCAGCATCTGATGCAGAAATACTAAGTCTCTGGTATTCGTGCCGACTGAGGGCTACCTGCAGGCAGATAACCCAAGTGTGATGACTGCAACAGTGAATACACTCGAGCATCTACATTTATGGTAAGTGTACACAACTGTACTTTGTATTTCAGCTGACAGCTTTCTTATTTATTGTTTTTCTCTAAATATAGAGTCTTTCTCATAATCAGTGACACATTTTCAAAGGTAATTTGGGAAAGAAAAGAGTCATGAACAATGAAAGGTTAAAATAATAAATGCTATAAAGAGCCTCAACAAATGTACATTAAAGTCATGCCTTCATAACCCAAGTTAAAATTCTGAGTAAAATCTATCAAAACATTTAAGTAGAATATTAGAGGTAAGTTAACCACTGAATGATCGCTTTTAGCTTCAGCAATGGAAACTACATTGTGCCGTCCTGTTTGCTTATTCCATTCAGAGTTTGCATTTCACTGTGCCAAAGTGAACATGAGGAACAGTTGGCAGCCATTAAGGGTTATGGCATAAAGACATAGACTTAAGACACAAATCAGTATAAAACAGATATCCTCTGCTCTTTGTGTAGTTAGACTACATTCTGAAATCGACCACCTAATGGTATCATGCAGGAAGTCACATGCACTCAATTTTCCTATTTCTGACATTGTTTTTGATGCAACTGTTTGTTCTTTTAACATTTTAAATTGATGATATTAAACATATTAAAGTGATAATATTCCTTGGGTGTTTACTCTTTTAACATTTTAAATTGATGATATTAAACATATTAAAGTGATAATATTCCTTAGGTGTTTACTCTTTTAACATTTTAAATTGATGATATTAAACATATTAAAGTGATGATATTCCTTGGGTGTTTACTCTTTTAACATTTTAAATTGATGATATTAAACATATTAAAGTGATGATATTCCTTGGGTGTTTACTCTTTTAACATTTTAAATTGATGATATTAAACATATTAAAGTGATAATATTCCTTGGGTGTTTACCCTTTTAACATTTTAAATTGATGATATTAAACATATTAAAGTGATAATATTCCTTAGGTGTTTACTCTTTTAACATTTTAAATTCATGATATTAAACATATTCAAGTGATAATATTCCTTAGGTAAATAAGTAAGTAAAATAGGAATATTTGTCAAATTTGTTTTATTTACAGTTACAACATAGTACACAACTTATGCATATTCAATGCTGATGCACCATGTAAATTTAAATGTATATTTAAATACATACATATTTGTTAATTCATGGTTGCAACATCGCTTTATTTATTTTCCTGCGATCTGTCTTTATTGTGACATAACTTATTGCCCACATCCATTTGTTGCCTCAATTAGGTGATTATCTAATTAAATGGAAAATGAGGCATATATAAGGAAGAGTGTTATATTTGTAATTCATTCTGATGAAGTCTCCGTTATATGGAGATGAAAGCGCTTAATCTGTGTTCTTTTAATAGTTTCTTGTTTTCTCGTGTTAAATAAATTATTTTTGGACTTATTCAAGCTCTGCTTCATGACAGTTGTTTGCATTTTGGGTATTAGACAGCCTTTATAGTGTCGGAGTACGCTTCTTATTTTGTAGTTGGATTGTTTTTTCGACTTGTGGTTACTAGTTGTGTGGATTTTGTTCTCCGGACACAAGGAGTCTAACGGAATACAGATGGATAGTAGTGGCATGCTCAACGAGTTACTGAGGGTTATCCAAGCCCACAGCCAAGTTGAAGCCACGCAGGCGGGTACTGCAGGCAGCATACCATGCACGCAGAGTAGTCTGAAGGACCCTAGGAGCGTAAGGAGCATGGCGTCAACGGGTGAACAACGCCTAACAGATGGAGGAATGTTTAGGAACAATGCGAATGCAAATAAACATAATAGGACTGTACCAAATAGTTCGCACAACGATGAGGACAATGTAAGGCTTCATATGCCCTTTGTAGAGGCATATAAGGACATTGACTTTGGAGCGTGGCTCAATCGTTCTTTTTTACACAACAAGAGAGATGACGAGGGCAGTGGCAACAACAAGCAGACTAACAGTTACACGTTTAAAGACAGATGTAAGATTTTTAAAAAATTGCTTTCTAAATATAAATCGCTGTCTGTCAAAAATTGGTACTTTGACAAATGTATTAAAGACAAAATTGTGCCAAAAGGCTTAAGGTTAAGCAAATTTCCCAATAACATAAATGATGATCAAGTGTTTTTTAAGGAAATATGTGGAATTTTAAATGGATGTGGGCTAGAAATTTTGAAAGTTATGATGAAGCACAATATTAATGTTATGGAAAAAAACTAAATTAGACATTGATAGATTATATAAAGAAATTAATAGTGATTTACTATTTACTGTAGATGAATACAAGCAGATGTACTATAGGGTGCTGCATGATATTGATACACTAACTAACAACAACATTAATAGGAAGTTAAAGAAATTTGAGAGGGATATGAATGAATATAGTACAGGTGTTGCATACAACAATGGTGAAAAAGTGAATAAGTATATGTGTAACAATAGTTATAAAACCCCCCAGATACGCCCGATGAATAGAAGGTTTTACCATCAGCATGATTTTTCTAGTGACAAACGATGGCAGACCAGACATGGGGGGGGGGGGGTACAACGAACACCATTGGAATGATGGAAATGCCAGTCAACATTATGATGAGCAATTCCCTGTATTAGAAGGAATTGATAATGTAGGCAGAGGTAATGCCACTAGGGGGTTAGATGAAGTAAGAAGGTCGGAAAGACTAAGGAATAAAAATCAGCAAGCATCCTATGCACGAGTAGCCACAGGCAATCTTGAAAATAACGGTAGAGAAAATGTGGACCAGGATTTTCAATATTGATGGGCTATGACATGGTGCAGATAGACAATAGCCAATGTCTTTTGGAGGATAGTTTAAATGAGAAACAGGTTGTGTACAGTAGGAATAGTTTTAATATTTTTAACTACACTGACGTTATAATTGACAATAATTATTTCAATTTATTTATTAAGGGTTTTTCTTTTGTTCCAATTAGTAAACCTAGGGTTGAGAACCTAATATTGGACATTAAATTATTTGTACGCAAGTTGAATTTCAAACATTTATATAAGGAAAGGATAGGTGAAAGTAATGCTAGTAAGTTTGTGAGACATAGTACCTACAATCCGCCATTACATCACGAAATTCAAAATTTTGAAAGGTGTGTTATTAACAGAATTAGAAATGAATATAAGAAAAATGATAAAATAAAATCTAACTTGGCAAGATCTGAATACAAATTGTTGTTAGAACTTGGTAATAACAAAAATATACATATTATGAAGCCAGATAAGGGTGGGGGGGTAGTACTGATGGATACATGGGTTACAATAGGAGAATGAAGGATATTCTTGACAAGGATGAGAATTATGCCATGGTTACTAAAAATGAAATTAATATTTATTATAGGAAGATTGATCTTATTTTAGAAGATAATTTGTTAACAGGGTTGATAGACATGGCATTATACAAATACTTTAAAGTACCTAAGCCTGTTATTCCAGTTATCTTTGGAATACCGAAGATACATAAATCAGTATCTGACCTCCCTTTGAGACCCATTGTTGCGTCACAAGGATCCAAAACACAGCCTATGGCTATCTACGTAGATGGTATGATAAAACAGTTTTGTAGTAGATGGCTGCACATCCTAAAGGACTCTTGGGACTTTCTAAAGAAAGTAGGAGAAAGTGCTTATTCAGATGATGTATTTTTTGTCACCATTGATGTGAAGGAGCTATTTTCAGTAATACCTGAGGATATAGGACTCAAATGGTTTGAAAAAATGTTGGGTGAAATGGACTGGCTTACACCAGTGGACTTTAGGAATGTGCTTCAATGCATGGAGCTAGTATTAAGATACAGTTTCATCTATTTTGAGGGTGATTACTATCATCAAAAAGAAGGGGTGGCAATGGGGTCCGCTTTTGCCCCGGTATATGCAAATATGATTATGTTATGCTGGGAAAGGGAATACATGTTTGATTATGATTATTACCAGTATATTGTTAGTTATGTCAGGTTTTTGGATGACATTTTCATCCTATGGAATGGGACAAAGGAATGTATTGATGAATTTATGAGTTTTATTAATGATACTACATTATTTTTATGATTCACACACCAGGTGGAGAACGAGGTTGCTAATTTTTTGGATGTTAAACTCACAAAAGATCGGGTGAATAAATGTTATAAGTCTAGTGTGTTTAGGAAAGAGCATTTTTCAAATGCTTATTTGTATTATGACAGTGACCACCCATTTCAGCTTAAGAGAAACATAGTAAAAGGCCAGATGATAAGGATGGCAAGGATGATCTCTGACGATCAGGAGTTTTTAAATGAGATCAGACATGTAGAATGTTTATTTAAGGAAAGGGGGTACCCCATCGAATTTATTAAATCTGTTAGTGATTATGTCATTTTGGGGAGGGGGATTAGATATATCCCACTGTTGAGTACTACAGTTCAAGAAGGTATAGAACAAAGTGGAGTTACGAATGTGAACAGGGATATAAGTGATAATACCCAGATAGTTGGTGAGTGCAAAGCTATCCCCTACATGACTACAACTTATTTTCATGGTATTGGGTGGTTTAAGAAAAGTATGTACGAAGCCTGGGACATGTTTAGAAGTATAGCATCAAAAACTGAAGTGTTTAGCAATAAACTAAAATTCAGTTTCAGAAGAAATTTTAACATCAAAAATATGGTTGAGAAAAAGAAAGTACAGGAGAATGGTGCTAAAAAGAAATTGGGAACATTCAGATACGGTAGATGCACCCAATGTCCATATATTTTGGAAACTAGTGAGGTAAAAGTACCAAGTATCCCAATAAGAATAACAGCAAAAAATACAGCAGTTGTTATTCTAAGGGGGTGGTCTATTTAGTTACATGCAAGGCTTGCAAAAGTTTTTATGTTGGAAAAACTGAGAGGCATCTCAGGAATAGAATTTATGAGCATATTAGGGATATAAATGGGCACAATGACAACAATGCATTGTACAGACATGCCCTGATATGTCAAAATGCAGATTTCAAATTTTGGGTCCTGGAAGAATTTGAGTATCCAGAAAGTGGGGGTGATTGGGAGACAAAAATTGAATACAGAGAGATGATATGGCAACTTAGGTTGGATGCCAGTTGCGGAAAAGGACTCAATGACCACATATCCATCACCCCAGCTCTTAAGATTTTGGCTATGGACCCTAAGATAGTAAAATGTTAGTACAATAAATGAATGAACTCAATAAAATGAAGTGACCATACAAGTTGATTAATATTGATATGATATAAAATAGAGACCATAGGAGGAATGGGTAAAACTTATGTTCCTGAGATTGTTTTCTTATACAATACATTTACACACTCTCTAACCTGTTCTAGTTTATATTATTTTATTTTATGTTTTAAACATAAATGTCGATGTTATGAATTTTTATATGACCTGAAAATGTGCATTCTTTGTTGTACATTATTTATAGTAATATATTAATATTCAAGATTAATATATATACACATACATTAATTTATACTTACATATTTTTATAAGAATTTTATATGAATTTTTATATGAATATTTATATTTATATTCTATTGATTTTAATCTATTATATTTGTATTTATAAAACTTTGTAATATTTATTTTACATATATATATATTTTTTTATGGATATTAATAGTTTGTCTATTTAGTGATATGTCAATAGGACCTGTTCATTAATTATCTATTTAGTAGTTGAAATTACAAATACTATGTTCATATTTTTTAAGACAAGCACATTTTTTTGCACAGTGTTATATGTGCATTTGTGTTACATATGGATCATATACATATATTCATATATAGGGTAGTATAGGAAATTTATTTATTTGCATAAGTATTTTGGATTTTTCGTAAGTAAAATAGGAATATTTGTCAAATTTGTTTTATTTACAGTTGCAACATAGTACACAACTTATGCATATTCAATGCTGATACACCATGTAAATTTAAATGTATATTTAAATACATACATATTTGTTAATTCATGGTTGCAACAGCGCTTTATTTATTTTCCTCCGATCTGTCTTTATTGTGACATAACTTATTGCCCACATCCATTTGTTGCCTCAATTAGGTGATTATCTAATTAAATGGAAAATGAGGCATATATAAGGAAGAGTGTTATATTTGTAATTCATTCTGATGAAGTCTCCGTTATATGGAGATGAAAGCGCTTAATCTGTGTTCTTTTAATAGTTTCTTGTTTTCTCGTGTTAAATAAATTATTTTTTGACTTATTCAAGCTCTGCTTCGTGACAGTTGTTTGCATTTTGGGTATTAGACAGCCTTTATAGTGTCGGAGTACGCTTCTTATTTTGTAGTTGGATTGTTTTTTCGACTTGTGGTTAATATTCATTAGGTGTTTACTCTTTTAACATTTTAAATTGATGATATTAAACATATTAAAGTGATAATATTCCTTAGGTGTTTACTCTTTTAACATTTTAAATTGATGATATTAAACATATTAAAGTGATAATATTCCTTAGGTGTTTACTCTTTTAACATTTTAAATTGATGTTATTCTATATAAATCAGTTGCCAGAAGTAATATTTTCATTACTCTTTTCCCTGTCATACGGGTTATTAATGTATTTCTGACGCTTCTGACGCTGTTTTGTAAAAAAGAGGTTTAGTGAGAAGTTACCACTGGGTTCCCTATGGGATGAGGGTCATGTTTGTCTGATTTTATGTGGACTTAAAATTAGAATTCACACTGAAGTTGTTGTCCCTGTGTCTGTCATGTGTTTTAATATTGTTAGGGGAAAGGGCATGTAATACCCTAATGTTTATAGTTGGATTTAAAGAACTTGAAATTCATATTCTGGGTAAAGGTCAGTTTGAGAATAGTTACAAGGCATTTGTTCAGAAAAAAAAAAACAAAAACAATGATAATTTTGTTAGAACAATATTTTTAGATTTTCTAAGGGGGAAGCCCCTGTCAGTCATGCAAGAGGTAGTAGGCCCTGCACCCCCTCCTATTTAGCTAACTCCAGATTCTCTAAAGCTTGGAAGTAAAGATATATTTGTAGTTTATTATTTAAAAAGTTCAGTATTTTGGCAATATTGGGAGGTATCCTTGCTCCTGGCACCTTTTGAATTTATTAGTTTGTGGGTTTTTTTTGGTTATTAGTGGGAGGTATCACTACTTATAGAAAACTCACTTTACCAAAATATGCCATATTTCACTCAGGTCTGTGTCAGACCATCAAATGGCTACATTGTCAAATGTATCATCTCGTCGACAATGCAGGCTGTTGAACTGTTCTGACTGAGATTGCGTTCCAGTGGGTTTCAAGAAGTTTCCCCTTTCCTCCACTATAGTGCAGTCTCAGAGTTGGTATATATGCGTATTTAATTAGCAGGGGTGTGGGGGGTTTGGCAGTCTGGATTGTCGACAAGATGACGTTGGACAATGTGGCCGTTTGACAGTCTGACATAGACCTAGTTGACTCATGTTTAGTCAACTATACCATAGTTTAGATGCTTAGTCACAGTTTTGTAGATATATATATATATATATATATATATATATATGTGTGTGTGTATATATATATATATATATATATATATATATATATATATATATATATATATATATATATATATGTGTATATATATATATATATATATATATATATATATATATATGTATATTTATAAAGGGTACAGGGATGAAACCTCCATGTCAAGGGGCGCAGATGGTAAAACATCCCATGTAAAACATTGTGTTTGATTGTGTGTGTGTGTGTGTGTGTGTGTGTGTGTGTGTGTGTGTGTGTGTGTGCGTGCGTGTGGATGGATATTTGTGTATGCATGTGTGTGTGCCTGATTTAGTTTTGTTTGCAGTATAAGTAGTGTATATGTGTGATGTGTTTGAATATGGACTTTTAGTTTAATTTATGTGGTAGGTAGTGATCACAAAGAGAAAGTCGGATGTAGTAGATTAGCAGTGATTCTGGGTTTTGGTGTTTCAGTATGTTGTGCAGTTAGTCATCTGTGTTTGAAATGATGGGGGATTGCAAGTCAATTCAGTAGGTTCGATTATAATTTTATGTATATTTATGTGTGTGTGTGTGTGTGTGTGTGTGTGTGTGTGTGTGTGTGTGTGTGTGTGTGTGTGTAGAAGTATGACAACTAAACTATAGCTTATTTAGCTTTTAGTTAGTTTAAGCTTAGTTTAGATAGGCATAATATGCATATGTCAGAAGTGACAAACTTCAGGGCACCCATGCAGCCGGGAACTGAAAGTTTGACTGCTGAATCCTACACTAAAGCACTGTACGAGCACATACACTCATGCATGATTTGTGCCATCCCAAACAGAATCAAGATGCTCTCCTCCAGAAAAATAAAGCCAATCTGGTGGTCCCCTGCCATAAACAAACTGTACAGCAGAAGGAAGAAACTGTTTCAGAAAAAAAGGAAAATCCCAGGATGCAAGAAACTCCCTTACTAGCCTCAGTAAGAAGCTGAGATCCCTCATAAAATCCTCCAAATCTAGTTATGAAAATAAAATCGCCATAAATTCCAAAGACAGCCACAAGGCATTCTATAGCTATGTCAGGAATCTATATGGCAATGCTCAAATATACTAATCCCAAGGACATTGAAAATATCCTGGCAGATCGATTCAGTGCCAACTTCACCCCCCCTCACCCCCTAAAGGGCCCATCTCAAAACCAAAAGATTGCCAAATTCCGGTAATCATGACCACACTGGTAAAATATGCACTTTCCAAAGCTAAGAATACAGCATCCATGGGATCAGATGACATCCTGGGCTGTGTATTACATGGAATACAAAATGACCGGGCACCTCACCTAAGTGTCATGTTTAATCATAGCCTCACCTCAGGTTTTGTACCCACTGAGTGGCGCACAGCTACTGTCATCCCACTCCACAAGGGGGATCCACCTTGGATCCTGGGAACTACCGTCCCATCAGTCTGACGAGCCTGATCTGCAAGGCTATGGAACGTATTATCATGGAACTTATAAACAAAGACATTGGCAACCTTCAAACACTGGACCCCACCCAGTTTGGGTTTGTGAAGGGCTGATCATGTCTCCTGAACCTGATTGACTTCTTTGAATCAGTCTCCAGAGGCGTGGATGAGGGTAAGGCGGTTCATACAGCCTATCTGGACCTCGCTAAGGCCTTCAACACCATCCTCCACTCTGGAATCATAGATAAACTTACAAAGCTGGGTAATAATCCCTACATCACTCGATGGGTTGCCGACTGACTTACTGACAGAACCCACACTGTAAAAATAGCTGACTCCAAATCCAGCTCCAGACAAGTGACAAGTAGAGTGCCTCAGGGTTCGGTTCTGGGACCGCTCTTGTTTGGCATCTACTTCTTCGAGGTACAAGCCAGCACTAAGGGTCTCTGGCTGACTAAGTTCACAGATAACTGCAAGCTGGGAGCCATTATTGAATCCCCAAATGACGTGGATATTCTAAAAAAGGGCCTGAGAGAAACAGATGCTTGGTGCCAGAGCCATGGGCTCAGGCTCAATGCCAAGAAGTGTGTAGTTATCCCCTTTGGGAAAAAACATGTACCCATGAATTACCCCATAGGTGGCAGCACACTAAACACCGAATGTATGATAAGACACCTGGGAACACAGGTGGACAGTGGTCTCACCTTCAATAACCATGTCGCCACAACAATTAGGAAATCCTTGTGTGTGGCTCATCTCATCACCAAGGGCTTTTCTTCCAGAAAAAAAGAGGTTATTGTCCCACTATACTCATCCCTCATTAGACCCATCATTGAGTGTAATGCCACATTTGGTATGTACATCACAAGACATCTGCGGCAACTGGAAAGGCCACATAAGTACCTCACTAAAAGAATCACAGGTCTAAAGCAGAAGCCCTATGCTGACTGACTAAAAAAACTCCAGCTATACTCTGTTGCATATCGTCTACTCAGAGGCAATCTCTGCTTAACATACAAAGCCATGTCAAACACAGAGCTGTTGAATGTGCTACACTTAAAGAAATCCGAATCCCTCAGAGCCACATGCTCCAGAGACCTAAACCTTGTCATCACAATGGACAAGACATGCTGGAGAGATAGGTTCCTGACCCAGAGACTGCCCATAATCTGAACAGACTGCCCATACATGTCAAGCAGAGCCGCTCTGCTTGACATGTATGAGCGCTTCCTTGGCCATCTTCAAAAAGAACCTTGACGAGTGGATGGGAGATAGGAAATTTACCCCGGGGATCACATCTATTGCTCTGCTAGACAGGGGTCCAGGGAAGTAATATTCTGATAGAAAAAACAGGGAATTATTATGGCTAGGCCAATAGCCTAGTACCAACCTATGAACCTATGTTTACATAACATTTGGTTGCAGGTATGTTTTGATGTAAAGATTTTTGATGGTGAAGACGTTGATTGTTCACATTTCTTAAGTAGTGAATTAGCTGAATTGTGGATTATCAAATACAAGATAAGTGGGAGTGGATAATAATGCCAAAACTCTGTCAATTGTTAGCAGGTTAGGGTTAGAGGAAGGATTAGGAAAGGTGATAGATGCATGCTGTTTTGGTGCTGGTATGCCTTAAGTGTGCATTTGTATGTCTCTGTCTGGTTTTCTTGTAGCTGTAGTGGCACTGTTAGGGAAAGGGTGCTTATTATGCTAAAGTGTAGGGTTGGGGTTGGGGCAGGGTTAAAGTTAGCACACATGAATAAGGTGGGACTGGGAAGAGATAGGCAGTAACATAACAAAAGCCAGTAAATGTGAAATACACAGTGAGGGAGACTGGTGCATAATAAATGAAACATCTTATGTTGTAGGCTTGAAGAATGAGATTCAAGATGAATAACAAAGCCATAAGTCCCAAAATGAGTTCTGTAATCTTATAGTACATAATATTCCTTTATTACACAATCCAAGCTTCATGTATTGCTTTTAATTATTTTAACTTCTTTATAGTTGTGAATTACTGTATACTATTGTTCATTTTATAGTTTAGTTATGTTTTTAGTTAGTTTAGTGAAGTAGAATTGATCTGCTTTACTAGTGAAGCTGTTTTATTATTAGCTAGTTGTGGAGATTTTTTTTTTTATTTATTGGGATTGATATTGGTAAGAATTAAATTATCGCAGCTGCAGTAATGGCAGCAGTTGCTCTACTGAAGTGCAAAAACTATACGTGCAGTCACATGAGTTATGTGAAAAACCGATTGAGGTGGCATTACTGAGGCCATGCCGGTGTTATTTATTTTTATGTTAAGCTTTGTTGACCAAGTTAGTCCTACTAAGCCAATGACATTTTTTCTGGAAAGACCCAAAGTGGTATTCATATTGACTGGGAGAAATTTGTCCAGAGCCCTAGGGAACTCCCCCTACTCTTTTTTTAAAGTGCCATGGGATCATTTATATCCACCTGATCTACCACCACCTCAGGCAGATAGAGCCTCAGTTTAATATCTCATCCGAAGGATGGCCCAGCCAGAAGTGCAGCCCCCACCCCCACTCCTATCCCTAGCCTTACCCCACCTCCAGTGCTGCACGGCAATGTCAGCATTGGAAAATTAATCCAAACACCTAGACTGAGAATAAAATCCACACCCTTCTGGTCTTCCAGCCTCAAAGGTAAAGTGTACTAGCTATTGAGCTACTGACACATGTACAACAAAATCTTCTTCTTCTTTCAGCTTTTCCCAGTTAGGGGTCACTACAGCAGATCACCTGTCCGCTAATGATTGGCAGTGGAGTTTTATATTGTTGAGTTGCCAGCCCAGCACCCAACCTTCCACAGAAGGCACACACACACACACACACACACACACACACACACACACACACACACACACACACACACACACACACACACACACACACACACACACACACACACACACACACACACACACCTAGGTCTAATTTAGTGTGCCCAACCCACCTACAGCATTTCTTTGGGATGTGGGAGAAAACTGGAGAACCCGGAAAAAACCCACATGACCACAGGGAGGACATGCCGTCTCCGCACAGAAGGAACCCCAGCTGAGGATCGAACCAGACAACCTCTTACTGTGATGTGGCAATGCTAACTGCTGCACCACCATGGCCACCCACACATGTACAACAAAATGATAGCCTTAAATCTAGGCACAGAGTGCAAGTCAACATGGGCCAGCACAGCAAAGTGCCAACCCAGTTAGTGTTATAAAAGGGGAACAAAGAGGTAAAGTTAGGAAATAAGCAAATGGGGCAAAACTGGGAATAGGAACACATACAAAGTTAAGATGATAAGTAGAAGAGGGCATTTTTTGCGAGACAGATGCCTATTTTCTATTTTGTAAAAAGGATTGTGTGGTATAATGTCAAGGAAAATGAGGGAGGAAAGAGGAACCAGGGAAGGAAGATGAACACACATAAAATGCATACAGATACAGAGACAGACAGGGAAGTTAGGGGCACAAAAGGTGGGACAACACTGGAGAGATGCCAACATTCAGAGGGTGGATATCTGGTGATGGGGAGGTATTGGATAACAAGGTATGGGACAATGTTACTTAAGGAAAGGGAATAACATGATGGGAAGTAGTGTGGGGTACAGTTGGCCTGCCTGACTGGCACAGAGGAGAAACTACCCAGATGTCAGTCACCTCAGTGGTTGACATTATGGACATACCCTGCCTCTTGTGTTACAATTAATAGTGCTGGCCAGCCATGCATTTCTGTCAGCTGCACAAGGAGATGCTGCAGGTTCCCAATGCTGGTGTTTAGTTGTTGGACCACCAAGACTTTCATCAGACAACACTCCTGCCACTGGTTGATCCAGTGAGACCCCTTAAGGCTGCTCTCTGGGAAGGAGCCTCTGTCCCTTTCCTGAAAGGTGGCCACAGGTGCAACCAGTGAATCTTTTAGGCCACCTTCCACTAGGTGACCTTCGTCCCCTTGCAGAGAGGCAGGCCTGTTGACTGCTGGTAATTCAGCAACAGGCACATTGTCTTGTCCAGTATGCCCTACACCTCAGCTGCCCCTGAAGAATGAGGAAACAAAAAGAGAAATTGACTGAAATGCAACACATTACTACATATGGGTATGGCAACTGGAATTAACTTTAAAATGATAGCCTAGAGAGCCTGATATCACTTCTTAATTATGTCTCACAGTTCAAGACAATCTTCTCTGACAGTGGATAAAACAAAACAGACATTAGTCAGTAGAGCTTGTCTCTGACAACAGAAAACAACATACATCAACAAACAATCTCTAAAAAATACAGTACAAAACTATATATGCAGTGCTTACTTTAGAAAGTGCTCTACTCCCTATATTCTTGTGCAGTAGAAAAAGAAAGATGTTGACCTCCTGTCTGAACTAGCTGAGAAACCAGAACTTGAAGAGGCCAGGTCTGCTTAACAAGTCAGGGGAACATGCTAGGCTAATGTGCATGGAGGAACCCCTTCCTAATAAATGCCCATGTTACATAGGGAACCAACTGGACTGGATTGCATGGCTAAGTTTTGAAGGCCCTTTTGGTCATTAGCCTAGTATATAGCTATGAACCTATGAACATATGTGCGCCATTGGACAGTAAGGGTGCACAATGAACAATAAGATGATCACTGTATTATGGGCCCTGTTAGCACAATAAAAAGCAGAGCCATTGTACTGCAGGAGATCACATATTGACAGTCAACTTAACAGGTTATACTTTCATATAACTGCACTGATAATAGACAAAACAACTGGCAACGGACCTCAAGACTTAAGGGTATGCACAGGGGTGCATGAAGGCAACATGAGCAGATATGGAAGAGTTGATTCTTTGGAGTAACACAGCAGAAGAGTCTCTGTCAGTCATGGTATGGAAGGGATGGGGGGCTAACCCTGACAAGGGTCAGAGCACAAGGCTGGGCAAGATAATGTCCTGGTGTGATGGGGCGCTCATGCTGCGAGTATACAGAGCACAAGGGGCAGACCAAAGTACTGTCCTGGTGTGGTATGGGGCTATTCCTGTCAGGGGAAAGAGCACAAGGGGCAGGACAGGGTACTGTCTTACTGTGGTGAGGAGATTAAACCATAGCAGACTGCAAAATATGCTATAGGGGAAATGAGGCATAGGACATACCACATGCTATTGGCAGGGTGCTGTAACAAAGTGGGCAATAGCTAGTATGTTCATTGCAGCTGCAAGTATGGCACACAGTGGAAATGGTGATAGTACAGGTGCACAGAGGTATGCGGCTAAAATATGGAAGCAGGTGAACACTGCTGAGATGTAGGGTGTGCAAGGATTGTCATGTACATATATATATATATATATATATATATATATATATATATATATATATATATACACATACATACATACACACACACACACACACACACACACACACACACACACACACAGGACTGTCATTGACAGTCATGTAAGCTATGTGTGTGTGTGTGTGTGTGTGTGTGTGTGTATGTATATATATATATATATATATATATATATATATATATATATATATATATATATACACATATATGTATGTGTGTGTATATATATATATATATATATATATATATATATATATATATATATATATGTATATATATATATATATATATATATATATATATATATATATATATCATCCGCGGTGGTGCAGCAGTAGCATTGTTGCCTCACAGCAAGAGGTTCCCCCGTTCTTTTCTCGGCTGGAGTGCGGGGAGTGCCTTCTGTGTGGAGTCTGCATGTCTGCCCCGCTGTTGGGTGGGCGTTCGAAAGACAGCTGGCACCTCGGCATTCATGAAAATCTACTGCCAATCATTAGTGGACCGGAGTTCCGCTGTGGCGACCCCTAACCGGGAAAAGCCGAAAGACAACAATATATATGTATATATATATATATATATATATATATATATATATATATATATATACATACATATTGATATATATATATATATATATATATATATATATATATATATACATACATATTGATATATATATATATATATATATATATACACATACATATTGATATATATATATATATATATATATATATACATATTGATATATATATATATCTGTGAGAGAGGTGGATATAAATACTCACACACACACACACAAACACATACACACATCCACACATTCATATGTGTACTCCACAGGTGTACACACATGAATGTGTGTACTGCACAGGTATACATGTCTTGTCATGGGACTAAAAGAATGGTATCTTCTGGAAATGTTAACTGCACTGACAAGAGAGGTGTTACTGCAGGCTCTGAAGACACATGGCAGGTATGTCACTGACAAGACTATCTGCAAATATATAGAGCTGAGTATATTTTTCTGTATTATTCTGTATTATAGAGCTAAATTGTTGCTTAGATATCTGTTGTCTTACTGTTCTGCAAATATACAGAGATCAGTATATATTTTTTTGGTTTTATAATTTGCACTCTGATTCCTCACATCTCTGTTGAAAATGTCTTCCCCACCCCCTCCTTCCTGTTCTTGGTTGTAGTTTAAATTTGGTGGCTTTTGCAGTGCCCGCCCCACTGTAGATTTGATCTAGGACACTCTCCCAGTCACATCCCTTTACTGCATTCTACCTAATAAACCCTTTCTGCACTTGCTTTTAGTCCTTTCTAATATAATTACATTTTTTCAAACTGTGTGTGGACTAATATTGCTACATACTCAAGTGTGCCAGCTTGCACTGCATGTGAGTTGTTTTTACTACTGTTTTTGCTACTTTTCTGAAAAAAAAAAAATTGTAAGCCTGTTTCCTACCTTTCCTGTAATTAGTGTTCTAGATACAGATTTGCTGTATCCAGGACTATTTGCAAGCTTCTAAGCCCCCCAAGCCTTTCTGTGTTGGAGGGAAGCCTTCTAGCTTATCAGTGGGAGTGGTAAGCACTAGGTAACCTGTCTACCACATAAGGAGTGGTTCTGGCCCAGAATTTGTAGTTATTGGCCATTTGGGCGGTCTTCCATCTCTCTCAACTTTCTGATTTGAAGGCCTGCATTTGCACTTGTTCCTGTCCTGTAACTGGGCCCATCTTATTTGCTCACTCAAAAAAAATAAAAAATTATCTGCTTTTACTGTATTTGTGTTTCTTCCTACTTTATTTTGCTTTTGCGTCATCTTAAAAGTACTCAATTGTATTTATTACTGCTTGGTGTAACTCATTCTAAGCCTTTTAGTTTAAGCACTTGGGCTTTAGACCAGTTGTTTTACATTAAGAAGGTTTGTGGTCTGCACTGTAGTGGCAGAACAGGTAGCTTGCATCCTTCTAAGTTGGGAACTGCTGATTGAGAGCTCAGTGTCTGTTATTCTAAAAGTGTATTAATTCTGGTTTAATCACTTGGGCTTCAGGCTAGTTATTTTACATTAAAAGGGTTCTTGGTCTGCACTCTTGTGGGAGGAGAGGCTGGACTCTGCCCTTCTGAGCTGGGAATTTCTGGTTAAAGGCTTATAGTGCCTGCATATTTAAACTGCTTCTTACTGAAATTGGTACACCTTGTTTGCTGTAGCATAGACTAGATCCAGGCCTGCTGAATCTAGCTTTGTTTGTATAACTTGAGCACTAATCCAGGCATTCTTTAAAGTATTCAGTTGTATTTATTACTGCTTGGTAGTAACTTGATTAAAGTGTAGCTATCATTCTAAGTCTTTTGGATTAAGCACTTGGGCTTCAGACCAGTTGTTTTACATTAGGAAGGTTTGTGGCCCGCACTGTGGTGGCAGGACAGGTAGCTTACATCCTTCTAAGTTAGGAACTGCTGATTGAGGGCTCAGTGTCTGTTATTCTAAAAGTATATTAATTCTGGTTTAAGCACTTGCACTTCAGGCCAGTTGTTTACATTAAGAAGGTTTGTGGTCTGCACTGTAGTGGTCTGCACTGTAGTGGCAAAACAGGTAGCTTACATCCTTCTAAGTTGGGAACTGCTGATTGAGGGCTCAGTGTCTGTTATTCTAAAAGTGTATTAATTCTGGTTTAAGTACTTGGGCTTCAGGCCAGTTATTTTACATTAAAAGGGTTCGTGGTCTGCACTCTTGTGGGAGGAGAGGCTGGACTCTGCCCTTCTGAGCTGGGAATTTCTGGTTAAAGGCTTATAGTGCCTGCATATTTGAACTGCTTCTTACTGAAATTGGTACACCTTGTTTGCTGTAGCATAGACTAGATCCAGGCCTGCTGAATCTAGCTTTGTTTGTATAACTTGAGCACTAATCCAGGCATTCTTTAAAGTATTCAATTGTATTTATTACTGCTTGGTAGTAACTTGATTAAAGTGTAGCTATCATTCTAAGTCTTTTGGATTAAACACTTGGGCTTCAGACCAGTTGTTTTACATTAGGAAGGTTTGTGGCCTGCACTGTGGTGGCAGGACAGGTAGCTTATATCCTTCTAAGTTGGGAACTGCTGACTGAGGGCTCAGTGTCTGTTATTCTAAAAGTGTATTAGTTCTGGTTTAAGCACTTGGGCTTCAGGCCAGTTATTTCACATTAAGAAGGTTCGTGGTCTGCACACTTGTTCTGAGCTGGGAATTTCTGGTTAAAGGCTTATAGTGCCTGCATATTTGAACTGCTTCTTACTGAAATTGGTACACCTTGTTTGCTGTAGCATAGACTAGATCCAGGCCTGCTGAATCTAGCTTTGTTTGTATAACTTGAGCACTAATCCAGGCATTCTTTAAAGTATTCAATTGTATTTATTACTGCTTGGTAGTAACTTGATTAAAGTGTAGCTATCATTCTAAGTCTTTTGGATTAAACACTTGGGCTTCAGACCAGTTGTTTTACATTAGGAAGGTTTGTGGCCTGCACTGTGGTGGCAGGACAGGTAGCTTATATCCTTCTAAGTTGGGAACTGCTGACTGAGGGCTCAGTGTCTGTTATTCTAAAAGTGTATTAGTTCTGGTTTAAGCACTTGGGCTTCAGGCCAGTTATTTCACATTAAGAAGGTTCGTGGTCTGCACACTTGTGGGAGGAGAGGCTGGACTCTGCCCTTCTGAGCTGGGAATTTCTGGTTAAAGGCTTATAGTGCCTGCATATTTGAACTGTTTCTTACTGAAACTGGTACACCTTGTTTGCTGTAGCATAGACTAGATCCAGGCCTGCTGAATCTAGCTTTGTTTGTATGCTTGTTGTTTGTTTGCTTGTTATTTCACTGAAATGCTAATTCCACCTAAAACGTGGCTTTTCAGTGCTTCTGTGGATCCCTAGTGATATCTGCATTGCTTACTGTACTTATTTCCTTGTTTCACTTGAAAGAAAGTTACTGTTTGTCGTTTTTGCATTTAAGTTACCTGTAACACATTGCATTTAAGATACCTGGCACTTGCTCACTAAAGCAATTATATAAGTCAGCACTAAAAAATTAAAAGCACTACACCCTCACAAACTCCCCTTGAGTATCTTGTTCCCCAGTGGCCCTTTTTTTCAATTATAAAGGAATTCCCAGTACTATTCTAGCATGTCCAAAGGTCAGTTGTCAATCTCCTCTCCGGTCCAGCTGGTGAATCTGGGAATCTTGAGACAATGTTACAACTGCCTCATGTACACAGACAACCCTCTCCTCCTCCCAACAAATTCCAACACATGTGAGAGATGCAACCATATAGTCATAGTGGAGGCAAAGCTCTCTCAACTCAGTACTGGCGAAACCAGTCAGAAGGAGAAGGAAACCACACTCACTACAATTCCAGTCTCACACAGACCTACCACGACAAAAAACCAAACACATAAACACAAAAAAATACTCAGAGGCTCTAAATAAAAATCTGCCTAAGTAGCAGAGACCTCCAAAGCAGACACCCAAGCAACCGCTACCCCAAAACAAAACACGTGCAGCACATAGCTCACAAAGCCAGTGTGCCGAACAGTCACAGCCCTTAAGGCTAAACAACACACCTGATACACTTGTAAAAGGTGACTCTATCGTCAGGCACACTGACGTCCCGCTCACCAGGCTGAACAAGGAGAAGGTCACAGTGAGCTGCCTGTCAGGCGCTAGGATCTGCCACATAACACAAGCACTCAGGTCACTCCAAGACAAGTACAAATATGACTCAGTCATTGTCCATGCTGGTATGAATGACCTGAGACATACCTCCCTGGACTACATGAAAAGAGACATAGAGGAGCTCTATGAGCATGTAGCCCAGGCCGGTATGACCCTGACCTTGAGTAGCATCTTACCCTCACCAAGAATGATGCCACAATATGAAGACAAGATGATCAATTTCAACAATTGGCTTAAGTATTGGTGTCATTCAAAGGGGATCCAATGCCTGTCAGCCTGGGATGACATGCTCGACAAGCCATGATGCTTCGCTAGGGACGGCTTGCACCTGTCACCCCTGGGCTTTCGGATATTGGCAAAGGCTCTTGCTACCCCCATAGTGCCTTTTTTAGGCAAGGCTCTAAAGACAAACCCACCTCCATAGGTATCACAAGGGATACAAAACTAAGAGTAATGCTACTCAATGCCAGAAGTCTAAACCTCAAGCTGCACACACTCAAAACTTCCTTAGCATGGAGAACATCGATATCTGTGCAGTAACAGAAACCTGGTTCAAGGCTCCTGAGAGCACCCCAGCACTACCAGGTTATACCTCATACCATGCTTTTAGGCCCCAAAACTTGGACCGAACCACAAAAGGAGAGGGAGTATCAACATTCGTCAAAGATACTCACACCTCCAGGTTGGTGGCACAGCACGAAGCATCAGAGACTATCCATGTGCAACTAACAGTGGGTAAAACTGCCTTCCAGTTTATAGCCTGCTACAGGCCACCCTCCCAAATCCAGGAACCCCACTCAGCCTTCCTGAGAACACTGGAAAATATGAAGGTCTCACCAAACACCATTATATTGGGCGACTTCAACTACCCAAACATAGACTGGGAGCATTACTCTAGCTCCAACACCCTAGCCCAAAGGTTTCTAGAATTTATAAACTCAAATGCTATGGAACAACTTGTTACCACTCCCACAAGAGGGGAAAACATACTGGACCTGATCATCACCAACATGGGGACTCTATGCTCCAGACCAGAAGTGTATCCCTCACTGGTAAGATCAGACCATAAACTAACCTCACGGATATTTACATCCCGACTCCACCCTGTGCCCTGAACTACCACAGTGAAAAACTTCTCTAAAGCAAATTTCACACTCCTCAAAACTGAGGTGGAATCCTTCAAAGCCCCCGGGCCTGTGGAAAATACGACCCAGACTGCAGAATCCTTTATAAACGCATTCTATGAACACCTTCAGGAATGCATGGATCATGCAATCCCAAATAAAACCAAGACCCAATCCTCCAAAGGCAGACGTCCTGTCTGGTGGACCCCAGCCATAAACAAACTATACAATAGAAGGAGGAAGCTACTACATGATAGAGCAAAATCCCAAAAAGGGAAGGCATCTCTGATCAGTATTAGCAAAAACTATGGGCACTCATAAAATCGTCTAAGGCCAGCTTCGAGAAAAATTGCACAGGACACTAAGGATAATCACAAGGCTTTCTTTAGTTATGTTATGAACCTGGGTGGGAATTCCCAGATATGCTCAGAATTAGTCCAAAATGACAAAAAATGCACCGAACCCACAGACATTGCCAACATCCTAGCTGACAGGTTCAGCACAAACTTCTCTCCCCCCACCAAAAGGGCAAATATCTATCCCAGCAGAGTGCTGCCCTCCTGACATCTCAGATGCTCAGGTAAGAGCTGCCCTCTCCAAAGCAAAAAGCACAGCATCAGTGGGACAAGACGGTGTCCTGGGCTGCGTCCTACATGAACTCCAAGAAGAGCTAAACCCAAACATAAAACTACTGTTCAATCTCAGCCTTACTACAGGATATGTACCCAAAGAGTGGCATACAGCAACAGTGGTCCCTCTCCACAAAGGTGGTGCCTCAACAGATCCTGGAAACTATCACCCCATAAGCCTGATGAGCTTGGTCTGCAAAGCTATGGAAAGGATCATCATGGACCTCATAAATAAAGATATTGGGGACCTACAGACACTGGATCCTACCCAGTTCGGCTTTGTTAAGGGCAGATCCTGCCTCTTAAACCTGGTTGATTTCTTTGAAACAGTCACCAAGGCCATTGACGAGGGGAAGATGGTCCACACAGCCTACCTGGACCTCGCAAAAGCCTTCAATACAATACCCCACCTGGGCATTATAGATAAGCTCACCAGCTTAAATATAAACCCCTGTGTCACTAGATGGGTTGCAAACTGACTCAAGGACAGAACCCACATGGTTAGAATTGCTGGAGCCATGTCAAACTCCAAACCAGTTACAAGTGGCTTCCCAGAAGGCTCAGTTCTGGGACCTCTCTTGTTCGGTATATATTTCCCGGAGGTACAGGCCAACATGGAAGGACTGTGGCTGACCAAGTTCGCAGATGACTGCAAACTGAGCCCCAAAATCGACTCTCCAGCCGACACAAGCATCCTCCAAAAGGGCCTCATAGAAACAGACAACTGGTGCCAGAGCCATGGCCTCAAGCTTAATGCCAGAAAGTGTATAGGCAGGCCGTTGGCAAAAACAAGGTGCCCACAAATTACCACATAGGTGGTAATCCATTAAGTACAGAAGAAGTAATTAGGGACCTGGGGACCCAAGTTGATAGCAATCTCTCATTTGACAACCACATGGCCACAGTGGTTAGAAAAACATTTTATATAGCCCACCTAATCATGAAGGGATTCACATCTAGATCAGGGGAGGTCATCGTGCCTCTTTACTCATCCCTCATCAGGCCCATAATTGAGTACAATGCCCCTTTTGGGATGTACCTTACCAGACACCTGCAGCAAGTACCTCACCAAGAGGATCAAAGGGCTCAAACAGATGCCATATGCTGCCCGGTTAAAGAAACTCCAGCTCTACTCAGTGGCATACCACCTGCTCAGAGGCGATCTGTGCCTGATGTATAAAGCCATGTCCAACCCAGAATTAATGGACATGCTGCACCTCAGAAAATCCAAATCCCATCGAGGTATGTGCTCGAGAGACTTGAACCTCAGCACTGAAATAAATAGGACATGCTGGAGGGACAGATTCATAACCCAGAGGCTCCCTTCACTCTGGAATAAAATCCCAGTCCAGGTTAGGCAGATTCCCTCATTGACTCTGTTCAAGAGGAATCTTGATGAGTGGATGGGAGATCGTAGGTTTACCCCGGGTATCACTTCTGTGTCACTGTTAGACAGAGGCACAGTATACTAACCTTGAAAAAGGGCATAGCAAATTAATTTAAAATGGGTGGCAAAAGCCAAACACACTCTGGCTAGGCTTATAAATGCCCTAGGGCAGATAGCCTAGTATGAACCTATGAACCAGGGAAAAGCAGGCAAGGCATTCTCTGACCAGGTAAGGCAGAGTGTGGTGCAGCACAGCAGAGCTGTGGGTGGCTGTAATAGTACAGGTGTATCACAGGGTCATTGATATGATGCTACATGCCAAGATCAAGGCACAGGATATTAACAAGGAGCGGTCCACCACAGGAGGTGGACCATAAACAAAGATGTGCCTCACAGACGAGAAAGAGTTCCTGGTAATCCTGGCTGGACAGGTGAGAGAAGCCTTATGTCTTCCCCTGATTTGGCTGTTGATGATTGTCCCAGTCACTGTAGGGAATTAACAGGGTTAGTTCTAGCATGTTCGAGCCCTATAACACACTGCTGACACATATGAGGGTGTTATTCAGCAGAACACATATACATATCTTTTCTCCAAGTGCATCAGAGCTGCACTTATGACACCCTGCACTTCATAGTATGTATGTATGTACCCAAATGCTCTGCAAATAACTAGCATATACCAATAGTTGTGCCTCATATTACAGGGACTGCCACAGGTATGTTATCTTCATGCTTTGACAGCTATCACTGTTGGAGGGTCCAGCACAACATGTGCCTCATGTCAACATCTCAGCTGTGGCTGACGATGAAATCTTGACTAGGCTACTTCCACCCCTTGAAGTAAGCTTTATCAAGGTAATGGCTCATCTATCTCCATCACAGCATCCCCACCAGGACAGCTGCTCCAGTTCCACACCATCTCTATCCCCTATTGGCCTTCTGTGTGCAACAGCTGGCCATATAACCTGGGGTCATGTTTGCTGTCCATCTCTTGCTTTCCACTTGGTGGTGGGGCTCATCGAAGTTCCTATGTAAGCTCAATGTATGGCACTAGACCTCTTGCAAGACATATCCAGTCCTATCACTGCAAGGCACACATGGTACACTTGGCCAATATTCATGAGCCTCCCCTAACACTGGAAGATGTGATCCCATGACATCCCTAAACTTGCTACCTGCCTACAAGCCTGCACATCCTTTTCCCATAAGACCTGCACTATGGCAACATTGTTATAACCTACTTATAATGCTTCTTCCCACCTGTGCAAATGATGAGGACTGTGACTTATCCACTCCTCTGGCCTGCGTGGAGAAGGTAATAGCTGATGCACAGCATTACATTCATGCACTGTACTGTATAGTCTGAGTGTATTAATGCTTGCATCAGTTTTATTCTGTGCTGCCCTTTTCATGTTCTGTAGTTGCAGGACCACATGCTGTCGCTTTGCTCGTACTACAATGTACTGACCCTGACTGTGGCCATTTCTGCAGATGATTCCATGCCTGACTCCTCTTCTGCTGTAGCCACAGGTCTATGAGGCAGCATAGCACTGTTCCCATGTTATATCTGCTTGTATGCTACTATATTATGTAATATGGAGATGACCACAACAGTTTGCTGCAGGACTCTGGTTTGTAGAGCAGTGTTCCACCAGATGGATACAAGCTGCAAAAGTGAGCCTTTAGAAGTCTAAATATATGTTCGATGATTTTCTGAGCGAGCAACAGTGCAAAGTTATAGGCCATCTTTGTCGTGGTTTGGGACTTCAGAAAGGTTTCATCAGCTATGGTTTCAAGACACATCATGCATCATCTGCAGCATACAACAGTGAAAACATTTGTGCTTGCCCTGCTGCCAGTGTTCATGGGGACTGTATGTCCATATACTGATAATGTGACCACTAGATGACTTTAAGGAAAATCACTCTATATAAAATGTTGGTAGAGAGCATATGTATGCCAGATATGGTGATCATGGGAACTGCTGGGATGGTGCACAGAAACATTGTATATAATACCCTGTGCAGTGCACAGCACCTGACAGCTGATGAGGTAGAAACTCATTTGGCTGATATACCAGATGCTATGTGATGGAGGTATGACCTTAATAACAATGTGATCTATGGCCCTAGGACCTCAGGGAAATAGGCCGTGTCATACAATGCCTACGCAGTGGAGTCTCCTCTCTGATGCCTACGGAAACCATACATACTTCTCCACATGCTGCAGCATCTTGTCAAGGAACTGGTGTAGGATCAGCAAGGCCAGCACCTGTGAAACTCTTAATGTGCCCCCAGCAGATGCTGAAAAGACAAATAGACTTGTACTGTAAACAGCAAGGTATTCAGCAAAATAAATAAATAAATAAATAAATAAACAAAACCCACAAAACTTTTAAAAAAGGATTTGCTTTAAGTTTAGTAACTTTGACAATTAAGAGACAAATCAATTTTTCATGTTTAATTAAAAAAGGAAATACCTTTACAAAAATGTGATAGGGTAATAAGAGGATAAAAGTTGGTCAGTAGGCATGAGTATTGTTTCATGTAGTATTATGGCGGAGATTCAGAAATGGCAATTGCCTGTGATAAACCCTTACATGGGCAGAAAAACACTGGCATATGCCCTTTACAATTCAGAAATAGGCTCACCAGAGTGATTGTACATGATTGATGGAATCACCACACAGGATGTCTCCACAGCAGTGCTAAATGCTAATGAGCCATTCCAAGGGATCCAGTCATCTATCCATCTATCTAGCTAGCCAGCCACAACCCCTTTTTCACATTTTTTTTCACATGGAGTTGGGTGCCACTTTAATATTGGCAATAATCTAGAGCCTCCACTGGGAGGGTAGTCTTGTCACTAAGGCATTACAGGGTATATATTATGCTAATTAGCCATGTGTTCTCCCCCATAAATACTTGTGGTAAGGGATTTACCCACCCAAGCAAGCATGAATTAGCATGGCCAGCCTTGTTAATTAACACAGCTAAAATGCCACTGTCACACATTACTTCTAATTGGAAAGACCAAATTGCAAGCAAGTGTTGAGTAATTTAGCAGAGAGGTAGTGGTGGAGGGAGTGAGAGTATGTGTATGTGTATGTGTGTGGCAGTGTGTGTGCATGCCTGTGTTGGTATTTCTGGCCTCAGGTGAGAGATAGTGTGTGTGTGTGTGTGTGTGTGTGTGTGTGTGTGTGTGTGTGTGTGTGTGTGTGTGTGTGTGTGTGTGTGTGTGTGTGTGTGTGTGTGAGAGTGGTGAGTGTACACATATGCTGTATGTATGTGTTGTGTATTTGAATGTGTACACGTGTGGAAGAATGAATGGGAGGGTACCTGTTTCAATGCAACGCATAGGCTGTTAGTGGTAATTACTATAACAAAGTGCTGATTAGTACAAGCAGAAACACCATGAGATTCAGAGATCTGCAAATTCACCGATAGTGAGGTCTTCCTCACTATGACTTAAAATGTCTCTGAAATACATTTCCCGCTATTGTGGAAACTGCAATTTATGGCTTCTGCAGTTTCTACAAGCACAGGGAAATTTTTCTGAATCCCACCCTGTGAGTTTGCAGTACTTTTAGGTGAGCCTGAAATTCTTTATATTTAATCAGACCAACAGAATAATTCAGTTTAAGGTAGTGTGAATTGAAGTAGTTTACAACAGGTGAGGTGGTATGGAGGCTTATTAACCTCTGCTTAACACAGATTCCTGCTTTCAGTCTTGATTGTTTGGGATGAATTATGTTTCATGTAATCGGTCTGTTAATGTGTAAGCCATATTTGTTTCATATATATATATATATATATATATAAATATTCAGCTTTCCTGTTGAAGAGCAAAGAAGACATAACATTATATTCTTTCTCCATATTTCTTAACAAACGAATGTGAGTAACTTTAAAACAAAACATGACATCAAGGTACTGTGAGCACAGACGTTGATCAGCATGAAGCTGTCTACAAAATTAAATATTTTTACAAATATAACCTGTATTTTTCTCAAACATTCATAAAAATATGAACAAAGTCAGGTTTCTATATTTTGCACTTGCTATTTTCTGTACATATATTATGTTCTAACAAATCCACTAATTTAAAGGCCAATCCAATTCCTTCTGTAAAAACTAAAAGTAATTAAAAATAATAATAGAATTCCTTTCCCAAAAATTGAAACAAGTTAGGTAAATGAAATATTTGAGGATCTAGTGTTAGATGCTCTTAAAATAATGTTGTTTAGGGCTGAGGAATATGTTATGTGACTTGTGGCTACTTGTTCTCTACTCAGAATCCATTAAACTGTATTATATTGCAGTTAACATGTAGTAGTACTGTCCAATATTTTACTAAACCATTTAAAATGGTGCTGCACAAATTGTATTTATGAAATTTCATGCATCCTTACTCTCAAGATTGGCCTTGAAACTCATACACAGTGGCAAAGAGAGCAGCAGTAAGCACAACATAGTACATCATAGACATTTGTACGCAGTTCATCAACAGTGCTGTGGTACACAGAGGTGCTCTCTGGATATTCATAAATAGTGAATTACAGTGGTATGTCCACAGAAGTGGACAATGCTACCACCATGGCAAACTTTTCTGTCGGACTACAATAATGACAATACTCTGTCAATGGTGCATATATTATAGTGATCATTGGCCACTGATGGGGCTGTGTGTGTGTGTGTGTGTGTGTGTGTGTGTGTGTGTGTGTGCGTGCGTGCGTGTGCGTGCGTGCGTGTGTGTGTGTGTGTGTGTGTGTGTGTGTGTGTGTGTGTGTGTGAACTGAATGCAAAATATAGGCTGGCACATTGGGTGCTGTGTAGCTATCTGTTAGTCAGTCAACAGCTCTAGAGAATACTGTCTGTACATGGCTAATACAAACTGGTATATAACACACTGTCAAATGCATATGGCAGAATACATAAAGGACAACCACGGATAGAAATAACATTTAGTTTATCAAAAATTGAAATGTATAACCTCATCCAATGCAAAACTATATGTATGAGTGTCTCATGAAACAGCAAACTCTCATATGAGCGAACCTCTAAACAGCAACCAGTTTAGACGGAATGCTCAAAAAATGAATTATTACATTCTATTATTTTGCAGGGGGGCAAGCACCCCTGCCCTCCCATGTTGGGGGCTGGGCCCCCCACACCAACTGCTAATTATATATACTAACTCTGAGATCGCACTACAATAGGATAAAGTCAAATTCCCTTACAATGCTGTACTTTGATCCCATTCAAAAGCCTGCCAGCAGAAACTCCATTAGGAAGAACATTTGCTCACATGACCATCTGTTTTTTTTGCAGCACGAAAAATTATTCACTCAGGTGAATGTTTGTTCTTCCAGATTATACTATATATATATAAAACAAAAAATAACCATGAAACTGGAACCACACTAACGTATTTTAATTTAATGCTTTTGTCTTGACAATGCAAAAGACTTCATCAGAATAAAGCATAATTTGAACAGCCACCGTATATACCATTCAAAAACACCTGATTGGACAACTATAAACTTTCATTCCACATTTAAAGATATATTACAGTAAAATCCTGTATGAAATTATCTATACAAAAAGTTAAAAATACATAACATATAAACAAATATAAAAATTGTTTGCTTTTCTGTATGGTTTTGTACAAAATACCATGTTAAAAATTAAGAAATGTGCTCAACTAGAAAAAACATTTCTAAAATATATGCTGTATGTTACAACATAAGAGACTGCAATGGTTTAATATTCAGAACTGGCTTTTAGTTTTAACACACTCTGAATGGATTATTGGTCATTCATTTAGTTTAAGCTGCCATTGCAGTTCCCTGAACTCCAAAAATTCATTATATGATCCCCCCCCCCGTCCCAGATCTATGTGGTCAGTCACCACGAATTTGAAAATATGTTGTGGAAAAATAATCACATGTTTTGCCAGAGCGTTGTTTCTGTCCATCTTTCTAATACTATAAATATGTTGATAAATCCTAGTACGGGACTTTCTGATAGTTTTCCCCACATAATATGCAGGACATTGTTGGCAAGATGCTAAATACACCACACCCTGCGATTTGTAACTATATTTCTTTTTAAGTTTTATGGAGCCATAATTATGGACATTAACTGAGTTGCTTTGTAAAATGTGTTGACATTGAGTACAGGACCCATATTTAATCATCTTATCCTCTGAATTAGTTGTCCCTTCCCTTTCCACTATGTTTTTTATACATACATCCTTCTGGTACACTATGCGTGGTTTCTCCCCCACAATGTTAATATGTTGGGGTTCCACTGAGAAAATGACCCAGTTTTCTCAATTATATGTCTTATATTGTAGAAATCACTGTTAAAAGTTAAAACTAGTACTCTACTGAAGTGGTTCATAGATTCCTTATTCATAACTTGGGACTGGTTATTCAACCCTATACCCATCAATGGAGTAGAAACTCCCCTAAGTCTTTTTTGTGCCACTTCATTGAAAATATCACTTAAAAAGTTCTCCGGGTACCCTCTTTTTATGAACATTTCCTTCAAAATCCCACATTGCGTCAGAAATTCATCTGTTTCTGAAACCATCTTTGCCAACTGGATGTATTGTCCTTTTATGAAGGATTTTTTCTGATGGATAGGGTGGTGACTAGAGTAATACAACAAGGTATTCGAATATGTGGGCTTCCTGTAAACAATAGAGGAAAATTCACCTCTTGGTCTGTTTTTAGATAACTTAATGTTCAAATAACTAATTTCCTCTTCTGATACATTCATGGTGAATTTCAAAAATGTATTAGTCGTATGTAAGTATTGAAAAAAAATCATTTAGTCTTTCTCTCATACCTGTCCAAAATATAATGAGATCATCCAAAAAATGTGCAAAATATGTCCATGACTTTGAGAAATTACTGTTTAAAACATAATTCAACTCCCAATAGGCCAATACTGTGTTGACAAAGGAGGGAGCATACGCTGCCCCCATGGCCACTCCAGTTTTCTGCATAAATAGTTATTTTTCAAATGTTATGAAATTATTCTCCAGCACTGACTCCATCAAAGTAGCCAAAGTAGAAATTTTAATGTGTGTAATGTCAGTGTATTTACTCAAATACTCAAAAAAAATTCTATACCCAAGTTATGGGAGATCACAGAAAAAAATCAACCACATCAGTAGTGACAAAAATGAGGTTTTCACTATATGAATTCTGATCAATAAGCCCCCTAAAATCCCAAGAGTTCTTGATATATGTAGGATGTTGTAAAAATTCCTGTTTTGTGTGTTTGCCTATGTATTGGGTTATATAAAAAGTTTTAGAAGCCTTAACATCTACTACTGGACGAAGTGGGGGATATCTTAGTCCCTTGTGTATTTTCAGTATTCCAAATACCGTAGGGATATTTGGGCAAGACACCTTTAGATATTCTAGTTCTGTCATGGTAATTTGGTCATTTAACCTTAAGTCTTCTAGACACACATCCACCTTGTGATAAGCTATAGTCATTTCATTAACTGAAGATTCCTCATATATGTCAGTAAATAAGATGGAAAACATTTTATTGACGTAGTCATTTTTGTGTATAATCACGACCCCCCCCTTGTCTGGTTTTATAATTCAGATGCTACCATTATTACATAGTTGTTTGAATAAATCAGACTCTGCCTTAGTTAAGTTAAAGGAATCTACTTGCTTATTTTTTTTATGTACTAACTCACGAATTTCACTTTCACACAGCTTTTCAAAGATGGAAATGACTGGTAAAGAGGGGGGTATGAATGTGCTAGGTCTAGAACAACCTCTATTAGGTAAACTACTTGTAGCAGTGTATTTTTGCAGCACAAAAAAATATTCACTCAGGTGAATGTTTGTTCTTCCTAATTATAACCATGGTGAATCTGGGCATACTGGGGCAATGGAGCCAGTGGCAGCTGGTGACTTCAAATTAAAGGGGGGCTACAGGAGACAGCTGAATGGGTGGGGCCAATGGGAAGGGGTGTGGCCAACTAGACGGGGGTGGAGCTATGCTCAAAACCATAACAACTAGAACTTTAATTAAATACGCTGTCTCATTATGAGAGTTCAATCAAGGCAAAATGAAGTGTAGAAGAAAAAATATTTCAATCCATTGGCTACATGACAACTTACTTAATATCTAGATGGAAATACAAAGGTTGTGAGGCATGAAAAAATAAACTACTTTTTAAATACATTACTGGAATGCCAGTCAAAATCTAGTATAAAAATAAACAAGCAGCACTTAACTCAAACCACTTTTTCTTGCAGTGCAGTTCTAATTAGAATTTATATTCAACTTTATAAAATTACCAAGTAACATGCTGAAAGTAGCAATCTCTGTAATACCTCCAATTGTAAACATGTTTCTTAGCCAAAAAAGACGTGCTGCCTGACAACAACTATCTACTTGTTTCGTGGGAAAGACATGATCAAAGTAAAAAATGAACAGCAAACTAGAAACAAGCTCAAGATAAATTCCTTAAAGGATTATTGCACAAGTTATGGACCACACACGATAGATTGGCATTCTCTTTAGTTTATGGGTAAAGCCTGCAAAGATAACTACAAGTCTCCAACAAATGTAATGAGCTTCTGAAAATACTGTAATCATGTCCTTTATTACAAATACTGTCATATGCATTTCAATACCTAAGGCTTATACGTTATCTAGTTATGCAAATATTATCTGCATGGGAACAACAAAAAGTCTTTCAATGTTGGTAATTCTTTAACATTATGCTTATTAAAGATTACTTGCATCTTACAATCTCCAACAAACTTACCTGATGGTCATTAAAGCATTGCTACTTAAACACAGAGAAAAAGGGCACTGTGACAGCATGCATTTTCTGAATAATAAGAAGCATAAATCAACAGTATAAAAATATGACAGAAAATCAGAACATTCTGCAAAATCAAGGACAGATGAAAAGCCACAGTCGTACTTGTGTTCTACCTTGGATGGGGGAATACTCTGCACACGTACACTGCATAACTGCTCCTTGTCTTGCTTGGACACATCCAGAGCCACTCCAATGGGGAGTGGGGTGCAACATGTATGTCACAATTTGAAATGTCTCTGGCTAACAGTGATGGCTCTGACACTCATACCTCTCAACCTCAGAGCAAGAAGTCTGGACAAAGCCATACATAGAAGTAGGACACAGGCCCAAAAATAAGGACAATTTTTAAATATTGCTCTTATAAACTTAGAAAGATAATATAACAGTAGTAGGTCTTGCATTAGTATGATTTTTCTGAAGGATATGAAATCTGAAACTCAAATGTCTGCCATTATTTTCTAACTTCAATCTTTAATGATTTGCCACTAATTTGCCAGAAAACCACAATGTTATGAAAAACAGACCAAAAATGTGATGCAAAAATATAAAATTGCCACTCAATAGAGCTGGAAACCTGTCAAAGAAGGGACACCTTTTTAATATTAGTACTGTTAACTTGAGCAGCTGACAAAATAAGAGCATCTACATGCACTTCTGAAATAAAAGTAATCTATAACTCTGATCATTACAGTACAGTTGTTAGAGGGCATTTTAAATTTATTGTTTTGAACATTTTTCCAGTAAACAATGAAACAAAATGCATGCACCAATAATGGCAAACTGCCCAATTCAGAACATTTCCATCATAAAAGTTTACTCAAACTTCTAAAGTCCACCAGTATCAGTAAATATGCACAATCTCTGAAGAAGTAAACGTCATCTAAATAATTCCACATTAAAGAAATCTGTAACTAATGAAGAGGTTGCTGCTAGCAAACAACTTTATATGTCATTGTTTCATCTACAAATAAAGTGCCTGTTGCCCTTGAGGAATAAATTGCCTATGTTGCATGCATTAAAAAAATGATAAGCTAGTAATACCGCAATAGGGAATGGATGGCAAACTGATAACAGGTTCATAGTTACTAGATATCTTTGCCAAAAAGGGCTGCAGCATCCACCCCCTTTACAACACAGTACAGTATCAGCAATGCATCTACCTACTGTGGGAGTAGAACCCACAGCCTTCTACATCAAAAGCAAGTACACTACCTGCTGTGCTATTAACAATGCAAGCAAACTCAGCATAAGCAGCACTAAACTTTTGTTCCCCTGCAGCTCTCAGCTCCTTGCAAAATCTACTCGACACTCAACTGTATCAACTTTGCAGCACAAGAAATCTGGAAAAAGCCAAAATTTATTGGGGGGACAAAAGCCCAAAAACCAGGGACACATTTTAAACATTGCTTGTATAATGATGGAAAGTTGCTAGAATAAAATGCAGTGTTACCACCATACATTTTACTGCCAAGTCTTGAACCCAGGGGACCCTGGGCAAAACAGTCAGAGCAACATACCACTATGCCAAATCAGCTGTTTTGTGAAAAAGAGGAAGACTGAACCTTAAATGGCTACCATTTAGTGAATTCAGTTCTCACCATAGCTGTCAACCTCTTAGCAAAAAACACATGGACAAATCCAGTAATGGGGGAATACAGCCCCCAAACATATTCAGTGAATTCAGTTCTCACCATAGTTCTCAACCTTAGCACATAAAACCTGGACAAAGTCAATAATGGGGGAACACAGTCCCAAAAATAGGGACAAATTTCAAATACCCATGTCATAAACTTAGAAAATTGCTAGAATAAAAGGTTTTGTGTTACCATATACTTTCTGAAGAATATGAAGTCTGAAATTCAAATGCCTGTTATTTTTATTTATTTAACATTTGTTAACCAGGAAAGTCTGACTTGGAACAAAAGCCAATTTTCAGCAGAGGCCCAGGGAGAAACACTCCAGACACATGTTTTTGTAAGATATGCAGACTCCACACAGAAGACACCCCACCCAAGAATCAACCCAGAGAACCTGTAGCTGTCAGGCAACAATGCTACCAGTGCACCACTGCATTACTGACTTTGTAAGGAAAAACAAGCATACAAAAACCACAGATTTTATGAGGAACTGAACAAATATGAGGCAAATATCTGCAAATGTTTTTATAAATGGTGGTGGGTAGGGAATTCAGGCCCATGCCACCTGCACCTAAGGTACAGGGTTCAATCCTGAGGTATTCTCTACCCAGCACCATGTGTTCCCTCTAGCCCCGAGTTACACACACACACACACACACACACACACACACACACACACACACGCACGCACGCACGCACGCACACACACACACACAGGATCCCAGTTCTCATCCCACACATGACTAGGGCTCTGCAAGCAAGAAACATATTAAATGACAAAGTTACATGATTATAAACCTAAAGTTTACTTACAAGAGAGACTGCTGCCATAATGTAGCTCCAGAGAATCCAAAGTTTGAGCAAAAGAAGGAAGAAATAATATACTAATTGTAGAGGGTGCTCTGAAATATTAAATGATGCCCTTAAGCCTGACTCAACTGGTGCATCTTACTTCAAGGGAACCTATGCAGTGAAAAGGGCACAATGTTGTTATGCTATTTGCTTTGACATGTCTTTAATACACAGTAGTGTGTTCCCTGTTTATAAGCTGGAAAGTAGACATTTTTTTACACAAACCTGGACATTTTCACACACGTGATGCTCCAGGAGATATTCTACAGTCCACATTCCTTACTGTTCGCTCACTACCCATCAAGTGGAGTAAAACAGTCTCACAGTCTCACAATCCCATACTCCTGTATGACCAGGATCACTGACAGCGAAGAGAGCAACTTGTCTTTCTAGCCATGACTTGGGTTTGTTCCATATTTTCTTAAATTCCCTCAACATGTCTGAAAAAAAAAATCACTATATGCTGTGAAGGCAAGGCATTATCATAGAATGTTTAGCTGATCAGTAACTATTTTAAAACTTTACTTGGCTGGTAGCCAAAAGATTTACATTTTTTAGTATCATGCCTAGTGACATTTAGTGTATTACTGGTAGGTATCTCAGACTGGGATGGTAGAATGATGTTATTTTCAGTGGGGAAAATGGCTCTTAAAAAGAGTAATAGTACAACTTTTAATTATTATATTGTATAACTTCAATACTAGATAGATCTAATTACAGACAAGGCAGACACAGTCTTCTACTCTGGACGGTGACCATATATGGTCATCTAAATGCAGTCAGATTAATGGCAGCTAGACTTTGTGATCATATCAGCAAGTCACATACAAAAATCTGATAATGAAACAAAGTTCCTCTTTATTTCCCTCAAGCACTCACTTTTCAGGCTTCCTTAGATAGATATAAAATGCATCATGTGTGTAAATTTAATAAAAACATTAACTACTGACTAGACAATTAAATGCATGTTAAAAATACAGAACAAAGAGCTGCATACCCAAGAACCAGACTCCACAACGAACCACAATAAAATCAGGAAAACGAGTCCAGGCCAACACAAGAGCTGCATACACTGCAGTAATTGTAGAGCAATTTCTCCTTAAATGTCAATAGCAGATTATTAGAAGACCAAATCTTCAGAAAAAAAAACGCACATTGAAAGAACATGGTCATCATCAAGACTGCTAATCAACATAACATACCTCCAAACACATGAGTGCACACAAATACACACCCCCAAACACAAACAATCCCACACACCATGCAAAAGTCAACAGCATTTCACAAGCACCGGTCTTGATCAACAGCCACCTATCACACAGTCTGCACCAAACATACACACATTCGCTTCAAGTGTCTTCCAAGCATTCAGTCCAACACACTAAAAACAAGCAATACTACTCTATCAAGTACACACTGTAAGCCATGTCCCCCCCCCCCACACACACACCCCTTTTGTGATCATTCAGCCAAACAGAAAAAAAAAACAAAAAACATTATACACTCAACAGTCACTGACAGTCACAAAACATAAAGACCTGCATAAAGTCATACAGGTAACTAAACATTCACAACACTACCAATACACATAAACACAGACACAGAGTAAATGCTTTCAACCACTTACACTAAGCAATAAAACCCACACAACAATACACTTTTGAACACTCATTCTCACTTATGTCAAACTTGCCTATAAAACATAACCACACACACACACACACATATACACACACACACACACACACACACACACACACACACACACACACACACACACACACACACACACACACACACACACACCCTACCTGAAGGTCCCATAGCAGCTAAAACACAGTCTCCTTGGTCATGGAGCAGCTAAAAAGCAGCAGTCCTGAATTAGTTCCAGTAAAAGCAGTCTCCTCAGCCCGTGCAACCTAATGGCTGATTTCTGGTTCTCCTGACTGGCTGGTTTAGCTAACGGCTGGTTTCCGGTTCTCCTGGATGGCTGGTTTTCCCCACGAGAGTAGGCTGGAGTCTCCAGCCTGCAGACAATGCAGTCCGGTATCCTTCTGTTCTATGCGGTCATCACCACACAGACTTCTGGGCTGCAGGGCAGAAATGCTTTTCTCCCCTATCCAGACTGCCTGACACAACAGTCTGGAGTTTTGTGAGTACCAGGAACTCCAAGCATGCATGTGTGGAGTTCCAGGACTCACAATTTTGGTTTTGTTTTATTTTCTTCTTTTTTCTACAGGTTAGTGGGCTGCAGTCCTGCAGGCCTATAGCACGAGCTGCCCCTGAATTGAGCAATTGCCTCATGTACACAGACAGCCCTCTCCTCCTACCACCCAAAACTACAACCTGCGAGAGATGCACTTACATAGCCAAACTGGAAGCAAAGCTCTCTCCAGCCAGGATTGTGCTAGACAATCAAGAGGAGAAGGTTAACACCCGCACTACACCTCAAGCAACACATAGCCCTTCAAAACCCTCACCACCAACACCCACACATAGCAACACTAAACACACATATGTGGAGGCCCTTAATATTAACCTGCCCAAGCAACAAGGACCTCCGAAGCTGAAATGCAAACAAACACCAATCACAACCAAAGTATCACATAGCTCAGAACACCAGTGTGCCACCCAACAGCAGCCCCTAAGGCAAGACAACGTACCCAACACTTTAGTCACAGGTGACTCTATAGTCAGGCACACTGATGTCCCACTCACCAGGCTGAACAAGGAGAAAATTGCAGTCAGCTGCCTGTCAGGTTCCAGGATCTGCCACATAACGCATGCACTCAAGTCACTCCACAACAAGTAGAAATATGACTCTGTCATTGTTCATGTTGGAGTGAATGACTTGCGACGTACCTCTCTGGACTACATGAAAAGAGACATGGAAGAGCTTTCGATAATGTGACCCAGGCAGGTATGACCCTAGCCCTGAGTAGCATCCTGCCTTCACCCAGAATTATACCACAGTATAAGGACAAAATGATTGTCTTCAACAATTGGCTAAGCTTCTAGTGTCATTCAAAGGGGATCCAATATCTGTCTTCCTGGGACGACATGATCAACAAACCACAATGTTTTGCCAGAGATGGTCTGCGCCTGTCACCCCTGGGATTCAGGTTACTGGCTAAGGCTCTTGACACCCCTATAGTGCCTTTTTTAGGCAAGGCACAAAGGACAAAACCACCACCATAACAGGTACAATTATGCAAAATCTGAAGGTAATGCTACTCAATGCTAGAAGTCTAAACCTCAAAATGCACTCTCTCGAGACACTCCTAAAAATGGAGAACATTGATATCTGTGCAGTAAATGAGACCTGGTTCAAGACTCCAGAGAACACCCCTGCAATACCAGGCTACAACTCTTACCACACTTTTCAGCCACCAAACCAGGACCGAAACACTAAAGGTGGAGGAGTGTCCATATTCACCAAGGATATTCACAGCACCAGGCAAGTTACCCAACACAATGCATATGAAATTCTCCATGGTGCAACTAACACTAGGTAAGACTGCAATCCAAATTGTAGCTTGCTACAGATCCCCCACCATGCCCCAAGATTCTCACTACACCTTTCTAAACATACTGGAAAATATTAAGATACAACCAAACACCCTAGTACTGGGTGATTTCATTTTCCCTACCATTAACTGGGAAAACTACTCTTGTACCAACACCTTTGCCCAATGGTTCTTGGAATTCATAAATTCCAGTGCCCTGGATCAATTAATCCATAGTCTCACCAGGGGCTCCAATATCCTAGACCTGATCATTACCAACATGGGAAATCGATGCTCCACACCAGTGGTCACCCCCTCGTTGGTTAGGTCTGATCATAAGCTAATCACCCTTGACATCCACATCCCACCCCCACCCCCCCAGTAAAGAAATATCCATCAAAAACTTCTCCAAGGCCAACTTCATGCTACTCAAGTTAGAAGTGACAAACTTTATGACACCCATGCAGACAGGAACTGAAAGTTTGACTGCCGAATACTACACTAAAGCACTGTATGAGCACATCCACTCATGCATGAATCATGCCATCCCAAATAGAACCAAGGCACTCTCCTCCAAAAAAGGAAACAGATCTGGTGGTCCCCTGTCATAAACAAACTACACAACAGAAGGAAGAAACTTTTGCAAAAATGAGGAAAATCCCAGGATGCAAAAAACTCCCTTACCAGCCTCAGTAAGAAGCTGAGATCCCTCATAAAATCCTCTAAAGCTAGTTACAAAAATAAAATTGCCAAAGATTCCCAAGACAACCACAAGGCATTCTATAGTTATGTTAAGAATCTAAATGGCAATGCTCAGATCTGCTCTGAGCTACAACAGAATGGCATTAAATATACTGATCCCAAGGACATTGCCAATATCCTGGCAGATCGAGTCAGTGCCAACTTCACCCCCTTCTCACCCCCTAAAGGGCCCATCTCAATACCGAAAGATTGCCAAATTTGGGTAATCAAGGCCACACAGGTAAAAACCACACTCTCCAAAGCTAAGAATACAGCATCCATGGGACCAGACGACATCCCAGGCTGTGTACTACATGAACTACAAAATGAACAGGCACCTCACCTAAGTGTCATGTTTAATCAGAGCCTCACCTAAGGCTTCATGCCCACTGAGTGGTGCACAGCTACAGTTATCCCACTCCACAAGGGGGGATCCATCTTGGATCCTGGGAACTACCATCCCATCAGACTGATGAGCCTGATCTGCAAGGCCATGGAACGTATTTTCATGGAACTTATAAACAAAGACAATGGCAACCTTCAAACACTGGACCCCACCCAGTTTGGCTTCATGAAAGGCTGTCTCCTGAACCTGATTGACTTCTTTGAATCAGTCTCCAGAGCCGTGGACGAGGGTAAGATGGTCCACACAGCCTGTCTGGACCTTGCCAAGGCCTTCGACACCATCCCCCACTCTGGAATCATAGATAATCTTACTAAGCTGGGCATAAATTCCTATGTCACTCGATGAGTTGCAACTGGCTTACTGACAGAACCCACACTGTAAAAGTAGCCAACTCCAAATCCAGCTCCAGACAAGTGACAAGTGGAATAACTCAGGGTTCAGTCCTGGGACTGCTCTTGTTTGGCATCTACTTCTCTGAATTACAATCCAACACTAAGGGACTCTGGCTAACAAAGTTTGCAGATGACTGCAAACTGGGAGCCATTATTGAATCCCTAAATGATGTGGATATTCTACAAAAGGGCCTTACAGAAACAGATGCTTGGTGCCAGAGCCATGGGCTCAGGCTCAATGCGAAGCTAGGTGCCAGAACCATGGGTTCAAGCTCAATGCCAAGAAGTGTATTGTTATCTCCTTTGAGAAAAAACATGTACCCATGAATTACCACATAGGTGGCA